>NC_092567.1:22197375-22522375 GCF_037975245.1 Apostichopus japonicus | reverse complement strand
CGTCCAGAAATTTCAAACGGCAAGGAAGGCCGCAACCACAATGTAGACGTCCGCCACCCGCATCGAACAACACCAGTTCCTTTTTGGGGGTGACATATTTGCTCTCATAGTAAGATATATTTTCCCCATATGTTCACATAACCACCAGCTGAAGGAATCTTTTAGTGCATATGATATTACCAACATATGAATCGTAAAATGTATATAAAACTCTGTCCTTATACAGATCAAATTACTGGTTGCCTATATAACGTGTTAATAAATAATACCAAGTCATATGTTCCTATAGCAGCAATCAAGTTTTATCTTAATACAGCCATGTATGCAAGCTGGATATGAAACACACTTCAATTGTTGCCTTGAGTTCTCATCACTGAAAATTAACACAAAACTACAAAACAAAACCATAAACCAAAAAACAAAACAATTGCTTGATGGGACCCAAAGTTCACGTGGTTAAAATGATACCTGCCAAAAAGATATTTAAGAAGAAAAAAATCAATAAAAGAAAATAAAGGTAACATTTTCTTTCGAAGATTATGAACTGAGTGACTCAGACTGGTGCTTTCTGTGTCACTTCATGTACCTTTTAAAAGAAGTCACAAAGGAACAGGCTGACCAAGATTACGTCACAAGTTTTTCAAACTAATCTTGTTAATCCATGCAGACGACATGGTGATGGTCGTCCTGGGGGAGGGGTTTAAGGGGAGGGGGTGTTCCTCTCCCCATTGAGAGTTTTTTGAGGTTAAGGAATGCCTAGATGCAAAATGGTGCTATATTTCTCAATTTGGTAGGTTACAATAATCCTTTAAAAAAGCCCCAAATATAATTTTCCAGAAGTAACACTTGATTAAACTGAGAACAGTTAATAACGTAAACAAAAATAGACAAAAAATATGTTTTAGACTGGATTTTACTTAGTTTTTCAAGCATTTTGTGACAACATACTTGAAAAAAAAAATGGAAAAAAACCCTAAATAAATCCACTGAAACATATATGTCAATAACACGATCACATATCATGTCTACGAAAGTAGGAGCTTACGCAGTTGGCTGCTTCTGCCATCCACACCATCAATTATATTTTTAGTGTCAAGTTTGGCCAAGATCCTTTTTCCACAGACATCAACATGAGCGCCTCAAGATGTTCTTGTGTCATTGTACTTCTCAAACGGTTTTTGATTCTCCTCAAGGCAGAGAAAAATCGTTCACATTGGTCACCGTACTTTCATATCTTGTCGTACAAATATTAGCACGGACGGGTTGCCAATAGCACGTTCTTTTGTTACGAACTAACAGACTAACTAACATAGTGATTTCATGAGCTGATTCCCACAGTTAAAAATATATTTCTACACAGCCAGTCTGTATTCTATCAACTACAGTGAAAATGGGCTGTATTTTTTTCCAGGCTCCCCAGCCCACCGGGCATTGCCCAAATGCCCGTGTGGCCAGTCCGCCACTGCTTATTTGTAACGGGCCTGCCTCTACAACGACCAATAAGACTGCGCGTAATGTGGAGAGAGGTAGAGAGGTGACGGAGGGATAGGAACAGTCGGTGGGAGGGGAGGGAGGAGGGGGGGGGAGCAAGCATCTTTCGAAAACTGTGTTGCAATCTTTAATATATTAGCACCAGTAATCGCAAAATCTCCTGTTATCGCAGAAAGAAATAAGGAATGTGTCATAATGAATTAAAGAAAAAGACATTAAAAAAACAAAACACTGGTTATTACATTCCTAAATTTCTAAAGAATTTCTAAAGTCTGGAAGTCTTTTAAATCAAAAGGACATCAGAATCACATATCTCCCAAACTGGAAGGTGTTCCTCGGCTAGTTGGGGAATTTGATCACTATAGACATCTCTATACAAAGCAAGAAGGTTGATGACGTCGTGCTGCTGTTTCTGCTGCATGTACCTTGAACAAAAGATTAAAATGACGCACACGCCCTCTAATTTGTAAATGTTGGGTATGCCCACTGGCTGTTTCAGCTACAATCCCATTGATCATAATACTGTGTGTGTGCGTTTGTTTTGCTATCTGACCGAGGACTTGAACAAAAGAATTTCAGGTCCTCGGTTGTGATTTCTAAAAAATCACCACGTCCTCGGAAGAATTCTATTGTATGGGGTATTGTTAAGGTTAGGGTACGTGGATTTGAAAAATGGAAAATACAATGGGGTCCTCGGTCTGAATGTAATACAAACATGTGTGTGTGTGTGCGTGTGTGTAGATTGTGTGTGTGACTTGTTTTAGCCATGTAAGTGGTGAAATTTGCAAAAGGAAATTTCCTCTCACCAGTTGTCGTACAATTGAGAACAATAGTAATCGGTTGTCCAGACGAAAGCATGAGCGGTTTGGGTGGGGGGGGGGGGGGAGTGAGAGGGGCTGCCTGCGTGTGTGGTCGGTTCCCATTTTCCTGGTAATCACCTAGATTGCAAAATGACAAAATCAAGGTCATCCCTCTTGAATTGTGTTCTTTTCAAGAAATTAAAAGTGGGGAAATTGGATTCACACTTACTTATTTTTCTGGTTAGATAGTTCTGGTTTAGAGCAACATACATTTGATTTCTCCCCTCTGTTTACACTGTACTATAGAACGAGAACTAAGTGTTACCTACCAGGTAAGTGATGGCGTCCTTCCCCATGAAGATTCTACTTCCGATTCAACGAGTTTGTATTTAGTGGGGGGTTTTCTTCCCGGAAGTGACATGTCTATAACCTTCCCTTTATTCTGTGTTCAGTAGACTGTACTTATAGGATAGTGTACACTGTTTACGGTATACAAAGACGGTATACATCGCGATATATGCTTATCCCATACGACCTGCAAACTTGCGGATAAGACTCTATACTACTTCCAAATTCACTATTCGTGTGTATAGTGTCCTATCTTCCCCCTCACACCTTTTTCTTTCTTCTGGTATATGGTATTTATGATAATATACACTGTATATATTACTAATATATGTCTGATTTATGGCATATGTATATAGGCGGTAGATCGCATTGTATGCTTTACACCATAACCATGCTTGCAGACGCTTCTTATACGAAATATGTTAATCGAAGAGCTAGCCAGTCAAGGTCTATAAATCATGCAGACTGAATGTCATTATCATTTCGGCTTTGATATTCAGGAAGTTGTGAACTCCCAGCGGTTTCCCTAGGAGGCTTCCGGACGTATATGTGGGCAATAGCTTTAACTGGTAATGTATAGAATCGTCTTAAGTTCCTGTAGATGTTCCCTCACTTATCCTGTTCTACGTATACCTGTTATCCAACCGGGGAGTACTATATTCAACGCACAATTGCTGTCAGGTGTACAACCGAACCTGTAGTGAGTATAGTGCCTTTATTGCAGCGGAACTTCAGACAAATCCACCGCAGACGACAAGCTATACACACGTTCTTTGTATACATTTTGAAAGCTGCACTGCAGGTCTTGGCGCTTAGTCATCATCACCCATATCTAATTATCATTTTGTGGAATATCATCGGTAAGAGTGTTCAATTTAATATTTGCCTATTTACATATATTAACATATATATCATATTTGTTAGTGTTGTCAACTTTCTTTATATAGATATTTATGTTTTACAACATACTACAGTATACTACAATTACTACAGTGAATTTCCGGCTCTGCATGGGACACTATGTTATAGTATATAACCTCATCTAACTAGCTGCTAGTAGGTTCCTTATGTATGTAGCCAAGACATTAGAATGGAATGAGTACCGTAAACAACAGATGTCGACCTTATCCGGGCAAGCCTTGGCAAATACAACGGGCCTATATTGCTTCCGTGAATAATTGGTCAACTTAATTAATTCAGCTGTGAGTCTGTCAGTGACCACATCGGAGTGGTATGGTTTGGTGTGCGTTTTAAATGTCACGTGAAGACTATAACAACAACTACGAGTATAGCATAAGAAAAGTTTAGTTGAGGGCGATGAGGGGGCGCAGGGGAGGGGGGGTGTTCTCGAATATTTTAGAACAGATGAAGAACTGAATGTGTCTTTGCAAATTTATCAATGGTTCTTAAAAAGCATTATTGGGCTGTTCTTCTTGTTGGTGAGTACAATCCCCATTTTCTTCCCGTCCCCCCCCCCCTTGCCCTTTCTATGTCTCTCTCGTCTCCCTATCGAAATCAAAGTTTTATTAACGCCACTGGAATCCAAATTACCACCAACACGATTAACACAGAGCAGAGAGTAAAAAAGGTAGCAAGCTTGTATCTATAGACTCATCGTTTGAACTCATCTATACGAAATGGGTGGTCCAACTCAAGAAGTAACATAAATTTAAAACGTTGAATAGTTAATAATCCATTGCTTGTCATTGAACCCTAGTCCAACACCCACCCACCCCACCCCCACCCCTTCCCCTCCTCCTCTGCACAACCAACTACAACCACGACTCAAATTTCAATGAAATTCCTTGAATTTGAGTTATCATTGTTTATTTTGTTTCAATTTGAGATATGCTGATAAAGCTCACCAGCGTTTCAGTATTGAGGGAGAGGGAGGGACACGACTGGGTCATAGGTACATCAAGGGGGGAGGGGGAGGGGTCATATATCAAATAATGGATCAGAGAAATATATACAGGGTGCACATGAAAATATGCATGGGATAAAGAATACTCTATTCTCATTTTCATAATATAGCCCAATTAAGGAAATATGAAAGAATCACGAAGAGGTGACCTACTCAATATATATCAAAAGTTTTGAGGGGGGGGGGGGGAGATGGACATTCCCAGACCGCTTATTAGAAGTCGTCTTAAACTATCGCAGGGTCACCCCACTCCCTCCTTTATAAAACTTCTTGATCAGCTCAGGACGTGTGATTGCAACTATAGCATTATCTTTCATCAACACAACCTTGAGAAAGTATAGTTGTCTACATGAAACTTGAAACTTTGCATAATGTGCGTCGCTTCCTTGTTGACATAGGCTAACAAGGGGGAAGATACGTACGCGGGTTATTGTTTTTGGCGGGAAAGCAAATTGTTCTCATTAGCCTCAATTTAGTTACTTCCGCAATCAATTTTAATCAAAGGATTACGTGCACTTTTCTTGAGGAAGACATATAAAAGAAAACACTGTGAATGATTGCATCTTAAATGAGACTTGATCTGTTGCAAATACTATATTGAAAACAGCTTTAATGAGTTGATTTCGATCAAGTTTATGGATTTTAACATTCGAAAATCATGCACATCGATGTCATTTATTAGTATACTAATGTAGGGGGTCTTGGAAGATACTCATTCAGGTCTAAATGTAAGGTCCTGCTACAATAACTACTATATATATATATATATATATATATATATATATATATATATATATATATATATATATATATATATATATATATATATATATAAATATATATTGATAGATAGATATAGATATAGCCTATACTTCTATACAGATAATATTATTACTGGACAATATCCCTATGAATTCGAGTTTACAAAACATTTTTGGTATGGCCTCTTTTTCCTTTCTCATATATCGCTGTATTAAACTTGTGATAGTTCCAAACTCATAGACTTTTTCGATGAAAGACATAATTTGTACGATGGAAAAAGATGCAAAGAACGTTACTATACCACTGCCAAAATGAATGGGGAGGGAGGGTAATTATGAGAAACCCTGCATGGTCAAGTATTAACGTGATAAAGTATTCTGATTTTCCTCATTAAATTAAGGAAAATTGAAGACTGCAAACTCGGAGCCCAGTGACGACATGTGTCTCGGGCTCTGTATGGGTCTTGATCCCGTGAAACATATCAAGATTACGTCCGTTACTTATCCAAATCTTGTCAGAGGCTAATCCAGAATTTAAGAATGGAGGGGACGGGTAGCCAGTGGGGGGGGGGGGGCTTGCAGTCGATGCTTATGAAGGGATTCCTCTCTCAGAAAGTCAAATGTTTGTAAGTGAAATGGTGCATTCTGTGAGATTTGTAGGCTGTAAATCAGGTAATGAAAGGTGATAAAAAATACCTTGTAAATTATTAGTTCAAAAAATACGAAGAGGGGGGGGGGGCAAAGATGTTATGGCGGTAGAGGTTAGGGTGGGTGAGGTGGGGATCGAAGATGGTTGCCTGTGTTTGTTATGAAATGTTGAAAAGGGGGGAAAATGGGTCTACAAAATATACTTTTCCCACATTTGCATATATTACGTCATATGTCTTGGCATGTTTAATTAAACTAGCAATTTCATTACTAGTGCAAAAAAACATTGATTTTGTTTTTACCAAAGTTCACTCCTCCTTTCTCACTCTAATAAAATGATACATCATTGAATCACATACATAGTAAAATACAATTGTTACCCTTACTGCATGATGATTTCAGAATGAACTTTGTATATATTCACATAGAAAACATTCATATTGTTTGGCTTTCATCGGCATACTACTAAAACTGAAATTATGCTTCATAGTGATTTAAGTGCTTTTAATAAACATTTAAACTCATTGATGAGTAATCGTATACATAAACATACATATTTACCCTCTGAAGATATATAAATTACTTTATTGTTAAATGCACTTTTTTTTTCAAATGGAGACTTTTTCAAAAGGAGGCTAATTATTTTCACTTTAGATGGAAAGATTATTTATTTATCTGCAACTGTCGGTATACACAGGTGTTGCATTGTTTAGTTTGTTTTGGTTTATTTAGACCGTTGCTTAGGTTACCAATTGTCGTAATACTATTCACACACCCATCAGTAAGGTTACTGCCTAAACCTGACAAAAGAACCGAATCTTCGTCATGTGTAAAGGTTATCAGCATTGACCGCCCCCACACCCCCGGGGCCCACGCCCAAATATGCTAGAACATCAGATAATGGTCACCCGTTCTTCTAATTTCAAGTATAATGCATCATGTTGTTAGCCACATGCACTATATATATTGACTTGTCTTCATGGTTGGGACTTATTGTAAGGGTCATAATAGCCTCAAGAAAGGTACATTTGAAACCTTCTAGCAACTTTTAGCATATGCTAATTGGTCATGAGTATGCAATTTGGGTATACTAGTCTAACTAACTTAAGTCCCGCGAAAATGTATCTCAGTATATAGGCTATACCTATAGAATTTTACCAGTCACGTTTCATTCGAAATAATGAAGTGAAAATAAAAAATTTCGATAATTTTCAATTTTGGGTTTTACATGAGTATTTTAAACTAGGCGTAGCCTATGTGTATTGGGGTGGGTGGGTGGGGGAGGGGGTGAGGCGACAAAGAAATTGTTGAGGATCGAACGGAATGATTAATTATTACTCTACTAATTATTCGGTGAAACAAAAACCGCGAGGGAGTCTTTTGTTTTGTGTTAATTAATTTCAGACTTATTTCTAGTACTGCTAGGTATAGGGTGTGGTAAAATTGTAGACCAAACGATATAAACATCCTTTCAAGTTTCAATTTTATTTTTGCAATTTCCTGGCAGATCCATGACTAATGTTACTATAGCAACAAACTATACATATTATGCTATGGATTTTTATATCAGCTCCAAATTGTTTCCTTCTATGCATGCGAGGAAGCAGCCAAAAAAAACACAGTAAAGTATAAATTCTGATATCCGTTACTATAGGGCCTACATGGAATGTCATGCATTGGTTTTATGTATAGTCCCATTCTGCGAAATGTTCTTGTTTATTAATGATAATATCATTCTTTCTAAAATATTTCTCACTTTTCTCTCTTGCAGAGATTAAATCAAGTTTGACCCATTATGGCTATCAGTATTGACTTTACGTGGTCACCGATCACAGCTGCCATTTTCCTGTTAGCGGCTCTTTTCATACCGTAAGAATATACCATTTTATACATTTTATTGTGCAAAGAAAAGAGTTCAGAAAAATTCAACCAAAGGGCTTTTTATAATTACGGAGCTTTAAATGTATCACATTGACAAATAAGGGAAAATTTCAATATATCTTAATGTTTTTCTGGCTTGATGTTGAGATATTGGGAGGAATTATTTCATGTTTGATCATGACACATTGGTATATTAAAGTATTGAACGATACATATGATATGACATAATGTATAAAATGCCAGAATACTAATACTTCGTGACCAGCTTAAAAAATGATGTTATGTTTTGTTCAACAATGAAGGTATGTTATGTTACTATGGAGGCTGATAGTCAAAACAGACAATTGCAAGGGACATTCACTTCCTGTTAAATGTGTTGTTTAAGAGCCAAGTTTTGTACTAGGCCAAGGCTGGAGGCAAAATTCGACTAATCTATATGGCAACGCCCACATATATTTTAAACTTCTACAGTAACACACATTCTACGCATTTGCGCTTGTCAGTAGGCCTAAGTTGCATGTTGTGTGATTTAGGCCTATATCACTGTACTGATATTACTAAATTAGATAGGCCTATAGGCCTACTAAATAGTTTTACAGGCCTTTATCAAGGGTCATTAAGTGGTTATCGCTCTACTTGCTTTTAATTTCGCTGACAACTTGACGCCGGGCACAATATCGTGTATTAAAGTTTTGTCTGTTTTCATATACAGTTGCTAATACCATAGAGGTAAAAACAGTCTGTTTTTACCTCCATGCTAATACCATATGGGTGACATTGAATTAGTTTCCCATGAAATGAAATACGTGTATTTCCTGATAGGCATATGTGATAACCTATATGATGTGATGAACTGCTGAATATGTACTTAAGCATTGTTTGCTATAATCCATTCGAAATTTGCAGGTACATTATCGGTGTGTGCTGTGGTCACGTGAGAGCCTGGTTCCCGTACATACACGAAATTGGTGCAGACGACCCAGAGCGATGCATCTTTACCGCGCTTTTCAACGTTGTTGCGTTGCTATGTAAGTTTGGGCGCTGTATATAGCCTACCGTGGAAATCATAATCATAAAGAATAAGGCTTAGCCTACATTCTATAACTAATTGTGGAAGAGGAAAACAAACAAGACACGTGCTGTAGTAAGCATTCCAAATACCCTATTAATATTCCAACTCTAGAGAGAGTGAGAAGGGGGGGGGGGGGGGGATAGAGTATCATTCCTGTATAAAAAAGAAGAGAAGACTGTGTAAGTAAATAAATAAATATTACAGGGCCTGACGATTCGACCCTGACAGGATCTTCTACAGAAGTCAGACCACTGAAACGATTCCTGCTAACATGGCGATTGAAAATTCAGGCCACGTGACACACGCAGAGTCATCAGTAGGCCTGAAGCCGTCAAATATGCTAGAAAGTAAAACTTATGGTCACTTGTGCTGAAACATCAGCGCACAGTTTACTGCCACTCCCTATTGGCATTCTTCCTCGCTGAGACAGCGTTACTTGCCCTAATTGGTCATGACATAAAGCGGCCGGTCAGAACCTATATGCAACAATGTATTCGGCTTTTGGAAACTTTTAGCAAGTTTTAAATTCTAATAATAATGAAGGCAACCCATATCTTTGAATCATAGTACATTAATATAAAGATATGAGCAAGTTAGTAAGTGCATGTTATAATCAGGAAATTTTATTTCCAAAAAACAGCACATTCAACCATCTAGCATGCACAAGCCAGGTTTGGTTTTTTACTTCTTAACAACTAAATTGAAGACTCGCCCAACCGCTTGAAAGTGAAGTTTTTCTCTTGTCGCTACAAATGCAGTAATGAAATGTGATACCTTGTTATCTTAAAGCAGCATTTTGCGTCCTTTTCTACGATTTTTCTCAACCTCACTGATTCCACTTTGCTATAACGACATACATAACTAGCTAATCTATTTATATTTTACTTCAAATGGTGGCATAAAAGTCGAAAAATTTGCAACTTTCAACTTTGTTGTTCTCCAAGATATTTTCCGTTGGGAACCTAATAAACCTCGCCCATAATATGAATATTTAAACTCTACGAACGTCATTGACAGATACGTAATATAACACCACGCTTGATTTGTGTACAGTCTATATGGCAGTTGTACCAGGGAGTTGCATAACAACTCCCTGGTACAACCAACGCGAAGTCTTGAATCTATTTTTAGCAACGGCTCATAACTAAACCTGCATCTCTGATTGGTTGAATTCAAACTAGTGGGTTTGGCGGAATTGTATGCGATTAATTTTAACTGTGAAATTTGTCGAGGACACTCTTCTCATTTATCGACATAAATCGTTAATTACTCGCTAATTAACGCTCTTGGCAGGGTGAAACTTGGATGGTATCTTAGATTGCTGTTTTATGATTGATACATGTAAAAAAATCGATGCACATGTTAAAAAAGTGGAAAAAAGCCACCCAGGGCACGTGCCCTCCCAGGCCACCCCCTGGCGACGCCACAGCAAACATTACTCTCGTATATAAAGCGATCTGTTTCTACAGAAGGATTCTATACAGAGTTTTAGTCTTTCACTTGACTTTCATGTTATCCTCTGTTTCTACACCAGTGTTCCTGAATGTCAGAGAACAACAGAACGATATATACAAGCAGCTACGAGGACAACGTAGCGGTCACCTCGATGAGGTCAGCTTCTGGTGTGGGGCCTTAGCCTGTCTTGGGCTTTTTATAATGGCCAATTTTCCAGTGAGTATTTCGTGCAGAGAAGGTGGTAAATGATTTAAATTTAAATTTTTATTTTGTTTTTTATTCCAAGTGATCAAAACTTTTGGTAGGGTGTGTTGTCTGTGTAAATCAAAGTTGAGTGGCCAAACATCCATCCATGCAATCATCCATTCATCAGCATATCCACTCATCCATACATCCATCCCTCGACCCACCCACCCACCCGCCCACTCGATCACCCACTAGTCATTCATTTTTTAATCTATACATGCATCTGCCTATATATGTATACACATCGATCCAGCCATATTCCCATCTAACCACCCAGCCTCCCTTCCTTCCACAAATCCTTCCCTCCCCCCCCCCCTGTTGTACCCGATTCACACCCATCCATCCATCCACCCAACCGTCCTCTCAGTCACACACCTGTCATTACTGCGTTATCCATTCATATCCCTCGCCCATACAAAGCTCTCTCTCTCCCCCCCCCCCCCCCATCTCCTGCCGAACTACATTCCCGCCTTTGTAGAAACCGGTCTTCTTGTCACAAGTAGTCACTGGCCAATTAACCACCCATAAACACACACTTTTACCCTTCTGCAGTCCTGCCCTACTACCTACCGTATCATATTCATCTTAAAAAGATGTTCCTCGTAGTATCCCCTACCCTATACCCCTCTCACGCCCCCCTCATCCCCGTCCTCCTCCTTTCTTAAAAAAAAGTGGACCTGGCGTTTCGATCCTAGAAACAAGACACCCTCTGACTATAGTATCTAACACGGCGTTTCATTTACAAGAAGTTTTCTAACAGTCTTCAAATGGATTTCCCAAGTTTTGTTTCGATATACCATAGAAGAATTGATAAGGTTCTATGCCATATACACATTCTTAATGTAATAGACCAGTTTCACTATACTTTGTGTATATATCATGTGGGTATAACCCAATTTACATCTTGTCTTGTTGTTATAAACAGGCCATTAAGAAAAACAAGATACCATTCTTTATCCATTGTGGTGGAGCCATAATGTTCTTTGGTGGTTCCCTGGTCTATTGTGGTATCTTGTCCTGGTTTGCTTACAAAGAGGCCTCCAAGAACGATGACAAGTGGGTACCATTCGCCCTCAGATGCCTTTTCCTGGTTCTGTTTGTCTTTGTATTACTTGGTAAGTCATGAAGATCCAGGGTCCTCTTCACTTTCTTGAGGTGAAGGTGGAGAATGCGTAAATGACCCTCGTAACCCTGCAGACAGTGACGCAGCTAAGGAAGGGGGGGGGGTGTCAAGAGAGGGCACGTGCCCGGGCACCGGGTTCGGGGGGGGGCGCTGAAATGGGAGAATGAGAGTAAAAAATTATCACTTTTGAGAAAAACATGACGAATTGATGTATATCGTCAGACAGTAATATTTTCCAGTTACTAATAAGAATCTGAACTAAATGTTGTTGTTTTTGTTAGCAAATTTATAGATTGTGATTTCTTTTCAGTCCATTTCGACCGTTTTTTCTCTTCTTTTTTTATATTCTGTTCTGTATTCTGTAATGACTACATGTCACGGAAATTTCGGATATTTCAGTAGCCCATACAGTTCCAAGGCAGTAGATTTCAAAAGGTGGAAATATCATAGGCGTAGGATATTTTTTTTTGGGGGGGGGGGGCTGTAACGACTTGCCCAAAAAAATATAACCAACAATTTTCGCTCGCTTCGCGCACAATTTAGTTTTCTTTCAGTATTGTGGGGGTGGGGGCGCAATTTTCTACTCTTGCACCCGGGTGCCAAAACCTCTAGCTGCGCCACTGCCGGCGGGACCCAGATCCCCAACTTTCGGTCCAAAATGTGATACTGGTAACGTTACGTATGCTCCCCCAACAACAACCATGATACAAATATAATAATTATTTTTGTTTGTTTGTTATTTACTTCTTCTTTTCTCTCTATTCGTTTCTTGTGTTTCAGGATACATATTGTTTTGGTACTTTGGTCGTCACAAACCGCAAAAAGCAGTAAGTATACAATATTAGCGTGCATCTCGAAAAATATAATCAAAACAAATGACGCTTTTTTTTTTGGTTCTCTAAAGTTTGTTGAAACTTTGGAGACTGTAAGAGCCGAACGAGTGAGTCAACATTTTACTGACTCTTAACATACTGTCTTGTTAGTCAGAATAAGCCTGCTTGTGCCATCTCGAACAGAGAAAAAACAAACTTTTTCTGATCTCAGCCCGATGATGTTGAAGCTGAGGCCATTTCTCATGTATGAAGTTTTAGTGAACATGTTTGCGTTTGTATCTACGGTATGCAGACAGGTTTAGAACGAATGATTTCTACAATTGTCTGCTTGAAACACCTGTGACTACAGACATATACAAGCGAACAGTGTTAAAGATAGTTTCTACTTAACAACTGGCAGTGGTCATTTGTACACTGCAGATAGTTCTAAGGTTTCTATCCGCAAAGTTTTAGGCCCACGACCCGAACCTTCAAATAGGACTAAGCCACACCCCAACCTGATCTGCACACCTCAGAACTGATCCCCAGAAATGCATGAAAACTAGCTTGGACTATACGTACTTTAAAACGAAATAACTTTATCACTTAGTTAATCTTCAACGGCATGCAGCTGCGAAAACTTTATATAAATTATTCTACATCTGGCAATATCCCGTGACCAAGTGAAAGTTTTTCCGGTGGCTCTCGTTTTTGGGAGTCGTGTACCATAATACTTTAAACAGTCTGCACATAGATACGTTTCTTGAGCTATATATATTGCATAGATAGTTGTGTTACAAATATAATGGTGACTTTTGTTGACGAGCTATATGTGTATTGTTACTATACCATGAAAATAATCTTCACTCGCAATTTTTTTTTTTTTTAAATTTACAATGGAGAACCGCTTGCTTACATATTCATATTCATGACTAATATTATGAAATCGTAAAGACTTGCATTTCTAATATATTTGGGACGTAAACAACATTTCATATA
Source organism: Apostichopus japonicus (assembly GCF_037975245.1). Taxonomy (NCBI): domain Eukaryota; kingdom Metazoa; phylum Echinodermata; class Holothuroidea; order Aspidochirotida; family Stichopodidae; genus Apostichopus; species Apostichopus japonicus. Next base: position 22,508,815 of record NC_092567.1, on the reverse strand, counting down.
CAGAAATTATAGTCATCATCTGCTGTGAACTTTTAGCTTTGAGTTGTATATGCAAAACTGTTGTCACTTATACATACCTTTAGAATATTTGTGACTTAGGTTTGTGTAAATCTGTTTGTTTTTTACTTAAGGAAATTTGTGTGCGGATAAGTTGGAATGACATGCTGACATTTTTTTTTCTCACTTACATGCATACGAACACTATGAGTTGAATGTAAACATGTCTGACATATATCATATGTATAGAAAGTTGTTAATGAGGTAAGGTTTGTTTTTCGTTGTACTTCTGTGTAATACACTCTTCTATGACATACACAAACATTATTATAACGGATATTTGCGTAAAGAATAATACAAATCTTGTTTCGCTTTCAACACTTGCAATTTTGATTTCGTTTTTTCCTTTGTTTTTTTTTCTTCTTCCACAGATGATCAAGATTAGCGCCCTTTGTGAGTGGTTGCTCGTACTCATAATCATAGGTTTCTTTTTGACCCTTGAGTTTGAATATTCCAATTTTTGAGCACCATACATATTATATTTGCATACTGAGTTTAGAGATCACGTGATACGGTTCCGAGAAGGCGAGTAAAAAAACCCAGTCCAAATATAGATAATTGTTTTGGTCGTATTGTATAACGAGTTTTCCACTCGGTGTACTATAAATTACTTTACCCTGGTGAACCTGTTGTTCTCCCTTCTCACGGTCATCTAGAACCCAGCAAACCAACGCCCTACCCCCACCCCCAACCCTCTCCAATTCAACCTCACACGTTTACATGCTGGTTGGTTTTTACTCAAGTACTCCATATTTCGTATTTATCAGATTCATGTAGGACGGCGGTTACTTGCATGACTTGTTGTTGTTGTTGTATGATATTTTCATTTACTTATTTTCTAGTACTATATACTTTGATAGTTTTAATTACTAGTAACGGTATCTCAAAGTCTAGGGGGTAGGAGCCGGGCACTGTGGGCACGTGCCCCCCCCCCCTCCACTTTTTTCCTCCAAAATAGCAAATGTGCCTTACTGGCAAATAAAATGTGCCCCTTTGATGAAGAACTGTCTTTTGGATATCTTAAGCCTTTATTGATTATAATATTTTATTTTAATTATTTATTTTTAGTCTGTACATGCTATTTTTAAAGTGGCATCCCATATCTTTTTGTAGCACGGTTAACAATAAACAATATATATATAAAGTATTGATAGCATACTAACACATCGTATATATTTAAGTGATTTGGCCGGTGTTTATCGGCTTATAGTATAACCAGTGGTGGTTATGGAATGAGAAAGTGCCCCTCTGATGTTGTGCCCCCCCCAGTTATTGGAAGCCTTCCTACCCACCTGTCAATGTCATCTGTACTGCCCAGCCCATCCCCTTCTAGCTCCTCTTCCCCTCCAAAGAAATATGCTCAATATTAAAATTAATGATCAACCATTGTCAATTATAGGTACCACTGCCAACCTTACAGGGTTTTGTCTTTCCCTAGTTTCGCATCCCTCGATGTCTGCGAAACATCTATAGGGTAAATATAAGCAGTTTTCTTCCTGCTGGAAATTTAATGGCGGGTGGAGGTGGGGGGGTGGGGTGGGGGAGAGGGTTACTGATGACCTTTCAAAGTTACTATTTTTCTTTCTTTCATATCTTCTTTAAGATTTTAAAATTGGTTTTAAATAGACTTAGCCGACAACGCCGATTTCAAGTCAGACTTGAATGGAACCTTTTTTCCTCCCTACCCCCTTCTACGTCACAAGGACGCCTGTACGATTTTTATAATGTTTTTTTTTTAACTGGCGAAAGAAATAGTTAACTGGACTGTGTCAACGTCTTTGCTTTTAGTCGTGTGATACCAAATAAAGTCAGGGCGCTATCAGTGAACTGAATACTGATAAACAAAAGTGCTTGTCAAATGCGAAACTAATTAGCGGAAATTATGCAACAACAAAGAAAAAGGGGGGGGGAGAAAGGGTGAAAGAGGAAGCACTCAGATTTGTATAGTGCTACACACAACGAGATTACACTGTAACCCCAAATTTTCAGCTATATATTAACTTGGCTACAATAATTAAAGTTGCAATGTGACAATTTTGAAATTGTTAGCACCCGAGTGACCTGCTGGGTCGTTGAGACATGTAAGCCGAGCAAGGCAATATTCCAACGAAGGATGTATCATGCTTCTTGCTCGATGACATCTGGGTGAATGAGAAGTAAATATGAACTAAGAGTAGATTATAATGTAGTGAACTGAGTCACATGAGTTAGCTTCATGTACACTAAACATATCACGATTATCCTCAATGGCTCTTCAAAGTTAAAACAATGCTTCATTAATGCTTCAAATTCAAGCAAAAGCTATTAAATTCCAAATTCGAAAAATGACTATCACTGAATCAAGCTGAATTGTGTTCTCCTACTTTTAACAACTTTTTAGTACGATCCCCCTCCCCCCCCCCCTCCCAATCATTTATTCAACTAAACTCAATGAAAATATAAACAGAAAAATAATATCAGTAACGAAACGAGAATGTGCGACGAAATACAAATTAATGCTCTAAATTTAATCTAAAAGACAGGCAATGTACAAATTGCAGCTTATTTTTTAATACGTTTACGAGATGTGGTTTTCTTAGAGCAAATATAACTTTTTACCTTCATGATAAATTTCAATTTATTGTAAAACTGATGAACATTTGGCTTAGATTTATCTATCCGACAACTAAGAAAAGTTAACCAATTAGTGACAGTGGAGGAGGATGATAAAGTTCAAGGGGTGGTTGGCTATTAAGTTATAGCCAAAGAAGAAGAAAAAATTCCTCTTGGAGAGGAAAAATTGTCTCCCAAAGTGATATTACTCAGATAAAAGGTTATACTCCAAATCAATGGTCTAAATTTTCGACTTAAGCTTTACAAAAGCTATACAAAGGACTCTACTTTTCTTCGCGGAAAGTAAATGCATATTTGTACCTATATATGATTCTATGAAGAAAGCGAAATTGAAAATATCTAATTTTAGCTCGATAATGTTCACAACACCTAGAGTATGGAGGCGGCAACATAGATTTGTTGCATCAAAACATTCTCGATATTAACCTGCCCCGCCTCTCCGGTGTCTCCCTTTCGGTTTCATTGTTCATACAATTGTATAACTTGTGACGAACAGCGAGAAAGATTATTTCAAGTGTTGTTCTGTTTTCTTGGAGGGGAGGGAAGGGGGGGGGGGGTCACCTAGATATGCAAACTTCAGATATTAATTTAGGGGAGGGGAAATTTAGGGGGAGAGGGTATAACGGTCCTGAGTTTCCATACACAAATTAACATACCATTTTAGACCAGAGAAATTGTTGTAGAAACAAATGGTATAATTATGTGGTAGTTATCAACACAACCAAAGTTCCCTTGGGGGGGTGGCCTTGAGATCGAGAGTGGGGGAGGGGTCAAACGTACTAAGAGTTTCGGAAATATTCTGGTACAGTGTCACAGGGTATTGTAAATATATTACTATGCTTTCTTCCGTAGTTACCTTTCTTAATATTACATTTATCATCACGAATAATTTCCAAAGATTTAGCAAGTGAACGTGCTAATATATATATTGGTATCTAATTTACACAATATGTATTATGGTTTTGGTCATTTTATACTATGCAATGCAATTTCTTTTTTATATTGACAAAAACAAAACAATGGCGAAACAAAGTAATTAATTGTTTTACTTACTTTCTTTCTTTCTCCCCGTTTCTCTTAAACAAGAAACGAATGTTTTACAGTTCAGTCCTGAACACAAAAAAAAAAAACATTTCACTGACACAACAAAATACTCAGGATAAAATGATAAATTTTACATTTAAAGAGAAACACCCTGCACCACTGATCTGACGTTTGGTACCATATCTCCACCCACCCCTCCCAACCCCCTACCCCGTCTCCTTTCAAAACTCACGTATCGCTGGTGCAATATAATCATCATAAATATTAATACTCATACTATTAACTCAAAGTTCTTCAATTTGGTGACGTCATTTTGGGAAGGTAGAATTGAATCGTTGTAGTTTTCAGTATCATACATGTTACCAAGTTTGGAAGTTTATTCCCAAATGACCTTTGACATTATATCACTATATTACGTTATTCATTATAACAAGGCCACACACAACTGCCGTATAAGATGATAGACTTCGCACGTTTGTTTTTATTGTCTAGTAAACAATAGAGGCGGAGGAGTGAAACCAAATTGCCAACCTGAACCACTCCCACCCCCCACCCTACCATGTTCAGTTCCAATTGTTTTCGAAAAAGCAGACACGAAGGGCTGATTAATGTCTTACCAGTTAACTCAACGGTAGTAGTACATGATATTACCGAACACTAACTAGTTGCCGGTCTTTGTCATAACGGCATAATATTACAACATAATTACGGCAACTGTTCACATTAAGAATGAACCGCGTTTCAACATTCGACGTGTAACAACAACGTTTGACGATCATCAATTGCTATGATCGAAAGCATTCGAGCGAACGACTCCTACCGCGTGGTTCTTTTACTACTATAGCAAAGCACCAATTAACGACGAGAGATTTGTGACGTCAGGAAACTGCAAGGTCGTCGAAAAATACTACTACCAGTTCAACATGCGCGATACGTCAATATAAAATTTTTGCCGACATCAGTTACAATGGAACGTGACAAAATACTGTCATGAGTAAATGAGTTTTAAAATAAATATATATAATCTTGTTGTTAACCATGCACTCAAGATAAATATTATTACATCACCTACCAACTTCGACAAATATGAAGTCACAGGTTTCTTAGCCACACAATGAAAACCTTTTAATCCAGAGGTCACTCATTCCAACCCCATTCTAACCATAAATTACTTTGCTCTTTTTTTCATTGTCTAATATTTCTCAGTCAAGTTTTCTGTTATTCATTTACTTATACAATATGTAAGCATCTTCCTATCATTCTTTGTTTTTTCTTTGCCAATAAATTGAACTACCATGAAATCTCCCTTTTACATATTTGATATACGTTTTGAACAATTTAACACCCCCCCCCACCACCCTCTCCCAACACAAAGAAGCAGAACGATAAATGTATTGAAATGGAACTTACCATCAACAATATATCACAAACGTTTTAGATTCATAACCAAGGCAGAAGAAGATACACCCCCCCCCCATCCCCCAGAGAAATGAACTTTAGCCATTCACTTCAATGCTATATTATCATAAAGATTCACTAATAATTTCATTTTAAGAATAATCTCTACCATTTTATTCCTCAGTGAAATGTTCTTTTCATCTAGGTTTTTTCCCCACCCAGAATGGACAAAAGGTACATTTACTGTGACACAATTTCCAAATGAGTGTTCCACCTAAAAACACTACTGTATTAAGTAAGATCTTACCCCTTTTATTTCAGTTTTTAACTACAGAAATCTCTTTTGATAAATCTTCAGCTAGATCAAGGTCTAACAGTCTGATTGTGGTAGGATCTGTGTTAGCATTTTTTTTTTATCTTTCTTCTAAAGTCTAAGAAAAGTCATCATACTTCTCCTCAGATTTCCCTCGGACATATATTTTCTCAAAGGGCCTCAGTTATGAAAAGAACACCATGCATTGTTTCACGCGAGATTAACTCTCTCCCCCCATAGGCCAAAACCTATTCAATGAAATAGTTTTATTCTTTAGAAAATGCATACAGAATTTCATTTACAAAGACTTGAAAAATGAAGGAGGGGAAAAAAGTGATTGTTCGTAAGAAGCACAGGCCCTCAAGGGAATAAAATTCTTACAATGATTTCCACAACAAATGCTCGAAAAATGAGGTCAAACCTTGCCAGTGAAAAAAAACAGGAAATAAATTGTATTGCTCTCTAGGTACACAGAGTGCATAAAAGGAATGCTTTGTTGTACTTTTTACTTTTGAATGTCTTATGTTTATCATTGTTAGTTATTGTGCAGAGAAATTTAGACAAATGCCAGGCAAATGTGAATGGGTGGGGGGGGGGTGCGGGGTGGTGGTCGTGCCACATGTACTACCTTCGTTGACAAGAAGATTTATTCAAGTTGAATTTGATAAGAAAGAAAAGAAAGAGAACTACAATTTTGTAGAATAAACAACAAATTTTGGAGAAAAAAACCAAACATGAAGGTGAATTTCATGAAAAGGGAAAATTGAGAGTAGTATGATCATTTTCAAAGGCATTGTTAACAAAACAAAAAGGGTAAAAATGATATAATTCCAGATAAGTACAAGAAACCAGAATGTGTTTAATTTTTTCTACTTTTTGGCTCCACCACAACAGGTTTGATTAAAGTTAATGTTTCATGAAAATAAATGGTGAAAAATTGATGCTTCCCACTTCAGTTTTGAGAGTTTCCAAAATCATCATTTCTCTGAAAAAGTCAATCATTATTTTTTGGGTAAGATTTACAGAGAAAATGATAAAGAATTTGATCAACTCTTACAAAGAACCAAATGACGTCCCTAAACGCACCTTCTTTGGATCATGTTTAAATACATCGTCATGCATGCACCTCCCAGTCGATATTTCACCCTTATTCGGTTTTCTTGACGAGCTACAACATGTTTTGCTTTCCTGCTGCCAAGCCGGCAAGCTAGAAATAACAGATGTTTGCATGTGCCTTCTCTTTCTTGAGAACCGTATCAGGCCTGGCTAGAGGAGAGGGGGGGCTTAAGCCTTTGGCGCCCGTGGGTCAATTATGGGCACCGGAAAATATGAGGATGAAGATTATTGTATGAATCAATTAAAAAAATACATGAGACCAAAAAAAAAGATGACTTGAATAAATGGCCCCAGTCTCGTGCATGTCGTCGGGTCCCGACCCTCGCTACTGACACCCCTAGATGGTATCACCAAGATGTGAAGCAATACGATGCAAAATACAAATTTAACAAGAGGCTTTGGGAACCCGAAAGTCATTTCCCGGAGAGAGATGGGAACAGAGAAATATCTCCTTACTCTCTGTACAGCTATACACTACAACAGGTTGAAGAGTAAAACTTCTTTGAGCAAACAAGATGTCCCTTCTCTTCTTGCGAGTGCACCAGGAAATGTCCAGTGACTTGACCTCTGACCCTGACTGGAAGGTTAAACCATCTGATGAGTATCTTCAAATCGGGCGACAAACTGAAACGAAGAAACAGAGAGGAAAAGCGGAGATTGATGGAAACAGCTGTTGCCATGGAAATAGAATTGCACAGCACAGATTTGTTGGCAGTCTGTTAATTCTTAAAATGAAAAAAAAAATCAAAATATTCGACCTACGACTATTCCAAATGGCACATGAAAGATATACTGTGACAAGAGAACACACTTTCTTGTGAAAGTTAGCAAACTAGGGCAATCCTTGTTTTTGAGCTATTTGAAGCTATTCTCATATATTCCAAACAAATGCAATAACAAATGTATTCTTTCCCATAAATGGGCATGTTAAGTGGTGATTAGCCTTGCCCATTCTTGACAACTACAAATTCTGCCCTAATTGCTATATGTAAACAATATTAGGAATTGGCTATAGATGCAGGCATTGCAGGTCTAAAATAAGTGCTGACAAATTTTTTTCCAAAGAAACAGTCCACTGCGAGGCATCAAAATGCATTGAGGTTCATTTAGTGCAACAAACCAAGAATACTTCTCATGCGTCACGTTTGCATTATTTTCAGTGGAAAATAAAGATTGAAAAATGCTACATTACAAACAAAATTAGCAGCTTAAACAAAACAAAATACAATAAAATGAAATTTTATTTCTCTATTTCAAGGCAAAAAGCAAGCACTCATACAAGCATTACAATCCAGTTCTGGATAAATATTAATCTGTAGTAATTACTTAATTTATATATAACAAGTAGATTTAACTGCAGGTTTTTAAAAGATGCATTTTTTTTGGCACCTGACCAAGCCATATTATATATGTACATTAATGGATACCCTTTAAAGAATGGCTTTAGGCAAAGTCAGTCCAGGTTGGTTCATAATTCTCAGAATATTTGTATTTCTATATCACCTTTAAACATATGTGGTTCATCAATTAAAGTGACTGGAATACTAGTCTAACTTACAGACCATTAGATTAGTTCTCCAGATGCAACACAAAACTCAATTGGTATTGCATAATACTGTACTTTTATGCCCTCATATAACAGGTTTTCAATGCATTGAGAATTTAATAAAGAACTAATGGTGTTAAATGTCATCAATAGTGCTCTGTTGTCCCTATGAATCAAACAGAACATGCTTTGGGTTGAGTTATTAGAATTGACAAAACATAGGATAAACATTGAGATTTAGGCCAGCACTGAAGAACCAATTTAATCATCAATTTTAACCTTAAAGGAGAAGTACAAAGAATATGAAGCCCATTTGAAAAATGAATTTCATGAAAACTAGAATGACAATAGAAATGTTGCCATTTATATTCTTTCTTTCTTTCTCTGAACAAGGACATACGAAGACAAACGGTCAGCCTAAAGTGACCGTTATACAAATATTGACAGGAACTGGTGCAGAAGCTGGTCCATCATGCTTTAGTTCAGCTTAAAAGGGACAACTGATAAAGGTGTTACACAAAACTACAGAAAGGACTCTAAAAAGAATAGTTCAGAGGTATCTTCATGCTTCCTGCAGATAACTTGATATACTACAACACTACACTACACCCAAGCATGTACTCACATACCAATGTAAATGTTTAACATTATAAACATGGTTGTGATGTCATAGATTCACTGCTTCCATAAACCACAGCTGCACCCCTCAGTTAGACTGCATATCCACTAGAACACCGAACAGATGCATTCTGTATGTGCTTTACTTATAGGTTTTAAACTATGCTTTCACAAAAGGCTCCCAAAAAGCTTCCTGCCTATCCAGACGTCTCAGACTGCAGACTAAATAAAAACTGACTACAACAATATTGGTTTGGTCCAATCTTTGTACCAAGCATTGGCTCAGGTCACAAATCAGGAATAACTCACTTGAAGTATGATGAGAGCGCCCTCATTTGTGTGGATCATTCATTTAGCTCTTAGCATCAGTAATGCTCTTAACAAAGTTCATTGTACCTGTATGACTCCTACAATAATTGTATTACAAACCACAGTGATGTATTTATTAATTTGGCAAAACATGTATGTTAGTAAATGGTCTGAAATATGATAACACTACGAAAAGGCAGAACCTTTGCAAATATATTGGACAGTCCGGACAAAACGTGCGTCTGTGAAGTCACAACCATATTCCTACAACTAAAAATTTACTGGTGGTCAAGGTAATACGCAATGGCTATTTTCTATCAACTTGTAAAATCAGATATGCAAACAGTCTGGTGCAGTGTTTTTTGAAGCCTTTCTTTGAGTTACTTGCGGAATAAAATGAAAACATTCTAAACTATTCTTTTTCATATTCTGGTAAAACACTTACACTTAGGCAGTTAGGCTTTGCTTAGGTTGTGTTGTTGGATGAATTTGGGAAAAACTTCAAGAAGGAAGATATAGATAAAAAAAAAGAAATGAAAAAAAGACAAAACAATAAAAAAAAAACTTACCATGATGGACAACAACCCAAAAGATAACAATTACCTAAAACCTCAGATTCTTTTCAACTTCAAATGACTGTTGTAAGTAATTTAAATTCATAGTAAATAAAAGCATACACCCTAAAATCTAAGCATAGCTACCGCTAAATGGCAAATGCATTCTAAACCTTCCAAACCATACCATGCAAAATCATTTCAAAATGGACATTTGGTTTATGAATATGGTTTTAACTTACCCCACTTATTCCTGGTAAATTTAAAATTGTTCCTATCACCGGTACCCTTCTTAAAAAATTAATAGCAACTGGAAAGAAGCCTCTGTGGAAATAAACCAAAGAAGATGCATTAAAAATAAGACTTTCCTTCATTGTAGATGGCATACCCCCAACAGGGAGACGATATAAATTGGCCCAGGAGAATTTGTCAAAAAGCAACACTAGGAAAATCTTTTCAGATAAGTTTACTGGTTAATATAACATGATTATGCTCTTCTTGAGGAATGGATGCTGATTGCTGAAGTGCATTAATGGGAGTACATGTGGTGCAAAAATTGGGACCATTGAGGCAACCTTTTTTTACCACTTTTATTGGCTTCAAAGAGCACAGCAGTAAATCTCCTGGTAGGTTAAGGAAGGCTTGGATTCAGTGATGCAACACTATGAGCTCTCACTGACCAAGCTGAAATTTCTATGGGTTAATGGGTATGGAAAAATATAAGGTGCCCAGATGTCACAGGTTCGAATCTCGGTCCAGCCATAAATGTCTTTGCTATTTTTCCCATTTGTTCAATGGTTTCCCGGTCAGTCCTTTGTTGACTATTTAAATAATAGTTTAAGGGTGTGAAGACTCGCACAAAAAGAATCGTCTAATGCCGGTAATTTGACCTAGTTTCCAATGAGGTGTAACAGAAGTGTTAAACACCACCATCGATCCCAGAAAATACACACACAGCTTGCTTCCTTCGGTAATTAGACACTAGTGTACAGTCAGTACATACAGCTGCGGTCAATACCCACAGCACAGTATACAAACGATGCAGCGATGGACATCTCAGGTCGAGCTAAAGATAACAATTAAGGTATCACGTTTCATTTACTGTCTGCATTTTGTAGCAACACGAACAAACATCACTTGCAAGCAACAGAAAGTTAACTTTTTCAGATAGCCGCACGCGGTTTGGGGCGAGTCTTCAATGCCTTTAAGTAACCTGAGAAACTGGAATGTGAAAGAACAATCCATCAGAATATCTCTCTGTGATACATTCAAGATTAGAGTGACGAGAGAAGAGTGCGTGATTCTAACAAGGAACGCACGATTACCTTTTCTCTACGACTTACCTGAATAATAGGAAGAATCCGTATGTTTCTACCAACATTCCGACCATCGGCCAACCGACGAGTACCACGATGATTCCGCCAAAGAAAAAGACTGTGGCTTTAATTTTATGTGCTTGAAAGAAAAATCTGAATGTCCTCTCTAAGCCAATTACAAATGCCAACCCTGAAATGAAGAGAATCTACCAAAGAAGAAGAGAAAGAGAAGTTGTAATTTATTGCTTTGATTAAAAATTGTTTGAAGTACCTCTTGAAAGTAATTAATTATTATCATGTTACTGGAGCAATGTTCTCTTGGTAACTGTAGGGTTGTTGCGAGATAAGATTTTCAATATCGAATACGACGTTGCCGTTCTATATCGTACGACAAGTCACGCCAATCTCTGGTTCCATAACTGGTTCCAAAGTAGCCTTTCTTTTGTTGCCAGCAAAATAAAGAGTATTAATTTTCAATTTTTTGGCTAGCAAAATATGCGGAACACTTTGCAATTCATTATAAAAACTGATTTTGCTGTCATTTGTAAAGTGTCTTGTTTTGTGTTCATCATTAAAATGTCAATATGTAATAACATGTATGCTGGTCTTGAAAAATAAAAAGGGAAGCCATACTTATGTCGACATAACTCATTGATTTTGTGATATCACAAAAACACTTGTTTGTGGCCTATTATGAGTTTTTCTTCTACGTCCAAATATTAGCAATTAGCCATGTGCTCATCCATTATGGTTAACGAAATTAATAATGTCATTTATGATGGTAAGTAAGGCAGGCAAGGTATGTCTGCTATGAAAGAGTGTTATTATGAGGAAAGCAACAGATTTTCTCAAGATTTTAAACATCTCTTGAAAAGTGAATGTCAAACTTTTTTCAAGCTGGATATAAGCTTAAAAGTGAGTAATCAGAACCAGCAGCTTTCAACTAGCATACAGCAGTCAGAGAAATGGTACATAAGGTCATACACTGGTTTAATTAAACTTGCAGCTAGATGCCTATAAAGCCAAACAACAGATTCAAGACAGCGCTATTTAATATGAACAGTTACCATTTGTATGACAAAAAAATGTGTTTATACAATTTTTGTCGAATTTACAAACCCAGCTGGGGAGAGTTTGTTGTCAAGTCCGCTGTCAGTGTTCAGGTTCAGTTTCAGGTCCAAAACCAATTTCTTACATCGCAATTTCGCTGTCCACTAAGGCTGAGTGTCCCAGTCCAAAACAAAAGCATAAGATTCTAAATCAAGCCAAAACCTAAGTTCACCTAGTCTGAGTCCAGGAGAATACAGTCCACCATGGTTTCTCCTGAATTTTTTCTTAATGTATATGATGTCATCAAAGAAGGAATAAATTGTGTTGTTTCCAACGGGTATGCTGTATTGGCCCCAAATATGCTAGATATGGTCACCTTCGGTCAAAATTCTTAAACTGTCTTTATTACAACCTTCAAGGAAATTTTACCTAACTGGGACATTCAATCATCATGTGTATTCCTTAAAAATGTATGAGAACAATTTGGAGAGTAAAGACCTCCAGGAAAGTACTTTTTGAAAACTTCTAACAATTATAGTGTGCTATAATTTGGGGCATATACTGACTACCTGTAATCTGTACCAGTAATCTCAACAAAGTAGATCGTTATGAATGGCCACAATGTTACTCACATTTCCAATTGCTAACAAACCCCTGTCAAATAATAACACTACTCCAAGAAATAAGAAAAAGCCCCCAAAAGCTGCCAGACCAATTCCAATTTCTGAAGAGGGAAGAAAATCAAAAAATTATTAAATACATCAAAACTAAAAGCCATTCAAAATTTTTTTTTTTTACCAAATTATACAACCTTAAAAATTAGAAAGAATAAAACTTATTACAAAGGTCCTAATTGTGAGCTGACTGACAAAACATTCTGTGCCTGGCAGAATGGCCTTCGAGTGAATGGGGACACATGTCTTAACTAACCTATTGGTGCCACTTGAAGAGTTTAGAAAGCAGCTCTTCATCATGGCCAAACAGCCATTTGAATAAGGAAATGTGTTGTAAGTATTCTCATAGCATTTTAAAATACATTTTAATATTTCTGCCTAAGAAGCTCAAACTATACGTCATGAATCATTTGGCTTTATGGGCTAGGCCCACACTTAACAATAGTGGCTGTAAATTTCAGTAACAGGTAACTACGCTCTATGCCTAGATTGCAGGACAAACTTAGAAACAAGTCATTGTTTACCCTTGCCTTAGAAATTAAAATATGTGGTTTCCAGTATAGCCTGGCCAACTATTTTGCATACATTTCAGTAACTCTGCAAAAAGAAAATACTTCCCTACGGTGATTTAATCATTAATGATTCGGAATGTATGACAGTAAAACAATAGGTCTCTGATTGAGCCTAAGTTTCCACAGCTTTGGTAGTGATTCGCAAAACCGGTACTTGCATTTTACATATGTGCTTAATGTGAAGGTCAACATTTATGGTACAATATGGCAATTTGGAAAAACTATTATCATGAACGAAGAGAACTAGAAAGTACTTACTCTGGGTATCTGTGACCTCAATCATGTTTGGATTTGCTAGTGAATCTTATACCGAAAAGTAATGTATCATACTAGTCTTTGTATGTTGCTGTGTTGACAAATTTTGGAACACGTCAAAAGTGAATAATCATGGGTGCACATTTGTAAATTCATCGACTATACATACGTAAAGGCAAGATACACAAGTGCTATATGACTCTCAAACCAGAAAATCATGGGTACTGTCACGGGGCCCCATGGCTTTTCCCATGTATAATTATCATATCATAGAATAATTTGATGAACGTGGTTTTGTTAAATATGCGAACATGCTTTGGGGACTTCTTTTCTTGATACGTTCCAATCAAGGAGATGATATTTTAATATCTGCTCGCTGTTCCCGTGACAGGTGTTTGTGATTCCAATGTTCCATTTCAAAACAGCTGTCGATAAGAAACATTGATAAAGAGTAAGGAATTTCCCCTCTTTCTCTTCTATTTTCCTTGTTTTTAGCAAAATTTTGTTTGCAGCTAATTCTATCACCCAAAAATCGCAAAAGAAATCCGTACTTTCAATACTCGTCAATTATTAAAAGAAAGTTATAAGGTACCTGGCAACATTAATATGCATGATTCCTTTAGTTTTTCTTTCTTTTAAGAACTACTAAAGGCTAGTAAAAACTTCAAAATTTTGTAAATGAATAAATAATACACAATACAACAATGGGAAACGCCATTTGTCCATCGAATTAAACGGTTAATACCGTAACACTTCAATACGAGGAGCAATCAAATAGTTCTTTTGTATGAATTAAGAGTGCGCCCCCACTTCAATAAACTTTAAGCCATCGGTCTGACCATATTCTATGTATATTCACAACACAGTACATTGAGTTCTTTCCATATATGTATGTGGTTGCAACCTTAAGATGCTCCTAACTAGCGAAGTAATTCACCGATTAAGCTAATATACATATTTTAATTTTTTGTGTCCCACAAATTGAACTTAAATTATTTAGTTTTACATGAAAAACCTCCTGGTGGATTTCATGATTACTGTGGGAATCCAGTAGTAAATTACATCGTATTAGGCCTTATGATTTCTTGTAGGCCTGCAGTATGACCTGGTATTTTCAAAAAGTTTAAATATTAATATATTTTCATCCAGGAAGCCTGATGAGATGGGGTGAAAGGGCCCGGGGACTGTTAGGAGGTTCAGAAAGATATGGAAGTTGCCCAAGAAAATATGAATAAAGAATCATGTTCCCTCATTTTAAAGTGCACATGGGGAGGGGCGGGTGGCAGTGATGTCGCTGCCCAGGGATATATGGTATGCATGTCTCATGAGTCCTCATTTTCATGATATACAGGGTACGTGGAGACATGAAAACTTCAAATAAGAGACATTTTTTTTCAGTTTTGATAACTACTTGAGCATTGTCTACACCCTACCCATACAATCCCCTAGCGCCCAATGCCGCTCTCCCTACTTATTCTACCTTCTTGTAATTTTATATCGGCAGAAAGAGAATGAATGTATGTCATACCTCGATGAAGTTGTTACACCGCTAATACCAGGACTAACGGCGTTATCACGAAGTTTCAGTTGCAGGAAGCTGGTTAGCGGCCACGGACTTTTTTAAATTCTAAAAAGGCTTACATTTAGCAGTAAGTTAAGTAACACGTACATAAGGCAAATGGAAACTTTTTAAACCACAGATCAAGTCAAAATCATGGAAATGATAACAACAATTTGCATCAAAGCTATACACAAACAAACATTTCTCATATTCATAGGTTACCCTTCCCCAGGGCGGACATCATTCAACCCTTTGCACCCCCCATGGAACTCTGGCTGCGGGGCTTGGGTGGGCTTGAGCGGGATAGCTGCAATCTGGGAGGGGGGAGCAATCATTATTGGGGAAGTGTATGAGACATCTAACTTCGCTTTAAGGAATAAATACCACTGAGTCACTCAAAACAGTGCGAATTCTCTTTGCATTCCGTGTACACGTTAAGTTCCATTATTTGAATGTTTCCAACAAATGAGCACTTTGGTGGGGGAGGGAGGAGGGGTGAAATTTTTGGCGATAAATTAAGCAAATGGTTGCTTTGTAAGAAAAATATTTTCCACAGTGCTTTACTGAAAGTTGTACTTTTCCAATTCCGAGCAGTTGCCATGATGACGTCACCGACTATAATGTCGTCCAGATGCATTCATAAATAGCTATTACACTAAACTTTAAACGTGTGTATTTTCCACAGTTAGAAAGTGCTATTAGAAGTTTAGACATTCAGATACAGAACACAATTGAGAGAACTTCAGTCAAACTTCGTAGCCTAAGTTCAGTACACGTGTGGGGTCGGGGTTATCTTATACACTACTTTAGGCAATTAACGTTAGTTTAGAACATATCCTCACATACGACCGTACCGTCGTTAAGAGTACCCCCCCCCCCCCGCCACCGAAGTGGGTACATGGTGGGACGCGTCACGATTTGTCTCTCTAAACTACCCATTTCTCCCACACCAGGAGCGGGGACTGGAGTGGTGTGGGAGGTATGCAATTCCTACTCGGAATTCGGAGGTCTGCGTCTACACATCGCATGCGCAGGTTAATCGTATGAATCATGTGCAAGGCTTGGTCCCACGACACCCCCCCCCCTTTGTGGGGGAACCGTCACCATGAAAAAGAAGAAGAAGAGAGTTTTGCTTCAAATAACTAGCATACCCCGATGCTCAGATTTGTAGATCAGTGGCGCTGCATGCCTTTCCAAGTCAGTTAAACCAATATATTATCATTTGGTTTAGGGAAGATCCGTACGTCCTATCATGGTAAAACAGATGTTTTACCTCCATGGTCCTATATACCCTCAGTCTGAAGAGCCTGTCAGTACTATATCCTTACACAACTTCTACAATATTTGGAATGATGACTTTGAGCATGTTCTGTGCAACTCGGTTAGAATGACTAACGTGCAAACTTATTCACGGGCATCATTGATTTTTTATTATTATCTTTTATACGCACACCGAAATAACTTTAAAAAAACCCCCAGATACCAGGCCGACAGCGAGTCACTTTACCAAGTTAACAATTACACATACTGATTTCTACACCTAAGTTTGATACACACAGAAAAACAACCCACCATGTTTTCAGGGAAAATAACAGCGCTTCCTATACCCTATACCGAACCCCCAACTGACAAAAGATTTGCTCTCACAGCACTATTCTATTGGAACAATGCTTTCGTTTGTTGTTTCTTGGTGGGACCCAGCCAGCTCTCTCCCCCTTTGTGACCACAACCGAAACCGAACAAAAGCAGACTCTGGCGCATGAAAAGCTATCTGTTCTCCAGTTTGCCCTCCGTTCTTCAAAAAACACATTTCCTAAGCGCCTCTCTTTTGTTTCCTCTTTACCCCTTTTCAGATTTCAATGGAGTCTCCAGAAATCATGTACGACAAAAGAAACTGACGACAACAAAGGGACTGCATTTTATGCTAATGAGAACAAGAACTGACAGCTGCTGCAACTGTGGAGAATGACAGGAATTTCAATATGGCCGCATTTCCATAGGCCCCAACCAGCTATTGTTTCCTATTCGCTGCTGCTGTGTGCATACTGCAGTAGCTCGATAGACCTGCGCGTTCATTCAACGTTCTACAACCCTTTCGATCTTCCATTCAATCAACTGAGGAACAATATGATAGGCTTCCAAAGCAAAGCGTCTTCCTTCTTTCTAGTAGAAATTTAGCGTTTTTCAAACAAAATACTGTACATTTCCTACAAGATGGCCAAAATTAGAGATTTGCGGAAAACAGAATATCACCGAATAGACATTAGAATGAGTAGCGTTCGCATTGGCTAAAGGACAAAAGCTTTTGTTTGTCCATTGTTTATGCCTTTTGTTCCCCAACACAATTGAAATTTATTCATACTGGCCTCAACACGATACTACACAAGGAGTCGACAAGGCGTGGAGAGTCTACGGGGTTTCGAAGGCCACAAATTGTGGACCATTTCACCTGGATTTCGGAATATTAGGTAAGTTATTTGGAAGGATTTAATGGAGAATATTTAAGCGTATCTTCACGTTGTGTATTTTCTTGGCTTCTTAGCAAATGGGCTGTTCGTTTCTATGCGAGTAACCGAAGACGGAGTTCCCACTGCCAAGCCTTGTTCGTATCTCGTACGTACTACGATTAACTGAGTGGTAGTATTAGTATTAGACCTAAGGTTATGCTAGGGACTTACCGTCTGTTTTTTTTTTACAAAGACCTAGCCTCGCAAGTAGGACCTTTTCTGTAGCTGAAGTGATAAATTAAAAATTGGCCCTTGACAATGGTTTCATAGATTAACAAAATTGGTAGCGTATTTGATCATTACGGAGGTAAAGTGTACAGACCGGAAATGATTCGAAATGATCAATGGCATAGTAATAATATTGTTATACAATAACACAAGGCCTTTACACTCGACTATTTAAAAATAAGTTGTGTACTACCGCTAGCCCTATATGTTTTCTTAGTCATAGCCGAATGGCATTTACATTTGGTACAATGAATATTATAGGTACTGTTAATAGCCAGTTAGAATCCAGCTTATTTTTCTATATTATTCAAAGGCCTTACATAAGATACAAAAAAAAAAATTTCCAAAAAAATTGTATTGTTTTCAAACAACATGGTTTAAGGAAATTATAACACCTTTAAGATTTAAACTGGCTAATGAATCCGATATATTATTATATCTAACTTCTACAATGTGTTACATTTATGTACATCTCTGTTTTACATAGTTCATGAAAAGACTAGACACCACACATAGACAGTAGCACATTTGAAATGATCACATGTAGGCCTAGCTAGGTCATATGTTGGCCCAAATGCTGGTTCGTTATTTGCCTTAGGAACTGTATTAATACGTAAAGCCGAACAACACCTTGATCAGGGTTTTGTCAAGCAGACTGTGCAGAACTGCTACAGGAGTTGAACTTGATGGTTTTGAGCTGAGTTTTTAGATACTGATGATGTGATTTCTTTAAACTGTCAAAATGATTTTTTTTTTTTGCTTGTTCTAAAATCATTTTATTAAAGGTGGTAGGGGATAGGTGTAGGTGTATGGGAGAAGAAGGTCACAAGAGGCTTGATGAAGAATGAAGTCAACTTTTAAATTGTAAAACAGTTATTTTATGCCGTCCTGAACCTAATTTTCATTTGCACTCCTGTGGTAGAAAATCACTTTTATGAGTTTTCAGTGAACATTCTTATTGGGCCTAGCTTGTTATCTCTCCCGGTTACTTAAAACCGACTCTCCCTGCCTGCATACATTTAAAAAAAAAAAAAAAATTGTGCAAGGATTGCAGCTAAGTTATGATGTCCCTCACAGTTCCTCTGTTGTTTCATAATTGGTTGCGAATTTAAATTCCATCGGACAATAAACATCAGTATAATTTGGTTTCCAGAAAGCTTTTAGGGGCACATGTACACTGGGGTTATATAGATATGCACAGTAACATTAATGCACATACGAAGCTTTTCCACCAGGGACTTTATACATGATATTTGTTCATTTGTAAAGACCAACTATTGAGCCTCAAAAATTGTCGTAGATCACATTGCTCAAGGGGTCAGTTGAATGCTCTTTTATATAGGTTGCTGAAGTCACTGGTTTAAACTCTGATCTCAAGTCAAAGTCACGCACGATTCCCCACGTTTCAGTTTTGTTTATTAAAAGGTTTAGCAAAATACACATTGTTGCTCCATATGTATCCACTGTAGTGACAATATAAACAACAACAAGTCAGTATCGTATCCTGAGAAAACCATCGTTCTTTACTTATTTTTCCATAATTTACAAACTTTCCCTTTAAGGACTGTTGCATGTGGCGGTTAATTTTTTGTTATGTTTTACGACAAAACATTTCCTCTGTTCTATTTTCATGCATAATTTAGTTATATTACTATTTGGTTCACTGGCTGTTTCTTTTTCTGTTTGTTTTTCAAAGTTTGTTTTTGCAGTTATTCAATCCCCCCCCCCCAACAAAAAAATTGAATAAAAAATGATTTTCTATTTTGATGGATGAGAGGAAGTATATTCTGAGAAATTTTTTTAGCTTCAGTTTCAAACACAGAAAATGAAAGGAACCCTACAAAATAGTAGCAGAAAATTTCACTTTGTGAATAAATGAACAAAAGAGCTGTTAGTTTTTTCACATTTTTTTTTCAAGAGTTAACATTTTTGTTCCCCTCTTTGACAATTGAAAAGAAATTAAAAATAAACACAAAAATATATTAAATAGAGGGGATTGTTTTTGAGTTCTCTTCAACTGAAAGAGGTTACGAATTTCAGCATCTTCAGAATGTCACAGAGTTTGCGGAAATATGGAAAGTTCTCGACACGGATACTCTGCAAAATATAATTGTTTTCCCATGTATCCCTATCAAAGTTGATAATAATGTGTAATCACATCACTCTACCCTCATCGTGACTTTTTCATCAAAGAATAGCAACGAAACAGAGAGGTGCAACCTCAGCAAAGGGTTTCACAACTACCGAGCCAAATATTTGGGCCTTACCTGGAGTGGTTTATATCAAATGTTTGGTTTGCATTTGTCACGGAAACTTGTCTCTTATTTACTGCATTTCCCTAAGTGTTTTTGTATTATTTTTGGACTGTATGTTTATAGATAGATATGTGTTACCCCTATATGATTACTTTACAAATAAAGGAAATTTATGCAGGACTGTATTGATCTGAGTCACCTGCGCTTGTCCACCTTACCTGTCTGGACTCTTGATTCTCTCAACTCTCACTCCCCCCCCCCCCCCCAGCGCTACATTCTGTCAAATTTGTTTAAAGAAAGTTTTCAAGTTGCAAAACAATGAAGTGATTTGTATCATTTTTTTAATCAGCCAGAGCAAAGTTCTATGTACAGTAAAACACGATTAACATAGATTTAGAGGGAAAAAAATGACGGGAATTTTGGATCGACTGGGAAGTGGTCAAGCTTCTAAGTCACTTAAGTAGCCCCCCTAACTGCAAAAATTTGTGGCTTGCATGATTTCTTTGAAAGCGAGAAATTATGGCATCGGCTTCATTCCGAAACATTTGACCCCCAGACATTTCTGCACCTGGTTAAATTCTCATTATTCATTCCATTATAGGCACTAACTAAATGATCCGTAACTCTTCACCCTTTGTTTTCCCTACTGAGATCGTTTAGTAAATTATCACATATATAATCAGGAACATGTCCTTTATTTTGCCGGAATATTCGGCCTGTGATTTGCGGTATTTAGCGAGGTCTTCCGATGTTTGGGCACTATTTGGAAAAACTTCCTTTTGACCTTTGAATACATTTTGAAAGCATAATATTATGCTATTTTATATTTTGTACCTGGCCAAAGTATAGTGCAGACCTTTATGATCAGTTGGCTCAGTTTTTAGGATGCCTTACAATACTAGAAGAAAAAAAATTGAAAGAGTTTAGGAACATTTGGGAAGAAAAGCAAAACAATGTTCAGCATTGCTTATCACAGTGTTTTCAAAAAAAAAAAAAAGCAAAGGGATGTAAGATTGCCTCCAGGTAAGTGTATTTGGACGTCAACAATATTAATAATTAAATGACCTTGCCTTTCGCAGGAAGGCCACACTACTATTGCAGTGCTCCCGAATACCTTCTGATTTCCCTCAATGATGCGTTTAGCATTTCTCTATACCTTCCTTTTCGAGTTACTTACAGGCCTGCTAATGGCATTACGAGCAGTCCAATACTCTTTAAAAAACTCGGCAGAAAAAACAAAACAGTTTGTGCTTGTCCCACTGCGTCGACGACGACGAACGACTTTGATAATGAATTCAACAGAAGCACTGACAATTGGCTTTTGTCACTCCTACAGTGTAGATATGCTGTAACAGTAACGTAAACAGCTTTCGGACGCTGCAGGTACTGGCGATAAATTTCCCTCTCTGCTTTTTTTTTTGCTTTTCTTATTCTTCTGTGGTCTGATTCACATTTCAGGCCAGTTTTAGATTTGGTTGGTGGTGTCTGTGGATATAACGAAAGGCTGTCGAAGATTAGCCCTGTCTGTCATCAATAAAGATTTTTTGCATTGTTTATATATATATCTATAAATACTGTATGCATTGGAATATGGTATAATATGCAGTACGCATCGTACCGGCGCTTGTGGTATGAGTTTTAACTTACTGGTATATATACCGCCTGCCCTTGTTACTTGGTATAGAATGGAAAAATTTCAAAGCTATTCTGCACTTTTAAATTGTGTCACCTTCCCCTATTTTTTGTGAACAACAAATTTGCAATCGGCTACAAACATACAGTATATATTTTCCAAGGCTAACCTTACGTATAAAATATATACATCTTGCATATCAAATTCACTCCTGCCGTGTGTTTCATTACAAATTATTTCATAAATTAATATCCAACTATTTTTAATTGTTGTACGTGTAAAGTTTGTGAAATTCTGTAAACTTAACCAGTATTTGAACTACTGTAGTAAAACATACTGTGTGCAGAGCTCTGATTAATTGCATCATGTTTTACATAAAGATACACAAATGTCTTAAATGCCAGTTTCTTGTCCTTGATGGGGAACCAAGTCTTGAGATTCAACTGTTATGTGAGGGAATGAGGGGGGAGGGGCAGTGGGAGGGGGCAGAGGGAGGGGGAAGGGTGTGTTTGTCTCTGGTATTAGCTGATTTGTGTACTACTACAGGATAATGACTAACAGGAAAAAATAATTTTGAGAATTTCAAAGAGCTGAATTATTCTTGATTGAAGTAGCAACCTCCCTATTCGTCCACCTCCTCCCCCACCTCCGTCTCCTCAACCCCCCCCCACCCAATAAGAAAGCAACATTTGTCATCGATGAGAATAAATGATCTGTGTATGAACCTGAAAACAAGCCTGCAGTAGTGTACTATCGAAGCTAGACCATACAGCATAAATCTTTCAGTCCAGTTACTCATATAATATCATCTAAATATAGTATCAATCTACTGTATATCACCTACAACATTTACATGTACACACTCTACAAATTGAATGTACAGGTATGTGTATATATAAAGGTTATACCATAATATTACTAATACTGTATGCAATACGCAATATAGTGATTAAGCAATTCCTTGAAGGATAAGGGAAAAAACAAAATGCTTTCCATGTAACTTTCAAATCCTCAAAGCTCTTTCTTGGACGGATACCACTCCTTAGTAACCGTTTTTTTTATACGTATTGTCATTGTTTCCATGGGTTTGCTCGTCGAAACCAATTATCGCAGGAGACAAAGCCAGAACTACTACTGTACTATGTCACCGAAAAACAATACAAACAACCTCACCTGAATTGATGATAACATAATTGGCTTGACTTCCTGCCTCGGCCTGTCGATTTGACAACTTTTCTTTCTTTCTTTTTTCTCTTTTTTTCTGCTGCGATGTAGGAACTCTGTGACACTGACATATACTCTAATTTGTACGTGAAGTACCCTGTTGGACGTAAGGAAGGAACTCCCCCTGCGTCGGTAATTAAGATAAGGGTTTAAAGGGGACTGGGAATTACCTCACGGGAGGCATTTAATTAATGGGGAAGGGCTTTGGTTTAATTTTCTTTGACAATTGAGTCGTGGAATTTTTTTTTCTGTAATTGAGCTTAAGTCAAAGTTACACCTCACATGTATGAAAGAATCGTGGCTTAATCAATTTATACAAATAGTGCAAGTTTGTTTTCTTTATAGTCTTGTTATCCTTTGATTATAACAGCATGGACTTGTTTTGGTTGTCAATTAAAAGTTTTGACAATATAAAATGTGTTTGATAATTCCCACCTCCCCCCCCCCAAAAAAAAACAGTGGAGTGCTTCAATTTCCTATATCATAATTTGGATTAGTCCATGGAAGGTACAACAATGCAAGTTCAATCAAACCAGCTACTGGTTTAATGACAACTGCTTTAATATCTGTCTCAAAGAGACCTGGGCTACTTTGTTCTAAGTTCTAAAAGGAAGCCGAACATGAATACATGCAATGTGAGAGTTTACTGTACAATAATTTTCCAGGTTTGACTTTGCTGAGCAGTTCCCACGGGAAAAAATATTTCCAGTTCATCCACTTGTAGCAGTGGTCATTTTGCCCAGTTATCCGTAACTCAACACAGGTACTTTAAGTATATGACATTAACTGCAATCTCTAAAAGTTATGATGCAGTACTGTACATGGGGCCTGGGAGTACATAACAGGTGGAGAGAGGGGGGGGGTGGGATATGTGTTTCCATAGAATATTTAAGTAAGTCCTTCATCTAACAATTGTTTTTCCTAAACAAATGCTGCAGCTTTTGGGACTTACCTGTAGATAGGATTCTGCTTTTGTTACACTGAAGTAGGCCTCAAAGAAGGTAGTCGGTCCCGAAATTGGCTTACCCTCCCCCCCCCACTTCCCCTCCCACCCTTGAAAAATGGTGAATGTACAATCCTGATTGTATAATTCTAAGCATATGTAAATAAAAAACCTTGAAAAGAAAAAATTGAGATATTTTTTGGCGGGGGGGGGGGGGGGACTTTGGGTAGCAAATCAAGCTGTAAAAGGACTATCAATACATTAACTACTAGAACTCATAGAATTTTGGTCATCTCATCCCCAATTTTCGTACCCACAGGTTGGGAATTAAGTTTGAACGTATTTGCAGGGGATGGTGAGCTGATAGGAATAGGGAAGATGAGGTGAAACGTAAGGAAGGATGTGTGCCCGGATCGGTGTGAGAGAGGGGATGTGAGGAATTGCTAGAGGTGAGGGGAAACGATATTGTTGAGAGAGTGAAGAGACAGAGGGGATTGAAACAAAGGGGAGGGGAGCAATAAGCGAGTAAAGAAGGGGAAAGGATTTGAGGGCAGTAGGGTCTGAAGAATTCAAAGTAAGGGATTTCTAGCCTACTGTATTTACTGTTACTCAGCAGGCCTATATACAGTACATTAGCTACAGTATAAACGATGCTGTATTGGGTTGGTGTGTTCATTAACATTCAGTGAAGGCTGATCTACAGTTCTTTCTGTGCAAAGGGCTGGTCTAAATGACAATCTTTGGGTTGCACGATCTGCTGTAAATTGTTTCTTCGTGATAAACCGGGCCCGCATCCAAAAAGTTATGCTAATGCAAAGTAAGTTATGCTTAGCCCTCCCTGGTAGAGAACCGAAATAAGTTTTCGGTTTTGGAATTTTGTATCGGAACATTCATAGGTTAATCTATACAGTATAAGTAATTTACTGTAAAAGCATAGAAATAAAAAGGAAAATAAATCTAAGTTTGAGTAATCTAAATTAGTGCTGTAATTGCAAAATTGCCAGTTTGCACACATGGAGAATTTATTCCATGTTTTTCTACGGTACTACTCAGTACAATCCTAGAAATGATAAGTTTGTGCAAATCGGAGTTGGATTTCCATGCTGTACAGTTACTGTAACTGGTGGATAGAAGAACCTGGACTAATTTCACACGTTCTGTGTCGTAAGTATTTTCTACTCTGTGCGGTACTGTACAGCAAGATATATGTGAACAAATTACCATAATGACCCATTAGCGAGCGGGCAGTCCTATTGTTAGGGAATTATTTATCAACTTTCGGGTCGAACGAGAGAGAGAAAAACAAAACAAATTCTCAAAACTTCAAAGAACTCGATGTGACGCATTTTCTCGAGGATGCTTTCAATTAGTGCGACCAACAAAACTGCGTTGAATTTCGGTAAAACGAGTAAAAAATCAATGCTATTGATGAAAATCTTATTGTTACACATGTTAACCTCCCTGCGTTCTCCACTTTACCCGCTGTTATTCTACCGCCTACGGAGGAGTCTCGAGTACACAGCACGTCTTATGACTCATTACTCTCCTCTCTTCTTCTTGGACGGCCGGCTACAAAAATCGTCAGATCTTGTCTTTGTTTTATAAATAAGGCTAGTTTCGAAAATGCAGATAGGAATTCTGATCGGTTAAAAATACCGACACAGAGGTCATCGGAAGACACGTCGGGGAGATATTTCGGGGATTCATGAATTATTTTCAAACGATTTTTGAATTTTTGTCCAAGGTTAGAAAATCTGCATATATTAGTGTAACTAAGTAATTTGTCACGAAGAACATTAATACCAAATTTGATCGCTTTGAAAACTTTGCTCAAAAAGTTTTATAAAAGAATTTGTGGAATTTTGCTGTACGATAAGAGTGCAGTACGTTTTGGGTGTAGGCCTTCTTTTTAAGTGGTGAGCTACCTGTCCATCCTTCTCCCATAAAAAAAGACTTGAACGGTTTGCTTCGCTTCATGCTACCTAAATGCCACACCAAAAGTAGATCCTCAATTTACGGTAGATCCCTTGATCCCTGTCCCTTCCCCTTGAGCTCCTTCACATTCTAATCATTTCCCTGACTCATTCTTGCATGCCTACCACGTCAGAGAAATTGAAAGAAATTAAACAAGGGGTGATTGTCTTTCTCCTTTTCTTTTCTTTCCCTCTGTTTCTTCTTCATCCATGTCTCATGAAGCTCAGCTCTTTCTGCAGCTGCCCACTCAAAAGCAGATTTTTGTAATATTTTTTTTCCCCCTCTTTCTATTTTGCTTCCACTAGATCTTTTTTTTTTTTTTATGACTATTTTCAACAATTTTACAATAAAATGTAGATAGAGAGGCCTCCGAGAGTACAGTAAGTGGAGAGAGTGAGAGAGGAGGATAAGGCTGTGTAAACAATACAATAAGCTCCAACCATAGAGCAGGCAGTCTTTCCTGCTCATATATCAAAATGATTTCCAAATAAGAAGGACAAGTAGTGTGGCTAGTTGCCGGGTCTTTTGTTGTTTCTATGCGGACGAGCTGGGAACGAGCTAGAAATGCCATCTGTCAATAGGTTTCCATGGTAGATTTTCTATTGTATCATCTCTATACATCGGGAGAGAGCGCAAGAGAGAGAGAGCTTGCTTTAATTGTGAGAATCACCACAAAAGGGTCTTTTCTTTTGGCAAGTTCTTTGTCAGATTTTGAGCTTTTGTTATGAGGGAAGAAATAAGTGGAAAGAAAAGGAGAAGAATAAGCAAATGAAAAAAAAAAGAACTAGAAAGAAAAGAAGAAAGAGAATCAGGAAAAGAAAAGGTTTGAATGTGAAAGTCCTTATATGGTGGTATATACTGTAATTGGCATAAAATATTTATTGGCAAAGGAAGGTAGTTACCAAGGTGATGCCTCTAGAGGTTGAATTGTACTGTCCCTGCTTCAAAGACTCTTTGTATTTGTAAAGGGCAAACCTATACTTCTAGCCTTCCACATGTACTGTATAGCAAATTGTGCATATGTACAGCATTTTCTAAATTATTAATATTTATATCTATATATATGCATCTTTTTGGAATATTTGAGCAAAATGTATGGCATGGAATCACAAAGCCAACTGACTCTGTGGATATAAATAAATACTTAGGGTTCCTCACTTACCTATCTCCACACAACTACTGCACTCTCATTCTGCTATTTCAAGAGAGACCTAGTTTGCCTTTTGACAGAAACTTCTATTGGTGACTGAGTCACCTCTGCTCAACCACTCAACCTACAGTGTCTACTATACTTACTTCTCAAGAGCAGTGTCTACTGTACTTCTGTACCTTCTCAAGAGCAGTGTCTACTATACTTCTGTACCTGCTCAGGAGCAGTGTCTACTGTACTTTTGTACCTTCTCAAGAGCAGTGTCTACTGTACATTTGTGCCGTCTCAGGAGCATTGTCTACTGTACTTCTGTACCTTCTCACGAGCAGTGTCTACTGTACTTCTGTGCCTTCTCAAGAGCAGTGTCTACTTTATTTCTGTACCTTGTCAAGAGCAGTGTCCACTGTACTTCTGTGCCTTCTCAAGAGCAGTGTCTACTTTACTTCTGTGCCTTCTCAAGAGCAGTGTCTACTGTACTTCTGTGCCTTCTCAAGAGCAGTGTCTACTGTACTTCTGTGCCTTCTCAAGAGCAGTGTCCACTGTATTTCTGTACCTGCTCAGGAGCAGTGTTTACTGTACTTTTGTACCTTCTCAAGAGCAGTGTCTACTGTACTTCTGTGCTGTCTCACGAGCAGTGTCTACTGTACTTCTGTGCCGTCTCACGAGCAGTGTCTACTGTACTTCTGTGCCTTCTCAGGAGCAGTGTCCACTGTACTTCTGTACCTTCTCAAGAGCAGTGTCTACTGTACATTTGTGCCGTCTCAAGAGCAGTGTCTACTGTACTTCTGTGCCGTCTCACGAGCAGTGTCTACTGTACTTCTGTGCCATCTCACGAGCAGTGTCTACTGTACTTCTGTGCCTTCTCAGGAGCAGTGTCCACTGTACTTCTGTACCTTCTCAAGAGCAGTGTCCACTGTACTTCTGTGCCGTCTCACAGGCAGTGTCTACTGTACTTCTGTGCCGTCTCACGAGCAGTGTCTACTGTACTTCTGTGCCTTCTCAGGAGCAGTGTCTACTGTACTTCTGTACCTTGTCAAGAGCAGTGTCCACTGTACTTCTGTACCTTGTCAAGAGCAGTGTCTACTGTAAATTCTGTACAAAGAAAAATCTCATTAGTACAGCAAGTTCTCCTATGCTTGAATTTTGTTCTTGTTTTAACAATATCCAAAATACTGACATTATTGTAGAACTTTTACGTAGATTGACAAATAATTTCACAAAGTTTTAGTTCACGTTAAATATGAAATGGTCATGGTACACCACCTATTGGGATGTTCTACAAAATTACCTGGCATTACTGGAATTTATCCCAAAGTACATAAACAAATCTCCACCCCCCCCCCACCTACCCCCTCGTATCTTTTTGTTGCAATGTCAGCCAAGGTAGGCGTTCATGCGATCCGAAAACATTCAACCCTCTGAAACCCGGTCCTCAATTCCGGTTTGGTATCTATAAATAGTTCAAGTAAACCAAAAAACCACCCAAGGTCTCCAGCTCGAGCGTGTAACGGGCCGGTGCTCTTTACCAAACGTTTCCGAACCGCCCGAGCGTTATCCACACTACCTGCTTAAATTTTTCGTCTTTTATTCTATTATACTCCAGCAAAAATAAGCCCTAGATGTAGCTCGCAGGCCAGCAGTTGTAAGGAAATCACAGGGCTTTTCTGTTGTATCAGTCTGTATGTGTGTATGTATGTGTGTGTATGATCGTGTGACCACAAAAAGTGAGAGAGATCCAGGGAGATGGAGAGACAGAGTTGCTTGCTGGAGAGGAAACGAAGCCCGCAGCATCAACTGCTACTGACTCTCCTAGCTACTACTACTACTAATACTACTCTCCGTGCACCGCTGAGTCAGTATCTTCTCCGGCGCATTTGTCTAAGCACGGCAAGAGCACTCGCAAAATGGAATACATAATTAAGATTACTTTATACTATAAGGTTCCTGCACACGCTCACATGCCATTAAATGAGAGGTTTTGTTTGTTCAGTGATAAATTGAATGAAATTCGTGGTGCGAACAAAGCGTTAATTGGATGGGGTATTATCAAGTCGCATAGGTGCGGAGGTATTGTCTTCGCAAGCAGCGAGAGTGAGAGATGTAGGGAGAGTGAGTGAGAAAGAGAGAAAAGGTTGGAATGTGGAGTGGAAAGCCAGCTAGAGCTGAGATAGAGAGTCAGAGCAGTGCATAAATTGTAATAATGTCGCAGAGCCTGTTTCTAACGCTTACAGCGTGTGGGGTAGCGTGTCATCCACGGCAGAGAAAAGCTCGGTCGGAGATGGCCGTTTTTGATATTTTAAGGTAGTTGACATAAAAAGAAAGAGAACAAAATATAACAATTGAATTTGGAAGTAGTGTGACCAAATTATAAGAGCACATTTGTGATTGGTCGATGGGTTAATTTTGGACTAATGAAGGCGCACACTACACAGTGTCGGACAGTGTTGTTGTGGCAAAAATGGAAAGGCAAGTCTTAAAAGAAAAGGAACTGTAGTGTACAATACTATTCACATTTAAAGTTGGCCGGACAAAAAAAAAAAACTTCCGCAAAGTTTTGGAATGTCTGTTTCTAGAGGTCATTGACATACCGTAGTGTACGTTATGTTTGTTGCTGGTATGAGGAAGGGGGTGATACTGTGATATGCATATATATGTGACCTGTGGGTTTGATGTTCATAAACATAATATTACTGTATATGAAAGTTTTCACATCATGTATCAGTATAAACAGACAAGGTTATTGAAGTTCAACAATAAAGTACAGCAGTTTGGGCTAATTTGACTTACATGTGTCTAGGAGACCGAGAAGGTCAAAGGTTGATAAAGAGAAGTCAAGTTTTCCAGGGAATAATATTTTGGTTAAAATTTGTGTAGCACTTGTGAAAATCTCTTGGATTTTTGTCTCGATTAGGAAAATATTGTGGTACCTGTGTACATGCACAAACTGACTGTATTCTTACAATTGTACCACATTTTGACCATGTTACATATAGCAATTTAATTTGCTATGTGATATGACCAGTCTAAATTAGTCCCTGGCAATTCTAACCAGATTCACGAACCGTTTTAATAGTACAGTTTGTATGTTTGTGTGTGTGTACATTGAGTAGGAACCTTTGTGGGGGGAAGCAGGGGGTGGAGGGGGGGGGGGAATGACTCCCAGAAAGGCACAAAGAATGCTGATGGTGTCTCAATTTTCTCTGGATTTAAGCAAGATTGAACAGAGTTTCTTCACGGTCAAAGTTAACTTTGAAGGTTTGGCAGAAAATACATTGCCAGCTAGCATTAGATTTTCGATGTACATGGGTGGGTGGTGGACTGAGGCATAAACTGCTTGCCGACTGGGTTATTCAACCGGCTACTTTGAGACAAAGTGGCACATGTGACACCTCAGTTACATTTTTTGATTTTCGATAGGTTACATCTTGAAATTGCATAGACAAATTTCTGTGAAAAACATTTTGTGAGTATATCATGGCTAGGGGTAATTTCTTTAAAGATTACTGTGTAATTGGAAAAACAAGGAATACTATTGAACAAATTTAAAGTCAAACATTGAGTTTCACAAATGTCCCCCCCAAAAAATACAGTAATTTTTGTGGGTCGTACTGGACTAAACAATTTATAAATTTGTTGTGGTGTATTGGTAGAAACGATGGGAACATAATTTGCAACCCAACCCTAATGATGCAACTTTGAAATGCAACCAAACAATAGCCCTCCCATTCAATTTCACCACAAATATCCTAGATGCTTGTGTGTGTGTGTCTGTGCGTGTGTGTGGTTAAGAAAGCCCCTAAAATCCTTTATTTGATGCACTCATTAACTTTGCTTGTAAACCATGTTGACTTTCGGTACGAGTCATCCAGTGTGGCCGAAATCCCCTAGAAAATGGTGGTATTTCACTTTGTGGTAAAACAAAAGCCAAGTCCAAAGTTCACCTTTTCCTTGTTTTGGCCAACCGAAGAGAACAGCCAATCATTAAACCAGAGGACAGGAAAGAAGACAGATATGCTGTGTGTATATAAGTAGGTCTGTCTGTCTGTGTGTTTGCCTGCTTGCTTGCTTTCATACCATCAGTGAGACTTGTATATTTGTGCTTTTCCCTATTTTTCTCTGCCAACAATGAAAATTAAACATTAACTCACATGAAGTTGCTTGGCTATTATTGGTGATCGAGCTTTCGTCGTGAGTACAGTATGGTTATGATTGTGTTTTCAGATCACGTACAAGTTGTACTGGAAGGGGGAAAATTTTATGGATGACAACTAATTGAAGGATTTAAAGATTATGTATAAAACTCAGGAAATATTTTATCCAGTATCGCATCGCCGAGCCGAAATGCATATATTCAAAAGAAGGGGTCAAATTGCTTTACGATTGCAAGAGATGTAACAGCAGTTTGTTTTGTCTTTAGACAGGAACAATAGTATTTTGTAAGGAGACAAAATTTCAGGGAGATTCAATACTGCTACACAGAATTTGAACGCTAACTTATGCCCTGAACTAATGACTGGTTCGTTATAGAGAGGATGTGACACAAACTGTAACATACGTAGGATTGTTGACTGACATAGTGAGCAGAGACGGGAGGATGGTGGCTAGGGGAGGGGAGGGACAGAGTGGGATGGGAAAAGGGGGGGGCGAGAAAGACTGTTCTCCTGCAATGGTGTTTTTCTGTATTTCGTTCTTTCTGCAAACTGATGGGCTATGTGGGAACCCTGCTGGTCAAAAAATGCATTGTTATGCTTGGCCTCTGTTGTCAGGAGTAGAATATGGCAACCAATTATCCAGATCTGCTAGTGAATTTTGACAATTTTTTTGTTTATATGCATGCCCACTCTGAGATGTATGTGTTCACCAAAGGGAGAGGATAGAGGGGGGAAGGTGAGGATTGAGGCTGGAGAGAGCAACACATGTAGTCTAAGTGCATGCATTTATTAATGTGTTTGGATTGTTCACTCTCTCCCACCACTGCCCTTACATATACATTAAATATATACATTACATGTATATATATTTATATATCAATATTACTGAATCACTCAGTGTTGGAACCCCTTTATGCCAACACAGCAGTTCATGCACAATAAACCCTAAGTCCCATTCTCTGCTCAGGAACAAAGGATTCTATTGTTTGTAAACAAAGGTCTTTGTGAAAACAGTGAAAGTTCCAAGTCTAGCAAAAGAGGCTGTGGTGCCTCCATCAATGACCTTGTGACCCTGCAACTTCCCCCTGCACAAAGACTCCATCGAATTTGTCTATTCAGAGCCTGATCTTGCCCGATAGCACCAAATTTTTTTCTCCACTGGCAGTTGACAGGAAGGTCCTGTGTGGAGACAAAAGATATACATATTTCTCAGGTTTAAGGGGTCTTTTCAAACACGTCATTGCTTTATCATTTGTTTGGCAGATTTACATTTTTTAGCTCTTTTTTTTTTTTGTGTGAGGTTAACCAAGATAAATATGATAAGGTTTGGTGCAATGCTGTTTTTGTCGCCTTTAATCTGACTTACCCAAAAATGGAGAGGTGGTGATATGGTACCATGCAAAACATAGAAAAGCTTTCATAGAGTCATTGGCCCTGCCCCCCCCCCCCTTGCTCTCCGACTGAACTGTCACGTACTGTTTGGGAAACACAGAAGGATATTGTTTTACTTTAAAATATCATGAAGTGCACGTAACAGTGTGTTTGAAAATATTGCCTAAACCTTTTAAAAGTACATTTTCTGTTGGTATTGAACCCCCCCCCCCCACACTCTGATGTATGAATTCTCAGACATAAAGGATATTTATTATATTAATTAGAGTCTTGGATACAATCACACCGTAAGACTTTGTCAGCCTTGCAGCAATTACATTCTGGCCACGATAAAGTACAGATCTTTAATACTATAGAACAGTAATGTTTGAACTTTTTTTTTACAACAAATGTGATGTTTTGCAAAAATGACAAGGAATTGATGTAAACGTCACCATTACATAATTGATCGAGAACTGAGGGTTGATTCTTCTGCTTGAGAAGCTGAAATTGACGTACACTAGGCCTGCAGTATATAAGTTTAATTTTTGTTCATAAGTTACCCTCTGAACACGAACATTCAATACAGTTTAGAATGTCCAAAAGGAGTCTAGTCAAAATTTCACCAGGAAGCCTCCAAGATTATCATTCCTCAAATTATGTAATTGACACACCCAAAAAAAAAAAAACAAAAACAAAAAAAAATTGGCCAGTGAAATTACTTCATTTTACTGGCCGTCAACTAATTTTAGAGAGGCTTATATTGCGCAGAGTGCATTTTGGAAAGCGAAAAAACAAACAAACAAATTGTTGGAAGTGAGTGATGTTTTCATTCATGAACAAAATAAATAAAGAAATGATAGCTGGTGTAGTTTTACCTGAAAGTTTATAAATACAAGTATATTTGGTAGCATCTACAATATATCTTAATTTTCATTTAGGGAGGAAGTCTGTGCTTAATAAGTATTCTACTATTATATACTAGTATGCGTAGTACAGAGCAGTGTGTATGTATGTCGTCCTTGATACTGCTGTGGGACTTCCCCTGAGTTTACAGGTTGACTCTGGTCTGTTACTACAAGTTATTCTGCTACTTTCCCTTACCTGATTTTCTTTAATACATTGTAGTGTCTTAACGTTCACTTTCTTTTCTAGTCTTGTCTTACAAAAGATTTCTTTTTTTGGCTTGCTTATAAATTGAAGCTCTGTGTTTATATGTTCCATGTATGAGAAGAAAAGAAAGCAAAAAAGTCATTATGTATATAGACAATATCAAATAAGACAATAAAATTTTAAAGGTACATATATAACAGTCGCATGAAAAGACATAAAAAGTTATAGTACAAAAGGATATGATACAAAAAAAAAAAAAACTGATGACTTGTGTCTGGATTTGAATATGTTGTAGCTGATATTCTGGTTTGATAATGTTGGTATCGATAGATATTGGAGATGTATATTTTTCTGAGCTATGATACTTCATACATAATCTGACAACAAAAACGCCTTTGTCTGTGGCGTGTAAAAAAACTTGGCTTTAAGGCAGATGAAATATGAACAATGCATGACTCTGTCAAGTGACTGTCCAGGTAAAATATCAAAAAAAGGATAGTACCTTTACTAGACTACCACAGTAATACTCAGCCTAATGTTATCTACTGGCACTCATACCAGCAGTTCTATAGGGGGGATACCACAAGCTGGTCTTTGTTTACTGTTGCCAAGTGGTATTTGGCATATAGACTGCTATGCATTTTATCAAAATAAATTCATGTAAGTTGTAACATTTGATAACTTTATTAATAAGTGAAAGTAGCAAAGTACCAGCCGTTTGATGTAAAAATACCTACGCTAAATACTTTAGGTGCCATTACCTTGAAATAGTTCAAGGAGAAAAACAAAACAAAACAAACCAGCAACTGTAAAAGCTACAAAAAGCCTGTGCTGGAATATTTCCAGCAGTAGCAGGATCTTCTTCAGAGCTGACGAACTTCTTCTGAGTTTTACTCCATAGAAAGGTCTGCTAGGATCGAAACGTCAGGCCCTCAAACTCGGGACAGACACATGATTTTCGCCGCTTCAGTGGGTAACGACTCGTTACCAACGAGAAGGATTTGACTTACAATTCAGGTTCAGAGGGCCTGACGTTTAGATCCCAACAGGATCTTCGTTCGGAGACTAGCTGAAACAAAAACGAATTAATTAAGAACATACTCAAAGACGCAGACAGTTGAATCGGACAAATGAGCAATGAATGGAGAGAGCCAATGGAACACAACAAAGGAGAGAGAGGCAAGATGATGGGAAAGTGGGATTAAGGGCCGTGGAGATAAACTTGGAGGAAGGAGTGTAAACAACAGGGTTTTTGTAGTAGATAAGTAGTTTGGTAACAGGCTTTCATTTTTTTTCCTTTTTCTAAATTTTTTACTCTTAAGGATTTGACTTGTAAGGTGTGCGACGGAATTTACCCATAGTGTTATCTTGCAAGTACCTGCATGGTCTACACAGTAATACTGTACATTGTTTTGTTCATGAGTTCTGGAAATGCCAATGGTTACTTTAAGTATGCACTATGTAGTAAGGATACTGGTGAGTGGAATCTTATGGTTGTGGAGAGAGTAACTTAGTGTTCCCTCACTGGTAAGTATCATGTTTGTGCATTACACTGGTGATTATAGGATGTTTGGCCATCTACAGGTCTAAACTTACAAGCGAACACAGGAACGTCGCTGTATTGCTTATCTATTGCGGTGCGACAATGTTTGCACTAATTTAGGCGACTGTTTTTGGCTCAAATATTGAAATCGATATCGGTGGATGTTGTGATCTAAATACTGAACATTGATAAAAAGTTGATATTTGGGGACACCGGGCCAGTGGGCCCAATTGAGGAAGTCGATTAAGTTGCACAGCCTCTCTGTTTGCTTCAGTGTTGGCACGTAAAGCAGTTGAACTTAACCTCTCGTAGGTGTGGGTTCAAAAAATGTTTTCTCAAATTGTCCAAGTACTTAATAAAAATATTCGTAATGAGTTACGAGTGTTAATTGGATAGCGATTAACCGGACAGGAAGTGTTAGTTTGTACAAGCCCGATTAGCCTTTCCCCCACATGTTTTGTGCTGCCCGCATGGTAAAAGTGGATAAAGTAACTTGTCGTCCAAGCCACCTGACATGATTATTATTATTATCGTTAATTACCACCGCAGCCGAAAAATCACCAGACTCGTCAGTCATCCGAAAAATCATTTCCACAGTCCTTCGAAAGAAAAAGAAAAGTGCAAACTGTAGAGCGATTTTTTCCTGTAGCTGTTATGACAATGTTCTTTGTAATATATTGTTCTGAACGTTCCATTATGAAAAAAACTTGGCATTGTTCACCAATTTCCTTGTTAGTAGTTCTGGCATCTTTTCCTGATAATGTTCACAGGTAGTTAGATTCCTTGCCAGGAAAAATGCCAATATTGAAGTAATTACAAAGCTACTATGCTTTCCTTTTCTCATCTTTCCTTGTTCGAGCTAAATATTATGTAGCTCGACGATCGTAAAAGAATCTTCTCGTTTTTTTCTCCCCTCCCCCTTATTAATTCTTTTTCTAGTTTTTGAGTATTACATCCTTGTATCAATTAAAAGCACTTAATATTCACATTGATTCTCTACTGTACATACAAAGAATGCTTCAAAATATCAAATAATTATCAGCTGCAATAATGTGACGGTGTGTGTATATATATGTAGTATTATTAAGTGTCACTCGTGCTCACGAACGGACAGCTTTTGTTATATATAAAAAGAGAAAGCTCGGAAGAAATGACTAATTTGGGAAACTTGACGTAATTAAGAAAACTTTGGCCGAAGAAAAAAAAAAGGCGGATTGCCCAGCTCTTTGACCACTCAGAATTGGAGTTAGGTAATAATGTAAGTTGTCAAATTTTTAACCTTTTTTTTTTTTCTTCCTCCGAAAAGTTGTGGGGGAGGTTGAATGTCGTTCCTTAAAACTTTTAGAACTATGAATTACAGCATTTTGGCTTTCATGACAGCGAGGTTAATTAAAGAAGAGGGTGGGATTTGTAGCATTTCTCTCACTTGCCTCGAAAATATTACCGTTCGAACTGATCAAAGTTAAATTTTTAATTTTGATGCATATGCATCTGTATCACAACAGATGTTTACAGAAAATTACCAATGTGCACCAGCGATTTGAAGACATGGAACCTACCACACTTTCATAATGGTGGTACCTAGCCTAGTTTTATGTATTATATGGAAGAATCTGGGCTTGAAATAACTTTAATTTGCATTGACTAAATGCATAGTTTAGATAAGGGGGTTCTCAATTTTCTCCAATGGCCAAGAGGAGAACATTGGTTGGAATGCAGGGCTTCTTCACACATGAGAAGGGAAGATGGAGCTGGCCCCACAATGGGGATCAATGGGGGATCAATGGGGATCAAGATTGTTATGTGAACACTCGCATAATCAGGATCAGACCTGCGGTCATGATCCTCCTTTCCGGGAGGTTCCTGACCCCGTAAGGGCAATCAAAATTGTAACGTGAACGCTTGTAGGATCACGCAACCCCGATTCTCATTTAAATCCATTTGTTACCTTGTGTCGTTTAATTAACAATCATCGTGACCTTTTTATGCCTGCGCAATGCTTCCCTGTTCGTTCTTCACTCCTTGATCTGGAACAGGTGAACCTGCCCGGGTTACGCTCTGTCACCTCCCTGTGGTTAACAAAACCACGATTTCTCTTGCGTTCACGAATGTGAAGCAAGGCCAAAGGGCCAGACGAAATCAAACTTTCACATCTAGATTGAGCTATCTGGGTTGGACAACCGGATGCGCAAGATCAAGTCTCTGTGGTTCCTCGTATCCGATTGGTGGAGGATTCGTTGGCACATTCTGTATTTTTGTGCAGGCTGCATGGATCAAAATCTTTCTGTATTATGCATGTGGGATTTTATTAGTAATCATGCCTGTCTATAAATTTTGTGTTTTGAAAGTTATTTCTTGACTAATTGCCATCTAGTTATTTTCATCAGTAATATATCGCCATATTTGTGAATGTCGCGCAAAATCCAGCTTTCTTTATGAGGGCATTAAATCCCTAGCTGATTAGCGTATAGTATATATGTTGCAGATTCTTGGTGCGAACAGACGAATGAACTCTACCCGGAACTCCGTTCAGTAAATCATACCCACATCATACTTGTTTCAGTGATAAATGTGATCTGAACTTTGTAAGTACGGCCACGATATACGGAACAAACAAATCACAATCTACCATAGTCTTCATTCATAACCAATATAAATCATTGTTCAAGGTCCACCGCAATATAACAATATACCAAATTGTAGTTTCCCGTAGCTAGGCAAAGCCTAAATTTGTACGTTTTACAAATAGTTGCCATGGTAGACTGATTTTCATGAGTTCACATGATTAAATAGAAATATATGTTTATAATTTTTTTTAAATTAATTTTTTTATATGGTGCAATATTTTGTTAATTCATGAATAATATTCA
The DNA here is from genome assembly GCF_037975245.1 of Apostichopus japonicus. Lineage (NCBI taxonomy): Eukaryota > Metazoa > Echinodermata > Holothuroidea > Aspidochirotida > Stichopodidae > Apostichopus > Apostichopus japonicus. The sequence goes on along the minus strand of NC_092567.1, from coordinate 22,470,857 downwards.
ATAACACTATCGTTAAACAATATGCTGTAGCGTGGTGGACCTTAACAGACCAAGTTGGTGGTTATTTTCAGAATTTTCTGGATTTGGTTTTTATTCAATATTAGTAAAAAATTGTTTAACAGTATGAATATTGGAAGTCTGTGGTTACATTTAGATTGAACCTTCTTTTTGTACATATTGATAGACTTGATATATATGTCAGTTTAAATTGTGATTGCCATAAATATTGTTCTGCAAACATGTAGGTCAACAGGCAGGATTTGCATTGTAGTCGGAAGACGCTGCATTAACAGAAAACATAAAATCCTTGTCAAATTAATTTAATTTGCATATGTGTGTATCGAGACCTCACCCGACTAGCTCATGAAGGTGTGGGCGTGCATCTCAAACAGGAAACATATTGTTTTTGTTTTATTATGAATGCTTTTGTAGTATTCCAATCACGTATGGTTCTTCGTATATTATTCGATTTAAAAAACAAATTTCTCCCTCCCCCCTCAAGATGTGACTTTTTGGAAAAGTTAAAAAAGGAAATAAAGTAGGTTATGCAGTATAGTATATAGAATTACAATTGCAGATGGCAGTTTATGGTTATTTCCCCTTGATTATTTAAGGGGAGAGAAGAGAAATTATTTGTGTCCAGGAAGAGAATCAGAAAAACGGGATAACTCTCCTGCAACCCGGATCTGAAGGTCACGGCACGAGAACTTTTGATAAGTTTTTGTAAGTATTTAAAGCAGGATCAAATTTCTGTCTGTATTTGGGTTTACTTTCCTGTGTTTTTCTTGCCACAATATTTTATTATAACTAACCTTACATTTTTGCCTCTTTTACCGTACTGTAAACAATTGTGTCACTGTGTGAACTTTAGAGATGACCGTCAGACAGATTTTTTTTGCATCTAGAGGTTTTGAGTACATAGTCCAACAAAAAAGGAAAATATCGAAGGTAGGGTTACTTATGTTCTCTGTATATATATATATATATAGATATGTATAAATATATATAGATATATATATATATTTATATAGATATATATAGATATGTATATATAGGTATATATATATATATTAAATTTTGGGTCTCATGATGTCCACCATATTAAAACCATTTTTGCTTCTCGGGAGCGGACTTAAAGTAATGATTATCTGAGTGCAATTCCCGGTAGTGCTCACACACAGAAGTAGAAAAATCATTAAGATGCGGTGTACTTTATGTATGTTTTGACCCGGGTCCTGTCTCAAGAATGGAATTGGCAATGAGGCATTATCACCACAAGTGATACCGTTTTGAGAAGCATATAGAAGCATGTGTTTTTACTTCTGGTTTGAATAGGCTTATCGTTCAAGTGTTACTCCTCTAATTATCGTGTTTAATGGATGGTGTGTAAAGTAATATGCTCGGTTGAAAATTTCTACAGTATGAGTGGCCGTGCAGGTCAAATAAAGGTCTGATGGTGTGATGGGTCATAATGGCTCTGATATTTAACAAGCATGTTATTGTTATCATGACAGCATATTTGTTTTCTGCCTCACTGAGACAATATAATTGTCTGATTGAACCCTCCTCCTTTTAATGTCTAGAACAAAAATATGGAGGATCAGATTACTACTGTATTGAAAAACTTCCAGCAATTTTTTTTTTGCAGGTTTAAAATTTGGGGGGGGGGCCAATATGATGTATATTATCCGATGACCTTTTAAACTTTAAAGTATGCCAGTTACTTGGCACATGTAGTTAAATATTTGCTTTCCACAATCCCTGCATGGAGTGATATGAAGGTGACTAGTGTATGCCATAGAAAACCACCCATTGTTCTTTTTAAGGTCAAACCAGGGTCACTGCATGACAACTGTGTTCATGGATGTTCCTGTTTTAGTGGCCTACTGATACATATTCAGCTCTGAGCTTAACCTTGCAATACTATTAAAACACTAGTGTATTATATAGCCCTGATGGTGTCCTAATTTGTGAGAGAGAATTTATTATAAAACAATAGCTGGTATTGTTCATTGTTCACTGGAACAAATGTAAACCCCCTGGTGTGTATCACCAGGTGAACTGTTGACTAAGCTAATCCAATTCTTGGAACTGAAGCTAGTATATTGGCTTTAGTGTGGCTTTATATTTTGATGGCACATATACATAAGGTGACCATATTTTCATGACTGGAACCGGGGACATTTATTGCGTGACTAATATGGGGGAGGGGTTTAAGGGGAGGGGCTGTCCCCCTCCCATTTGGAAAATTTTCAAGTGCCTAAGGTTTTTAGATGTAAAATGGTGATACTTAGAAGCACTTTTTAAATCAATTTTATTTTCAAAAATGTAGCTTTTTCTTAAATGAAATCCACTTACTTTACGTGGTTCTTTGAGAGCTTGTGATTTGCTCATGCTCACACTATAACTTTGTGTCGTTGTGTCGCCGTAGTTGCCATTTATACGGTCGAAAGAGTGCTAGGCTAGATCGATCTAGCGTATTTTTAACAGTGTTTCCACTTTACACTGTCCCACCTGAAATATTGGTTATAAGTTCCGTTCTGCGACTGTACACTTGACTATAAATTTTGTTATTACAATTATTTTACTAATAATGTGGGATATTTTCAAAATTCCTGAACATTTTGACGAATCGGGGACATTTTTGGGGACACTTATTCATCGGGGACAGCACACTGTAATCGGGGACTGTCCCCGAAAATCGGGGACGTCTGGTCACCTTACATATACATGTATACAGGAACACAGTAAAGATTTGTTTGTTTGGCACAATGATCTTGTGCACTGTTAGTTCTATATAGAGGCTTTTTCAGTTTGTGACCCCCTCACCCACCACCCCCACACCCACCCACCCATCCCACATCACATAAGAAAAATCTATTGAAAGCTTGAAAAGAACTTTGGACTTTCATTAATTCCAAATAATGACAGAAAGGGGAAGTTAAACAAAAAAAATTGTTCTTTACTATTTTAAAAGTGTCCAGGCGATGACATTTGCAGTATCAAGTGGGATCCTTAATTATTCTAATTATTCGTAATCAAATTTGCAATTTTGTGAATAAATTATCTTGGATCGAGGTTTGAAGTCATAGTTCCATTTGAATGTATAATTTTTATTCGAACAACAGCCAGCGGGTGTCGTGAAACTTACAGAATTAATTAAAAGTCATCATTTACGACGTTTGTAATGGCCATGCCCCCCTCCCACCCCATATAAAATCAGGACGGACCCAGCTCCTTTCTTAAAAAGTAGGACTGTTTGAAAGTGGTTGGTTTGATCCGAAGCAACTTATAAGTTAAACCTGAGCTACTACACAAATGGACAAATGTTGCTGTTTTGCAAGCAACACACTGACAACTATGTTTGAGCCAGCGTGCACCTCGCCCGAAGTTTCCAGGGACAATTTTGTTGCAATGTTAGTCACATAGTTGTTTTCAAGGTATCTGTGTGTTTCAAATGCAAGGGAATACTGTATATTTGTCAGAGTGCTTCTCAGAAGCAAGGCGAGAGCTAATCACTTGTCTCAAATGGGTATGGTTGTATACATAGCATAAAACAAGGAAGAACGTAAGAGTGTAAAATTACTAGCATAAAACAGTTGAATTAGAACAGTATGCAATAAGCCACAGGAGGGCCTTTTCACTTCATAAGTAGCCCGTGTTGGTTTCGTTGGGATATATATATATATATGAACTCTAGTATCTATCTAATTTATTTGTTTGAATTAATTTACAAGTTTTGTGTTTTTCCTGTCGACCTTAAGTGTCAGACGGACAAGTAACATATATTCACTCGTGTTTATTTTGATTGAACCTCAAGAAAAATCGTGACGGTTCTTGCACAATCAGACACAAAAATCCAGCCCCTTGTGCAATTTAGCTTGTTGCGGCGTTGCATGATAAAGCCGGATGTTTGAACTGCATTTTTTTTTAAATAAAAAAAGAAAAAATTTCTTTTAATACAGCAGAGCAAGTCACTTTAGTGCCGATTTTAAATGTGTCTAAATTTTCAATTCTAAATTCGATTCTATATATCCCCTCCTCTTTAACGATTGAGAATTTTCATTTCAAATTTTTACGTTACTCGCAACTTGGAATTTATCAGGCATAATTGTAGTAGAAGCCCTGCAGTAATTTTTAAGCACAAAAGTAGAATCTGCCATGGAATGCATGCTGCAGGAGTACCAGAGTACCAGAACCAGTTTGAATACTTTAGAATATTGCAACAGTATCTGTACGAGTAAGAGAATCAGGCACGTAGGCATCTTGACCCCCTGAGAGGAGAAAAAAATTCTCAAAGGGGAGGGGGAAACCTCCCCCTCCCTCCCCTTCCCCTAACACCCCTCTCCCAGGATGGTGATCCTCCTGCATTGATTTGCCCCCACTCGGTTACTCGGGCTATCGGCCTGAAAAGAACGAGTGCAAACCTGTGAGGATGAGTACTAGAGTACAGGCAAATATGCTACAATCTAGTTTGTACTCAACGTACAACTCTATTCACTTTGTACATGTTATGTATAGATATATACAATAATATATATATATATATATGTGTTTTTTTTTCAGATCATAGAGTCTCTATATTTAGAACCAGTGTGTAATTCTTCATGTGGATATTTTTTTAGTATTTCTTTGGGCTGTTGGCAATTTGCAATCTTTGATTTGCTTAAAAGGGTTGGGTGGGTGGTGGGTGACTTAGGTTACAAAATTGATTTTGGTATTTTTGTAAACCGTTCAAGGCTATATTATCTCTTGATGACTTTTGATGTTTGAGAAATAGCGTATCTTAGAACGTCTGCCACATATCAATTAAGAAGTGACCAGACTATATCTAGTCTGATACACAGAGCAAGTTACGTCAAGTCCTGTGACACATGTCTGGCAACACAGAATTCTGTAGGAAAACATTTTGAGTTTTTATAACAGCCTTGGATAATATGTTGACAGTGTATAACAACTTGCTGAATGTTGTATCCAAAGGCCAAAGAACCCGTGTTTGAGTTTTTAGAATGAATAAACAATGAATTAATATTATAATAACAGTACCATGTTGCTGACGTCATGACAATCGTAGAGTCCGCCTTAAAGGAGCGTTCCAGAGATAAAACTATTTAAAGGCAAATGTAGAATATAGCGCTCGAATGTTGAACTATACTGTACGAGAATTTTGACTGACGTTGACCTTTAAGACCGGTCAACCAGAATATGAAAAAGACATATTGTACATTTATAACATCTCATCCTGTTTGACAAGATCATCTAATTCCGTCAAAAATAAATTTATTTTTGATTAAAGTTTTCGCAAATAATCGAGAAACAGATCTGCTTGAAAAACGTCTCGAGTTGTTTGTGTCTTTCCTCGTTCTCTGCGATTTCAATTTGAATCGTAATTCTAATACCTATTAATCTAATCTATTCCTCTATGACCATTGACAGTCCTTTTTCTAGCAGATTTGTTGGCAATGTCACACCTATATCTTCACTATTTGATAGTTGACCCCCTTTTTATTATATCGAAGAAAGAATGAAACATGTTGTTAGAAAGAAAAAAGAAGGTAAGGCGAGGAAATTTGACGAGCCATACTTGGGAAGTAAGGTACAGCAAAACTACCTGACAATTGATCACTTCTCTGTATTTAATGCTTCCTGTTTAGTATGGCTTATTAGCCAAATTTGATGGGTTTCTCAGAGTATTCGTAATGTGAGGTTGTTGGCCTGGAAGCGCGTCGCAGTCGGTCGTTATGATATTGTCTGCCGAGAAAACCAGTCTGCTATACGTATTGCGGTTTCCATATATATATCTACAACAAGCTCACCTGCCGGAGCATACAGCGCTTGTAATAAGGAAGGTGGCACACTATTAATATCGCATTGAAAAGGGGGGGGCGGGCGGGGGTAGGAGACCACAGTTCTAAGTTAAGATATATATCCTTGAACAGTATTGTAATGTATGTTTTTGTGCGTGGTATGTATGAATGTGACCGTGCGTAAGATATGTGTATGCTACAGATGTTAAGTTACCTACCTACTTATATATTTAAACACTTTGTTTTTTTGCTGGCAGCTGAGTGGAACAGAATTTGTTGAACAAAACTTTAAGAAGTAAATCAACTTTTAAACACACATCAAAAAAATGAAACAAGATTTTTGTGATTTTTCACTGTAGGCAACAAATCTCAACATTTGGTGATACATAAAATGCAGAATCAAACATGCTTATACTCAATTAAATGCACTTCATTATTTTATGTAATTTAGCTCTTCATAAGTGAAAAACAAGGGGATATTTTGCACTCTGTAGATCATGAATGAAGGTCAAGAGGAACAGTTTTAGGAACCCCCCTCCCCACCCACCCACCCACTGCTCTCAGGGATGTTGAATCCTTCAACTTGTGCACTTTGATGTTGATTCATATTGGCACTTGGAGAAAGATATCCATTTAAGCAAAGTTGTAGGCCCCATTCCCAACCCTCCCACAACCCACCCACACTCTTTACCAACGTGCAGATAGTACTATACTACAGTAAGTTGTACCTGTTGAAACTTTTACAGTGTGAAAAGAAGCATGTCAATTATTGTTGTCCTAGTGTTATGTGCATTGCCAATTACGATATGGTAGGGTACAGTGTGTAGTAATGTAATGGTCTACAGTGCTGTAACCATGTTGTTGTTGTTAATAGCACAGATTCTCAATCTGTCTACCAGAGTCCTATAAACCTTTACAAATTTTTACAAATTCCTCACCTGTTGTTGTATTGCTTCCCTTTGTTATTCTCACTTTAAGTAAGGTTGACTGAGCATGGAACACAATAGGATTAGTGGAATGTTTATTGGTTATAAGAATAGCAGTGAAACCCCACTCAGTATTCTTTGTTTTGTATATATAATGGCATAGTCCTCAGGAAGGCTTGTATTATGTGGCTCAAAAACAAATTTTATGCTGTTCTTTACCCAAGACAGTTTGTGGCTGACAGTCAAAACGGTAATGCAACTCAAAAATCAGGGGATAACAGTTTGTTATTTGAGCTTAACTTTAGAACATAAAATTTAGGTCTTATTATATAATTGATTGACTATTCAGTGTTATTCTTCACAAAGATGTTCCAAACAAATTAACTGTTCCTTATTTCTTGAGTTTTTCTTTAAAAATAATGAAGAATGGTTAACAAAATTTGTGAACATTTGTTTTCATTAATTAACACTGACTACCCAAAATGTCCTAGGGACAGTTTGGTATAAAATTTGAAGAGAGTCAGTAGCAGGCATTCAGTAATGTTCCTTTGATAAACCAAAAATGCAAAAAAGGCCAAATTAACAAACAAATATGCATATTTTAGGAGGGTGCTTTAGTTTTGATTAATTTTACCAGCATCTTAATTTGTTGTATTATCCTTGGATTTGTAAATTACTGGTGATCGATCGATTGATCCTGTTTACTTTCAATAAATCCACCTGCCATTGTGGGGGTGATACCGTAGCGACGGAACTGTCACAAGTGCTTTAATCCCGGCAGAGGAATTTTCATGAAAAATGGCGTTCGTCACATAATGACATTGCGCATATATACTGTGTTACATGCTTAATTTGCATAAATGCAAATATAAATATATATATAAATATTGAGGTCTCATCGGATCTCTGCAGATGGTTGCCTTGGACAACGTAATTGACGGTAAACATTTGCTTTTTTAGGAAGAAGTACACGAGTATTTAATCCCGATCTCGGCTGCCGCAGTTTACATCTATGATGGGTCCAGATAAGTCAGGACGTTACACACTGTAGTGTTAAGTAAAGCTACTATAAAGGACCCTAATCTGAGTGACTTGCCCTAGTTAATCTCCATCGAGAAGGGGCGTCCCTTCTGTAGGATTAAAAGCTTGCACTTCATGCAGTGACGATGTGTAATTTCAGTCTCTTGACAAATATGAAAATGCTTTACAGTACGACGACGACTAAAAATAGTCATTATCAGTTGTACTGGTACATAGTCAACAGCATGGACGCACATAAAAGGACGAAATATGAACCGGGTCATAAATTTATGAAAATGTCTATTATTACATTTAGTTACTGCAGTACGTGTGGTACTCGAGATACCAGTTCAAAAGTTGAAAAATTTGAGTGATTCGTGTGTTCAGCTCTCGTACCCAAGATGCAAATAAACAAGATTATCATGTCTAAGGTTGCTATGGGGTGGAGGAAGAAGAGGAGGTGTTTGGGGGGGGGGGGTTGTGGAGACAGAACTTGATGATGAAGGTTGATAGGTACCACAGTGCTCCAGTCTTTAAACTCTTGCCATTCTGTGTTTATGTGCAAGTGACAATGTGGCATATTACTGGGGTTCAAATGACCCCCCTCCCACGTTTGCACTACATTCTTGATCCCCCATGGGAGCGGGGGGGAGGTCATGATCCTAGCCTCTAAGAGAGTGATAACCCATGCTTTCTCTAAAGTGCACCAGAGTTATGATTCTATAATGTTGAACTATGTAAATACAGTTCATACCACTGTAGGTGGTTGTGGGTTAGGATTTTTGTTGTTGTATCTGATAAATCTGGAATTGGAAGATTAAACAAGCTGGTCGTTTCTGTTCGTCTTTCACAAACATAATGTTTACCATGTTGAATTTGTTCCTTCAAATTTTGCTTCCATTAAGCAAGCCCAGAAAACAAATAACAAATTATTTCCTTGAAGCAGCGCTGCCATCCAATTACTACCTACAGTAGAGTAACTGATGCCACCAGCTAAAAGTATTTTTATAGTAACATGTTTGCTCAAATTTTAAACAGTTTGAATTTTTTCTTTATATTTACAGGCCAGTAGCAAAGTATCAGGATCGTTAACAATTATTGAGAAACTTTGCATGCGAACAAATTGGCTTTAAAATGTTACGTACTTTTAATTGTACGTATACAAAATTTATTTATTTATTTTTTCTACAGTGCTATATGTAAACAAGTAATTCGCGACACTGTGTGTGTGGACACACTGTGTATCTCATACTGTACGATATGACATTGCGGGCATAGTTCGAAGAGGAATATTGTTGACCGATGGACGTAAATATTATATAACAATTAAAATACAAAATGATCACAAAGTAATTAGTGTGGTACTGTACGTGCGACCAAATATTTTTTATGACTTAATGATAGCCGAAAATATTGATTTGATTTAAATTGTTTGCACAATCATTAGTTGTTACCAGAAAGATAAAAAATAAAATATGATCCAAGCAAGCACCGTCGTCGGAAGGTAATTACATATTTATTTTATGGGTGATATCTTTCTGAGAGTGAGGGCAAAGCAACGTTTTCCTGATTGGCCGTTGGATTTTTTTATATCACGGTTTAATTTATTATGATTGTTATTTCATACATTGTTCGACGACGGCCACAGATTTTTTTCGTATGTTTTGATAGCCGTGTTTGTGTTAATTGTTTGAAATAAAAAAACACAATGTGGCAACGCTCTCGAGGTACATGGATGCAGTCTGAGTGACGACGACCTCATTGTAGTGTTTTTGTGAATATAGTTTTTAGGGCATTTGTGAATGTCGCAGTGAACTCTGTAATGTTACTTGTATTGTACTTGAGAGGTAAGCAGATATTTATTTTTTTCGTCTTTGTATCAGAAATGAAACGACCGATGTGATAATTGCAAATATCATTATATCACACTTTTTCAAAATATTCGTCGTTGTTATTCGCTTCTCGTTTCTTTAACAGTAAAAGCTCTAATTGTGACTTTCTTATATTATTCTTATCGAGAGGTAAGCAGATTATATTTTTTATCTAATATCAGGAGCGATTAGACTGAGTGATAATTTATAAAATATCAAAGTTTAATATATTCATTATTTGTTTTTCTATACATGTGGACGTGGTTTTGTTTTAAGAATTGCAATGCTCGTATGGTTGCAATGCTCGAATGGTCCATTTTATGGCATTTATAAATAATTATAATTATATGAATAATAATTGGAAAAAAAAAGTTGAAAAAGGAATTAAAAAACAGATTAATTTGCATTTTCAGTTATACATTTGATTTTAAAAATTGGTCAGGTCAGTGCTCACCGATATGGGACTGGTGAGTCCGTCCCTTTGGCCAGCTTTCTGGTAGAGAATTTGTCACATTATTGCACCTAAATTCTTCGGCCATCGTCAGCTAAAAAGCAATATTAATCGAAAATATAGGAAACTAATTCCTTCGATGAATTTGACCTTGTCTATGATTCCACAAATAAATCTGCCACCCACTGCTGTAGTTGTGAGGTTCTTTACCTTGTATTAGGCTTCAGATGTTTCTTTCAGCTATTAAGAGTCAAATTGTGGTTTTTTGTTTGTTTCTCTGTTTCTTTTGAAATTTGCCACGAAGAATTGATTACCAGCGATGTACAGTAACATCATGGTTTACATAGCTAAGGTGTAAATATGTGAGAAAATAAAAAAGTTCTATGGAGCATGTTTACCAACTTTTCTCTCATAAACTTGTTTCTACATAATTGGTATATTATAAAGAAATGAACACAAAAGTAACAAAAATAAACTTCACGACTGCTCACACTTTAGATATAAATGTAAAATGTGAAGAAACCTTCGTACCTTTCGAGGAAGAGTCACTTTTGTAACAAAACAAAAATTTCCTGTTTCTAAAGTATAAATATATCGAAATGAAAATGTGAGAGAACTTGCAACTTAACTGTTTGTCAAGTGACAGTAAGTGGTTTAAAATTTACTACAAATATATCAAGTTTTTACCTGATATCAGAGTATTCACATTTGGGCTACTTTTTGTATAGAAAATGTGAAGATACCAAAAAAATAAACTGTTTTTTTTTATATTAAATAAATTGCTCATATTACTGCCAAGTACAGTAATTTGTGATCACAAAATCAAAATTGGGTGGAACACTTTAAAGGGGTATTTCTATAATTGGGCAGAATATGGAAGACTGGCTATCCTAAAAAGAAGAATATTCCAGAAAGTTTAGTCGTAAAATATCCATCTTAAGTGTCTCAGTTCCTATGGTAACTTGAGGTGTGGTTGACTTTGACCGACGGACCCCTAGCTAGATAAGTCCAGGGAATGGATCTCATATTGTAGGTGCAGGGGGTCTGTGATGTCACCATCCCAAATGTTCTTCAAAAGCCTTAACTTTCCTCATTTCGATTTATCCTTGAAATGTGATATATTTTCAATGTTTGCTTTTAAATTAACTGTCAATAATCTCTGTTTATTTATAATTTCATCAAGTAGCAACAATTTTTGTGATAATATTGTGAATATTGTAGGTGTGTTCAATATTATAAAGCATAACCAAAACATCTTTAAGCTGAATTACCGTGACGACATCACTGACTCTGCTGTTCCCAGTTGCGTTCAACAAAATACATAAATTAATTACTAAATTATAATTATATAATCATATAAATATATAATTAAGTTTAATTGACTAGGGTTAACGATGGAAAAGTACAGTAGGTTATCTGTGTCGAACAATCACAGAACAAAGTTTTTAGTTTGGTAGTAGTATTGTCAAGAAAGGAATACAACTTAGGTGAGAATAAATAGCTGGTAAGTAATGGCAAATATTTCAACAAAATTACAATCACTTCACCAAGAAATGAGAGTAAGAAATATTATTTTGGCAATAAATACAAAGAAATATTTCAAAAAAATTCCAGTGATAGGTGGTAAATGATTTCGTTCAAATAAAAAGGAGTACATTTTATTAAGTAATTCATAACTGTTTAGTTATATGGACAGTTTAGTATTATATAGTTACCTCATACTCACTTCACCAAGAAATGAGAGAAAGAAATATTATTTTGGCAATAAATACAAAGAAATTTTCACACCACTATTTTTAATTTGTTTGAAATTAAAAATTGTTGAATATGTGACGTTATGGAGATCCTTAATGTTTAATTTTCTATTATTTAATAATAAATAAAAGAAAGATGATATTGTTAATAATAGGTCAAGTTCTTGTGTTTATGGAGAATATTGTGAATTAATTTTTTTAATATTTAATAATAAAAATAAATAAAATAAAGACGATTGTGTTAAGAAAATGTTATCTTTTTTTGTGTTTATGGAGGATAACGGCTTATTAAACACTCCACAAATTTGACGTTACCAGGAAATACATGAGAATCAAGTATTGTAACTGTGTCTACTTTCACAGGTTACGCACAGCAAATGTATCAGGAGGTATAGTTCCTTTACTGAGAATAACTTGCTGGCAAGTTAAAAAATATCTTACCTGGAAAGCAGACACGAAGTGAGGCTGAAAATGTGAGGAAAGGAAAAAGTTATATTAACATTGCAAATTATTATATGATAGTGAAAAAGTTTAATAAAACTTAATGTGTCAGAAAAAATTGTTTAAATAATAATAATAATAATAAATGAGACTTATATAGCACCAAATCAGTAGACAAAAGTCACTGCTCAAGGCGCTTTACAAAGAAAGCAGATTAATTTACAAAAGAACAAGTGAAAAGATGGGTCTTAAGAAGACTTTTGAATGTAGAAAGTTTAGAGCATGTTGGAATGTGATCTGGTAACTTGTTCCAGAGATAAGAGCCAGAGTATTCAAAGCTTTTGTAACCATAGGTCTTCAAGGGTGGTTTAGGAATCAATTGAATTAATCAGTATATATAAAAATTGGATGAAATTATGGGAGAGGGGGACAGGGAATGAAGTTGTATTTATTATTGGAAATTAAGAGTATTTAGAAAATATAAAACTATATTGAAAATAAATTGTCCATGGCTTGGCAGTATTTTACTTTAACCTAAAGTCACTTTTAATACCAGGCACATGAGAAAGCAAATATATATGAGAATTTTTTTCTGTTTTTTGCTTGGACAGTAAAGGAATATAATTTGCAAGTTTTACTTAATATTAACCATAAAACTATTGTTCACAAGCATTAAAGTTGGAGAAAAGATGTGTCAACAAATGAACATGTGATATGAAATAAAGTCGACAAAATAATAATGAGAAATCCATAGTTTTAAAGGCTTGGTGGTACAGTAGGTCTTTGTTTAAAAATTTAAACATTTTCTCAAATGGGAACAAATTATTTTAACTTAAGCAGGAAACACCAGAATAACAAATTTCACTTTGGCCAGGAAATGTACGGAACTGTGAACACAACTGCCTTTTCTGAAAATACCATTATGTGCATCCTTTAATATTTGACTTTATGATATTTATTAATTAGAAAAGGAGCAACAAATGTGTTACTTAAGGGCTTAATAACTTGGACTTTATATGCAAAGGAAACTATAAGAAGAACATAATTACTGCTAATTCATCGTTAATAATTTAGCAGCTGTGTACTTAAGTTCTAATTTACCAGGAAGTTCATCAAAAGGATAAGAATTTTCAATGATACGGTATTAAGAAGAGAAAAAAAGGAAAAAAAGAACAAATAGAAAGGTTGCAACTGTTTGTATTACTGGAAACTAATTTGCTCAAAATTAATAAAGAATTTTACAGAAGACAAGGAACAAGAGACCGCCATTTTAACGGTGAAAACAAGTTATTTTACGTTTATTTTTACTTCATGATATTTCTATAGAGAAGAGGTCATTGTTACGTCGGATAACGAAAACAAGTTATTTTTCTTTTATTTTTACAAGTATGATATTTCTATAGGAAAGAGATTGTGATTGCGTCCAATAATGAAAACAAATTATTCTACGTTTATTTTACTTGTATGATATTTCTATATGGAAAAGGAGAGGAGACCATTGTTTTGTTTAATATTGAAAGCAACTTATTTTTTTTTCTGTTATGATATGTTCAACTGTTACTTATTTTGCAATACGATATAACGATATATGACGTAAATTATAACTTTATAATTTTAAATTATAAGTTTCTCGGTACTTGCTCAGTTATTAGGAGTAAGGAAAAGCACAGATACCCTTTGAAACATTAATAGCTAAATTTACACAAAATGTGAGAAAACAAGAAAAGAGAGATGTGTAGCTGGTGTTTTTTTAAAAGAAGACTTTTGGTAGAACTTTTTTAAGTCTTGATATGTCGCATTCCAAGGGAAATGTCAGACAATGAGTGCCGATAGTTTTTTTTCTGTAGCTCTTGCAGTTTTCATGATATTCAAAACATTAATAGCTAAATTTACACAAAATGTGAGAAAAAAAGAAAAGAGAGATGTGTAGCTGGTGTTCTTTAAAAGAAGACTTGCTAGAACTTTTTTAAGTTTTGATATGTCACATTCCAAGGGAAATGTAAGACAATGAATGCCGATATTTTTTTCTATAGCTCTTGCAGTTTTCATGATATTCAAAACATTAATAGCTAAATTTACACAAAATGTGAGAAAACAAGAAAAGAGAGATGTGTAGCTGGTGTTCTTTAAAAGAAGACTTGCCAGAACTTTTTTAAGTCTTGATATGTCACATTCCAAGGGAAATGTAAGACAATGAGTGCGGATAATTTTTAGAAATCATGTTAGACCTGAAGGAATGCTCCTTTAAGGGTGACGATGTGAGCTCCTCGGTACAGGCCTAAATTTGTAATGTTAATTTGTTGTTCTCTAAAAATTCTAAAAATGTTAACACATTCAGTGTTCTTTTACCTTCATATGAACAACAAAATTTATAGCACCTTTGGGTGACGACATTAAACACCATCAATAATTGGTCCTTCACAAATTTGTAACAAATTGTGGGATGTGTTTATTTGGGGCCATTACAGTAACTTTTTTTTTCCCTATTAATATTGAGATTTTTGTTGCATCTGATCGACTGACCTAAATGGTCTTGTGTGCTTAGTTAGACTACAGTTAGTTTTATTCCAGTCACTTTAATTGATGAACCTCGCTTGTTTAATGGGGTCATTTCTTAAGCCAAAAAAACTTCAAAAGTGGTGTAGAAATGCTACCTGCATTGATAGCAGTGTTTTCTAACAGTCTATTGTAATATATTAAAGGTAACACTTTGTGTGCCTCTAAAGTCGTCCTTCATTAATTTGTTAACGTTTCCTCAAGCTCAACTGGATGTAGTCGACTTGGCGAGAGAATCATCCAGCTGAAACTAATGAGAATAATTAACTCATTATCAGTCTTAAATTAAGAAGAAATTAGGCAAGGGAAACAATTGTCCCTATTGTCTTTAATTTGGTTTTGTCATCTGTGTTCTCTAGGTGATTAATTTGTTCTGTAACGACCGCAAGTCTTCACTCCTGAAAGTGGGAAACAATCGGTCGGACAGAAGGTTTAATGTGAATATATGTAGAAGAGCATGTTACAGCAGTGTTAGAGGGAAAAAAATATATAAAAAGGGGTTCATAGATACTTAACGGCGCTTTAACAAAAAAGACAATAGCAATCGTTTATAGCAAAGTTTTATTGCTCGTCAATGATCATTAGGCTGTACAATGGACCTCTTTGTCTTGGCTCTATTAATTAATGAAAGTGAAAACATGACTGCCATAAAATAATCAAAAATTTCTGCATCTTCCTTTGTGGGAATTCTTATCTGATGGGAATGTGATATATACTACGTCGTCGTTGGAACTTTTTACCGAACAGAGCTTTTGTTGGAGAAGTTTGCATTACTGTAGCTACTGTAGATGTACAGTGGTAGATGCTATGTTTAGGCAGATCATTTTTTTGGAAATAACTATTTTAATGTATTCTTATCACAAATTGCATTATCGTCAGGGACACCTGTTAAGATTTGAGATTGGGATGGGGGAGAGGGGAAGTAGGAGGGTACAGTGGCTGGACCAATGTTAAGTGCCTTTTAAAAATTATAGCAAATAACAGATTAAGGAAAATAAGAAATTTTTGGTTTAGTGACCATTTTTTCTTTCTAGGCTGCTATTTTCTATTTCATAAAACCATTCATTTCATATTGCTTGACCAAAGGTCAGCTACTGTACAGTAAGAAGATTAAAGATCATTCCTTTAAAATGCTCAAATTGCTTCTTCTTCCTCCACAGAACTCTATAAATATTCAGCAAACGTGTCCATTTCAATCCTTTTTGTTGCAAGTTTGTTTTGATATGTTCAAAATTGTATTATTAATTTTGTGATATTACTAATTATGTGATATTACTATATGTGTGATATGTGATATGAATGATTATGTGTGAAATAATTATGCAGTATTAGTATAGTATGTGTAGTAGTACTATGTATGTAGTATTAAGTACGATCTGTAGTATAACTATGTATGTAGTATCAAGTACTGTACTTATTCTTATGTTATAGTATTACTATGTATTTATGTATTTAATACTACTAATCTAATATTACAATATTATGTGATATATTATACATTTCTATGTGTAGTTTTGCCATATTGAATGTTACTATGTTCTGAAAGTAGAGGCTTGAAGTGTATGTTATTATTCTGTATTGTGAGCTTTTGCAACATTGAATCTATAGTTGAATGGCAACATTTGATCTAATTATAAACTGTAAAGATAGCGTCCCATATTTTGTTTCACAAAGTGCAGAACTGACTCTTGTCATTTAAGAAAAAAATCTTATAAACATTTTTTGATGTTCAGTGGCAACCATGAACTATCATCTACCTGTACTTTTAACATTTTTTTTGACATCGCAGAACCCGCAAGAGGAGGAGTGAGTGGTGATTCATGGGAAATTTAAACATACTGTTAAACATCCTGTATACATTGCCACATGCACAAATTCAGTTAAATTTAGGTGCAGGAGACTTTAAAAATACCTTTTTTTTTTTTTTTTTTTTTTCCTTTTGTGCGAATTAGAAGTTTCCTCAGTGAAATAGGGAAGTGCTGTCAGGCTTATAGTTACGTTGTTCCAGAATATGACTTTTGTGTTGTGACAGCTTTTCTATTTTCTCGGGGCCTCTTGTCAGGGAGTACCGAATCTGTCATTTTGTATTTCCAGGCGGTTATGAGGTACGTCTCCCTTGGCCTCTCTCAGGGAGAAATCTTTTGTCCTTCATCACCCCCTCCCCTCCCTAACAGCCCTGTGGCCATTGGGTGATGAACTCAACTAAATAACCAGTAATTAAGACATCGCTTTCTGAAGATTGAGGGTTGCCGATGTTATATACTTGTGACTAGTTCTGGTCATTTAGTTCGGCTCGGTCGGATAGAGTTAAATCCCGAGAAATGTTATCTTGAACCTCTTACATTTTGGAAAGATAAAGTTTCTTACAAAAAGTGAAGTAGAAGAAAGCAAGATGTGATGCAGTAGTGTAAATGACACATTTTGACATTGATGGATTCAATACCCCAATGGCTACAGCTAGTTTCTTTATTCCCATAGTCTCCCCCCTCCCACCCCCCCTTCCCGCCTCAAAAAAAAACAAAACAGAAATAAGCTAGCATTTTAACCCCACAGCTAGTTTCTTTATTCCCATGTGCTAGTTTGTTTAATCCTATTGATAGAATCTCCAGTTAAAAACTTCAATTTAATGCTGAACACAGATCAGCAGGGCTTTAAATCAGTAATGTAAATTCAGTAAAGAATATAAGCTCATTCTTTGTTAAAAGCTCCTGTCTTCATCACAATGTTTTGCATTTCATAAAAAATATAAAAAAATCCCCCTTTTCCATTCCTTGCACCAAACACATTTGTTTAAGCTCGATGGTGCCATTTAGACGGTAGAAGCATTTGCCAATGTCCATCCTTGGAAGTTCACCTATGTAGTCTTATTTATGCAATTAGTACAACTACGCACGACGATATTTCAATTGCGATCAGAAACCAGGAGCCAGTATTAAGTTGCGATGATGAAAGACCGAACCAAAAAATGCGCAACTCTTGGGAAGTAAATTTTGTGACTTTCAGCTCTTTCCCATCTTCTTTGAACACCAGTTAATTCTGTTTGTCGGATAAGCAATAGTAACTGTTCATTCCGGGGACCGTTTCCTCTCTGCAGCATATTCAATTGTTCCTATCATCCATGTTGGTTCATTATAAAACTTGTCTTATTGTTTTTCCATGTCTGTTAAAGGGAAACCACTGCATTGATAAAAAAAGGTGTCGTAGATTGAATGAGAAGTTCCTCGTCGGTTGAGCCCAGACTGTATATAACTGCATACAATTGGTAAGGTGTTCAAGCCCACTCCCTCCCACCATATAGTATTCAAGCCCACTCCCTCCCACCATATAGTATTCAAGCCCACTCCCTCCCACCATAGACCCACACCAGTATTGTAGGTGTTGTAATCAACAAACGTATATAACATTATATAATATTTTGGGGGTTGTTAATTCTGAATATTTATACAGTAGTTTACCTACTAATGCATCCAACATACTGCACTAGTTGTCTCTTTGCTAACTTCCTAAAAATTCCTCTGTAACCTGTCTGCGATATCATACACCTCTGTCTGTATGTATGTCTGTCTGTCTGTCTCTCATTACTGTGCATCACCAATGTCAGCTTTTGAGTTACATTGATAAGAGGAAACACATGGAAAGGTACAGTTGTGGAAGACCAACCCGGTAGTCTGTTTTTGAAGATGTTAAGTATAAAACGTATCTCAGGTCAGGAGACCTTCCACCTCCCTCTACCCCCCCCTCGCACCTCGTCCACAGTCTGTGTGTTCATCCCCTTTAAGCACCGGTAATCTACATAGGAAAACGGTCAGGAAGTCAAAAGCACTAACAGAACGAAATTGTCTTGAGTGCAGTCATTACGGCAAAATAATGGAATCGGGAAAAATGGTGATATTAGTCGAATGGTTGGCTTGATTGGGTTATTGATACGGCTGTTTCGTTTCATTGACCCTGTATCATGCTGCCGTAAATGACAAACGGGCATTTTTTGTGGATTAAGTCGTCGCGGATTAAGCAATACATCCTAGAGCAGATATCGAAAGCAGATTGAGGATCGAAATGATTTTAATTCATGTGCCATACACATCAGGACACATTAATTGGGGAAAGTTATAAGCCGCAGGTGACGCAAAGTTCACAACACAATCGCTCGTAAAACACATCTCCAGACGGGGGGGGGGGGGGGGGTTTGGTCTTATAATGTTTATGAAGCCAGCAATCTTCAAAATTTGTGGAAATTGAGTGTCGGTCTTTCACAGTCAACTGTACAGTTAATTAGACAAAAGTTGAGAAACTCATTTTCATTCGGTGTCCTAAATATATGCCAAAGAAGACCTAGACCACACCCATCTTTTTTGTATGCCCTATTTTGAAAAGTGCTTTCATTTCTTTGGTCGGTCACGTTGTTCTGTGTGCATGGCATATCATTACATCAGGGGACTCCCCCTTTGTCCACTGAGTGATGTCATAGTGCCACTAGCAAAAGGATGTGAAGATTACCACACTTTTACTCTTGTGTTATTATTGTTACTGAAAACAAAGCCTATTAATAGGTAAACAATGTCATTAATTTCGACATTTTGCCACCAACAACTCTTTTAAACATAAACAATTTAAACTAAATTATCTCTATCACGAAATTTGAGAAACACGCTAAGGAATTACAAGTTGAGACTTGACAAATTATGCAATGTGGCTGGACGACAACGTCATCCTTATTCTTAAATAATCGGGTAAATCCAGAATTTGTTCGGTATGCGTTCGAGGAACAAACCAAGCCGTGATACTGTATATATGTATACACACACCTCACACATGAACCATGTCCTTTGGAAACGGTTTCAGGAAGTTGTAAGTCATAAGCCATGTATTTATCACATAAGTCAGTGATGGTTATCATGGTTTGATTTTCTGTTAAGGCGGCAACCGTTGTACTGATTCTATAGTTATGATGTATTTTGTCAAGATGAGGAGAGACAGAGAACGGGATCAGGGGAATGTGTGTCATAAAAGATTATTAAATTACAACACCAGTTTTAGAAATACTACTACTGCACAATGATACATTCAAAAGTGAAAATGAAAACAATTTTGCCCACTATCTTCAGAGTTCCTGGACTGGTTTGGGTTTTGGAAGAATTTTCATTCTAAAGTATTGAAGTTCTTCACCTGAACTATATATACTGGTTTAATGTACACTTTACTACTGTATAACCCATACATGCAATGGAAAACAATGGGAAAAGTCAAAGGTTACACATTCCAGTTGTATGACCTCAGACATAAATTGAAAACAAAAATGGTTATCCCCCACCCCATTCCCCCATCCCACCCCCCCCCCGCACAGCGCGTGTCTTTCAGCTGATACTGTAGCTCGCAAATGGAGCAAGTCTATCGGTAGAAAATTTGGTGGAGTTATTCATCCAGAATGATTTCTATCACACACAGTAAAGTATGATAAATATTATATGGGTTTGGTGTCCTTTACAAATAAATATGCCTCGCACAGCTTTAAGCATCGAGTAAGCTTATTTGTTTTGTTGATCATGTACGGAAATGGAGATCACGAGAGATCATCGTCATTTTCTATTATATTTTTTCCCCGAAACAGCAAGAATCTAGTCAAATGACTTGGTTTCTGTTTGAAAACAAGAAGAAGAAGAAGAATGATTGCACAACTTTTTTTTAAGGGAATTACATGATTTTGTAAAAAACAAGTCCAAGAAATCTTCTAATAATCTGGTTTTATAGGAAATGAAACACTTCCCACACATAAACATTAAAGTAGGCCATTGACTGTTTTAAACTGCAAAATTTCAGTTTTGAAGATTTATTTTCAAATTAACTTGAAATTTTGAAATACTCCCCATTTATTGTCAGTATAGTATAGCATTAAAAAAAAGTCTTTGTGGTTCAGTAGTGTTATTACCAGTACACTTCAGAATGTACAGGAAAGTGAAAAAAAATTGAAAGTTTGGAGGCAATTATCGGCCGAGGTGTTTTTTTTTTTTTAAAGTTAGATTGACACCATATATATATATATATATACTTACTGTGTAATATTCGTGCCAGTTCAATAGCATATATACCGAGGTATTGTCAGTAAATGTGTACAAAGGCTATCTTAAGTTTTTACCCTCCGAGTTCACCTCTTACGGCCTTTTGAGCATATTATTTTTAGTCTTTGTTGACATCTATGGGATTTAAGTCGCAAGTTTTTATCCATTTGATCTGTATTCTCATCCTGATTTGTTAAGCTTCATACCTCATTTCCTTTTCCATTCTTAAAGCATCTCTGTGACATCGGCGAGAAATTGTTTTTAGCATAAATTTGAACTAAATATAAACACGGTTGGTTCGCCTGATCCTGAGAGGCTAAATATAGGACAGATTATTATTAATGATGAGATGTTTCCGAGGTACTGCGACCTATTAAAGTTGATGCAGTTTGTGGCATGCTTGTAATGTATTTGAACTTATAAAATAAAATCCTTCCTCCCCCTCTCCCTGTTTACGTACCCCTGATTTACACATCTTTGGTACCCTGTCCCTGCCCAACCGTCATTTCACAGTTTTGTCTCAAAATAAAGTTGTAAAGTAATAAATGGCCTGTAATCATGTTATTGTAATTTGATTGAACTGATATCTTAGTTACTTCACCTCATTGCTTACCTGTCTCATCACGATCTCAGCATTCTTCCTTCTACTGTTTCTACAATGAACTACAATGAACAGAGAGAATTGCATTGAAAAGGTAGAATTGTGTTTTGTTCTTGTTAAGTTATACGTTCGTTAAAAGACTGCCGGGCCGCTAAAGTTGGGTCACTGTGACAGCATTTTAAACACGAGATTCTCTCAAGACAATGAATATCATCGACGTAGAAACAATTCTGCCCAAATCTTGTGAGAGAAAATGCTGTTTGTCATAATTTTTGGAAAGCATGGTGGCGTTTTAAGCATAGATCTAGTAACGAAGAAAATATGACATTTTCAACAAGAAATTTGAACAAGAGCTGACAATATCTATCTTTTTTTTCAACAACATTTATTAAATAACAAACTTCCCTGGCCCCATTCATTGGACTCCTGTTGTAAACAATTGCACTGTGCCGTTTGTTGAACTGCTCGCCATGCATGCAGTAGACACTCGTGTAAGGTCTAACTAGGAGTTATCGCGAAACTTGTAAATGACTCTTAAACCTTCCCCCTCGAAGGTGTCAGTCCCTCATGAGGAATTTCACTTCCCTCTTTTGGCTGATCAAGTTAATTTATCAATTCCTGACTGCCTAACCAGGGTCTCCATCAACTTGCACTATCATCAATTTTTTTTCCCCTTTTAAACAAAGAAAAACTAATAAGCGTATATTGTAACTTACATTTTTTTTCCATTTTTTATTGACATCTTCGACAACAAGTGTGAACTTTATTTGTCAGCCGGTTTGACTAATTTTAATTTTCTTGTCCTACAGATGGTTGATACTAACAGTGCTCAATAGATGATAGCAATGGCTGCTAAAACTCCAGACAGCGGTGTTTCCATGAACGATAGCTTGGGTGATCACCATGACAACGAGAAGCCTAGCGACGAGGACGACATAGAGATGGATTGTAACGACGACGGTCTGGATGGTGAGGAACCAACAGACCTGACCAAAGTAGTTAAGAAAGAAGACTATAGTAGTAGTTTGGTGGATAGGACGAGCCCTGTAGTAGAGAGATTGGTCGAGGCAGACGGGCGCGAAGATCAGCAACCTCAGGTGAAGGTAGAAGTTATCAGTGAGGAACATCTCATATCCTCTGAATTGTTGGGTCCTCCCAACCGTAGCATAGAGAGGTCGGAGGACCGAGACAGTGCGATGGAGGACGTTGAGAGGGAGATGGAGAGGGGGAGGGAGGTGGAGAGGGAGAGGGAGGTGGAAAGAGAGATGGAGAGGGAAAGGGAGAGGGAGGATGGGTCAGATAAAGTTGGGGATGGCGCCCTCAACGAGCTGCTGATCCAGTTATCGTCGCTGAAGGAACAGCTGGTCCGGCAGCAGAGCGAGGTCTCGCAGCTCCAGCGGACTCAGCTCCAGCGCCAGCAGAGGCAGATGGAGCTGCAACGGATACAGCAGGACATGCTGCAGAGGCAACAGCAGCAACTATTGGACCAACACCACAAGATTGCGTTCCTCATGCAGGCGCTGCAACAGCAACACGCCGGTGCGGCGGCCGCGGCCGGCGGGGGCTTCTTACGACTCATTCCCGTCTACCCCACCGACCTCAACCGCCTGCCGGCCCCGCCCCCGCTCATCACCAGCCCCGACTCCGCGGGGAAATCCGCATCGGGTAACCAGACCAAATCGCCGACGAACACTTTCCAGTCCAGCGGGCAGGCTGCCATGCAGCCCGTGGCGCTGACCAACGGCCACCTGGCCGGCATCGCGCCGTTTCAGGCAGGACACGGGGGTCTGCTGACGATACCCCATGCCTCCTTTCCCCCTTCTTCCTTCCCCCCGCTCATGCAGCACGCCAGCCTGGGGGCTCACATCCCGGGTTACGACAACGCAGATCAGCCGCTGAATCTGTCGCAGAAGTCCTCCTCCACCAACACCCTCACCGCAGCTACCTCCAGATCTCCGTCCCTGGAATCACCCTCAATTCAACACCTTTTACAGCCCAAGTCCACCACCTCCATCACCGAACCTCTCAAGCGGACCCAGTCGCTATCACCCAAAGGGAGCTATCTGAAATATTCGGCCCACGAGGCGGAGTTACTCAACCACACCGGTCCCAGGCCACTGACCAGCCACGTAGAATTGAGACGACCCTCAGGTAGGCCCACGACTTTATTATTTTACGACTACATGTGACCATTTTGCATCCATCCCAATCTTCAAATTGTTCATATTGGTTAAAGATTAAAAAATTCACAATTTCTTCAATGAGGTACTGCATGTTAGGCTAAGGAAAATTGTTAACCTAGCTATTAGTGAATTTTCATTGGAAATGATATACTGTGCAACGGTGATCAGTCAATTTCAAAGCATAACTTGTAACAACTAGCATTGAAGAAGGTGAAGGTTTCCAAATTTGGTAGAAAAGGAATGATTTTTAGCCTTTTTTCAGTGTACAGTAGTCTAACAAATTGGTCCCATATTTTAGTACAGTACGTTTTTAAAATTCTCTACTTCTGAATTTTGAAACTATTGAAACCATGTTTGAGATACTGTCATGTCTGTACAGTAATACAGTAAGTTTACACTTTTTTCATTAATTACTTCTCTCTTGTCTCATCACAACTATTTCATGTCTATTGAGATTGGTCCATAACTTAATGGGAACGCAAACAATAGTCTTTCAGTTGATAGGACAGATTTTTGCGAAGCACATTTCCTCCAAACAGCCCCAGAAAACCTTGAGATATCTTAATTTATAATTTTGCATCAGGTTGTAAATTTCTTAAAACTGTGGTGTCATTACTAACCTCCTAGGATTTACATTCCCTTTGGTTTCACTTTTTTGTAATTTTCAAGATAGCATGAATGTTAAACTCTTGAAAGAATGACAGCAATAGTTCATTGACTTGAAAGATTTATCTGCCCAGAAATGATAATCTGCTGCTTCCAGTCCACGAAAGGTTTCAGGCAAACGCTTCGAAGCTTGTTTGCAGATTGAAACCCTTAAAAAAAAAAAGATAGTAAATAATATTGAATTAACAGCTACCTAACTTTCAAAACTGTGTCTAAGCTAAAGACATAATTAGTTACTGTAGATTGAGGAGTTACCCATACTGTAGTTATGTAAAAATCACATGACTCGATAAAGTATCGTTTCAAATTATTACAATCCCGATGGCAACTGCAGCCTTAAAGAAAAAGATCCTGTCGAAAAGAAAAGAGAAAGAATTGTTTTCTCAAAATTTTCCGCCTCGGCAACCGTCACCTTTAAAATTAGTTCTAAGGAAGCTGCAAGAAATGATTTCATAAGAATTGCAAAGGATATTTATAATTGTCGTCATCTCTTTATTCTAAGATAAAAATTGCTCAATTTCAGAAATTCTGCAGATAATACATAGTTTTAGAATACGCCTGTTTTTAAAAAACGTCATCTGTTCAAAATAGAGCTGTTCATTTATATTTTTTTTTCAATTCTGGAGAATTACAGCCTTTGTTATATTTCTAACCTTTGAACCTTTGGTTATTCAATGTTTTCTAATAATTGTTTAGTTTTTACTAACTTAGCACCTCACTTTAATTCTTACTTTTTTTTCTTTATTGCTTATATTTTCCTTTATTTCATTTTTGACTATTATGCTTACAGTTGCTTCCAGTGCTTAAAAATTGATTATGCTTATAATGCAAATTGATTATGCTTATGCAATTGATTATTCTTATGCAGTTATGCTTACAGTGCTTGAGACTGATACTGAAACAAACTGAAACTGCAAGAGACATTTAATACAGTCTAACTGAAACATTTCCCAATCCCAAAAGTTTGTGGTTTATTCATGACAAGGTGGATGTACATATATCATGGGGAACATATCTTTAAAAGTAATTTGTGAAATTTATAGCCACCAGAGTGAGTGAATGTAAATATTCTTCCACGTTTTTAGAATGGACTTTTTTAACCCAAGTTGATGATCGACATCAGGTTCCATGAATACTTAAGTCATGCATTAGGGCGGCCAACTGTGATTTCGCAGTTAATACCGTGGTTTTTGCAGGTCCTTGGCAATTTTGTTTCTTGTACTGGGCAGGTCTGAATTAGCCAGAGAAATGTAATGCGTCGCCATTGATCCCAGCAAGTTTTCAATTGATACAACCATGGCGAGAAAGCCAATTAAACAGCGCATTAGGGACTTCAAACAGAATCAAAACCCTTTAAAGTTTTCTTCAAAGTTTTTCATTCTTTCAAAATGTGTTTTTTTGCGGTTATGTCACGCAGTTACTATTTATTCAAAAGGTCCCCTTCTTTTGAATGTAATGTTTTTCCCCATAAAATTTTTTGTTTTCGTTGCCGATGTCGCCACCATACTAGAGTTACGAACGACTACAACGGAGCTGCTTTTCTAACAAGTCCGAATCGCTCATATCACCTAAAAATTACATCCGTTTCCTCTCCCAAAAGTAGTTGAATTTCCCCTCCCGATTGTTTCCTGCGCCTCAGACGGCATGTCACAACACGAACGGTGTTGCAATCTCTGAGTTCGCAGGAAGTGCCCAATTATGCCTGTCTGTGTTCGAACTGTCAAACAGTAACGAGCTTTTATTTCTCTCATCCGAGACATTTGTCAAACTCGGCATTGTTCCCCTTGTAAACCCTCCCCCCGTCCTTTTCCGACCGACCTAGGGCTCTAAATGGGTTGCTTCCTTTTCAAGTTTTGGCCTTGTTTCCCAGAATTTCCTTTCATGGTTTGTCCCATTGTCAGCTGTATGATGAAGGAATCTAGACCTCTGTACTGTCACGGAGGGGTGAATGTAATTTAATTCGTCGCTAGGGGACGGTCTTGGTTTAAAGCCTGCACCGGCCGTTAATCCCACTCACTTTCGAGCGGTCTACTTTGCGACTTGTCAGAATTAATCATTTCATCGACGTAAGGATTTTTTCTTTCTGTGGGTACTGCAGTGTGTCTGTGTCTGTGTGTATGGTATGTGTGTGTAGGTTTGTCCGTGCAGTACCTGCCTACATCAGTGAAATATGTATGATGGTTTTCCCCAGAAATCTGAAAATGTAAACAATATGTTTACATTTTTGTATTCTTGATATTTCTACTGTAGTCATCTTCTTTTTCCATTTTCTTCATTTTTTTGTGGAGGGGGGGATGTTGTATTTCTTGTGTTTATTAAAAGATTAGTTATTTTGTGCGCAATACCAATTAGTTGCTCTCTTAATTGGACAACTAGAACAAAGATACTGCATCAGAACAATCTACTTTTCTATTCTGGCTGCTTTGTTTGTCTTTACCCTTTGCTCTCCTTTTTGCATTTCCAAGCCTGCCCCTTACCCTTCACCATTCACTCAAGAATAAACCAAAATGATTTCCTTATTTCCAAAACAATGTAAAATAGGACGTTCTCTTTCAACAGTCACAAGGAACTACAGGGTGAAATGTTTAAAACAGGCATTATCAACATCTTGTTTGATTGTTTACAAAACACAAAACGAAACTTAAGATCAGATAAAAAAAAGTCCCTTCTCTCTTTATGGAACAGCTGGTGTCAGAAAACAAAAACAACATCTGTTTAGGGATGAGGTAAATATGGCCTTTTGACCCCGAAAATATTCCTTCCTTTGTTGTTTAAAGTGGCAATGATTTTTTGTTGTTGTCTTTTTGGGACAATAAGGGCCAACCCCCTTGGATGTGACTTTTGAACTTACGTTTTCAAGTAATAAGGTCACCCCGTCCTATATTTTTTTGTCCACAGTTTGGGTTGGGGGATTTTTATAGTTCCCTTCGGAGAAATTAAGCTTCCTTTGTCTATTATTACAAGTAAAACAATCTCTTCAGAGCTAAGTTATATATTTTATGTTTTGAGAGGCTAATCAATGCTAAAATTCCATAGTTCATTAAAGTGTTAGTTTCTGGAAGAATTTTAGTTCAGATATGTCATATATAGTCCAAGTAAAGAGAAAGACTGTGACAGTAAAAAATATTTTGTATGCTAGAAAGTATTGTTTTTATAGCTTTTCTGGTTTTCAAGCATTTAATTAAATCACAATATCAAATGCAAACTCAAAAAAATAAATAAATCAACTTGATGACAGTAGTGAAGTTATTAAAAGGATTTTGTAGCTGCTAAAAAAATGCTTCTCTCAGTCGTGGCTGTATTTCTAGTTTCTTCTTTTAATGTTAGAGTTCAGTAACCTCCCTTTAAATAGCTGAGGATCATCAGTTCAAACGACTGGACTGCCAAGTCTAACATATACAGACCGTTAGTTCAGTACTGACTTCCATTGCAACACAAAACTCATTGGAGAAACATTTACTTTGTAATATTAGAGAAATATCCTCCCTTTAAATAGCTGAGGATCATCAGTTGAAACGACTGGACTGTGAAGTCTAACATATATATACAGACCGTTAGTTCAGTACTGACTTCCATTGCAACACAAAACTAGTTGGAGAAACATTTACTTTTTAAGGCCTCAAATGTGATTGTTTGCAATACTTAAAAAAATATAAAAAATTGTCAGGGACAAAGGTATTTGAATATCATTCAAAGGTGCTCTGGTCTTTAAATATTCAGTTAAAAGAACTTGGATTGGTGGAGTTTGTTATAAGAATGAATAAAAACAATGGTTTATCATGAATATTTAGGCCTGCACTGAAGAGCAGACATCATCATCATCATCATATTAGTCTTAAAAGAGCATTCCAGAGATTTAAAAGTTTTCCTCTTTCTTGGATATATGACTAAACTGATGCCTTAAGTCGGCCTTTAAGAAATATTTGAGAGAAAAACCATGACTTTCAGATGTGCACATTCATGAAACAATTTACTGTACGTAGCATTGAACTGATGGAAGGAATATGTTAAGAGACCTGCTGTCTACTAGATCATAGTCATAGTCCCACTCCCCACCCCTTCCCCTAGCTCCAACCCCTTTCCAAAGCCACACCCCTTTCCAAAGCCACACCACTTCCCCTAGCCACACCCCTTCCAAAGCCACACCCCTTCCAAAGCCCCACCCCTTCCCAAAGCCACACCCCTTTCCAAAGCCACACCCCCTTTCAAAGCCCCACCCCTTTCCAAAGCCCCACCCTTTCCAAAGCCCCACCCCTTCCCTTAGCCCACTCCTTTCCAAAGCCCCACACCTTTTCTCTAGCCCCACCTCCTGCCCCCATATTTATTCCCCATCTTAACGTGTGCTTTGACACTTCATTTGTGATGAGGTTATATTCAAAGCAAGAGTATGTATACTGCATGTACATTGACTAATCACAGCATGTATTAGCTCAAACTATAACAACATTTCATGCATGTTATTATAACGCGGCGGGCGCACCTTGAAAACGAAATCTGATCTGCTCCGTTGTGTCATCATGAAGGACTATGACAAACATACAGTACATATGGCTCGACAACAAGCAACACATCTCGGGACAATTTTCTTGCAGGTATGGTACTTGGTGGTATGGTGGTACCTTAAAGTAACCCATTACATTTCCCTGAAGACTGCTTAAACCTGCATAATGCAAAATATTCCGCAAGTTCATTCAACTATTTCACATCGGTGTTGCAAGAGCGCTCAATCCGAACCAAAGAAAGGATTCTGCCCAGATTCTTACATGCAAATTAACCAGGATCCAATATGCCACAGGCAGGGAGTAATTATTTAATCTGTTCGTATAAATGTGTATTGCAATTGCAAAAAAATATACTTGTTTTGACAACTGTAAGAGATGTATAGAAGGTTTTGTACACTAGCTGAAATTCTATGAAGTATGAAGTATTCTATAAAGTAACAACAGAGCTATATATAGAGACAAAATTTAAATACCCTGACAGGCCTTAATTCTTCTGTGTGTTCATTGTTGATGTTTAATTGTTAAGGCAAACCTACTATCGTATCCCTCGTTCAGCCGTGACCCACAAGTAAGGAACAGTGATGTTGAACTGCTTTTTACACTGTAGCTTAAGCTATATATATATTTATGTTGCATACCAATAATTTCAGCCGGTGTAACGTGTACATACGACAGGCATTCTCCTACCAGTTACGCAGTACGGTACAAAGCCGTGTTACTATGGTAATATATACGAAGGCCACCAGATTTTGGGATTCTTTTAATGCAGCATTTAGAAGTTTCATTCCGTTCAAAGGATCATGCTTAATACCTACATACAGTATATAAAACCTTGACTGTTACAATATTACATATACTGGAAAGGAATTCTGGAAAAATGGATTGAATAGTGGGGGGTGGGGGGGGGAGGAAATTTACAAAGTCCAGAGCTTGCAGTCATGTGTCATTCATCGTGAGTTATTACTTTATCTATGGCCAGCAAAAATGGAAAACCTGCAGTGCATACTAATATATATATATATATATATAGATATACATATTTTGTCAATAGCCCAGCCACATAAAGAGGGAGGGTGGGAGAGGGTGGGTGGGGGAGTGGGTGAGGGGAGGGTATGTATCTACTTCTATCTACTTCTTAGCATATTTCCCCTCTTTCTTTCCTGTACATCCCTTCCCTCCCTCTTTATCCTTCCCCCTGCTCCTTTCCTTGACAGATATCCCTCAATGCCCCCCTCCATGCCCTTGTCCCTCCTCTCTTTCCTCTAGCCCCTTCCTGTTGTTTCCTTGTCCCTATCTTGCACTCCTTGACCCCATTACTCTTATCCCCAGCTTCACTCTCAATCATACCAGCAACCCACTTAATCCACTCCTCCCACTTCTCCCACCTCCCACTTAAGGTTGGCATATCCATTGTGCTACATACTGTATATGTACCGAATTATATGTGAAAGGTACAGGAAAGACGATGCGTGGGGCAGTCAAGAGATAAATTTACGGTGATATATATATATATATAAATATATATATATATATATATATATATATATATATATACATATATATATATATATATATATATATATATATATATATATATATATATATATATATATATAAATATATATATATATCAAATGGCTCATCAGTCATATGGTGGATTTAACAACAGGGTCCTACCGTCCTCTGATCTGATCACAAACAATCAAATGCTGCGATGGTAATTCTATTGTTGTTGTTGTTATGAAATAATTGGAATGCCATTGAGGGTAACAACAGGGCAAATAGCTCACTCCTTCGTTCCCTGAGGATCTCCGTTTCTCATTGGGGGTTTTTGTATATCAGTTGATACCTATATATATCCTTCCACCCTGTCTGTTGCACTACTCTAATGGCACTGAACTCATATAACTACCACATCTACAGTAAGCACAGACACACTCAGTCTAAGAGATATTTGCAAGTTTGTTGTCTGAGGTAACAAATATATTTCTCCCCCCTAGAGGGTGGAAACTATTCTCCTCTTAACTTTTGTGAAGAATTTTTTTTCCTTTTTTTTTTCTTCTTTAAGTTATTGTGCTTGTTTACTTCCAAGCTCAAGTAAATCTCTGGAATGTTTTGATTAATCTTGTTGCTTGTTTTTTTTTTTTTTTTAAAATAGACAAGACTCATTGTGTCACACTGCAAAGAAAAACTTGCAAGCTTTACATGTGTACACTATGGGTGAATGCCAACTTGAAAAATAATGCACCGACTTTTCTCACCAAACATTAAACTTGCTACAGGGGCAATGCAGCCGTGAAAACAACTTAATTCAAGAGAACTCATTTGTCTTGTGTCATAATCGTCAGTGATCAACGTAAATTTATTTGAAGGACTCAAGTTGTGAGAGTGGGTCACAAATACCTCGAATGTACCAGAGAGGAACAAATTGCACATGGTACCATACGTTAGTGCTCTAAATTTTTGCTAAACTTATAACTGAATTGATATTGTGGAGGAGTTTCAGACCGTCCACATAATTCTCTGATGTTCAGAAGTTGTTGAACTTAAAAATTAGAGGTTGACCTTTAGATAGAATATTAGACATTGTTTGAAAAGGGGAAAAACCCAATTCAAGCCAGGTTGTAGTTCGATGACACTTTGAATTTTTTTTTACAAATGACCCTTTAAAACAGCTGAGGTTCCATCATTAGTTAAAGTGACTGGACTATGTAGTCTAATACACAGACATTAGAATGAGCCACAGTATCAGCTGGGAGAATAACATGCTGTATAGGTATACATATACTATATTATGTACTAAAATCTATACAGTTATACTTCTGTAAAAAATTTTAGTGCTCAAATGAAAGTCCGAAAGAAAGATATCCGTGCAATGTCATAATTTGCTGCTTTTGTTACAGTTTATTGATAAATTAAATAATCAACAGTTTTGTTTGGATTTTGGTTTTTCGTGCGCAAAGAAAAATAATTAGTTTTCATTGCTGGTACATTGCTGGTTTATCCATCACTTGAAGCAACCCAGTGCTCTTATCATACTTAGTTGTCCAGTATAATAAATTGATTAAATATAAAAAAGTTGATTACACCACAATTGGTTAAAATCGGTAATTAACCACATACACACACAAACACAAAAAAGCTGATGGTTGTTGAAATATGTTTTGAAAAGCAAAACCTAAATTTTTGAACAAATCACAATGATTTTTGTTACAAAATATGGTTAATCTCTTTGCCAATTTCAGTGGTGGAATGAAGTTTGTCAGAGTACCAGCATGTGTGATCTTGCCTTTTTTTGAAATTATATCTATGACTAGTACCACTTTTGTTCTGTATAATTGTGAATTCGCTTTAGAAAACAAAGCTAATATATGCGCCGTGATATCGGGCATCGGTTTTCTGCGTGTAATGCCTGGTCTTGTTTATGGCTTGTTGTTAGCCATAGCATCATCAAACCAGCCGGTTTGAAACTACAAAGATTGCTAAAGATTTGTCCTTGCAGTGTTGTTATACATCGCTGCAAATCGGGTTTGTAAACAAGCAAAATCTCACAAAACCTGGTACACCTTGTTTGTGCTTTTTTTTTTATGCATATTCATGAAGGCTGTAATTTGGTTAACACCATACTTGTATATCACGGATTGTACACACACATTACCTTTTTAAAATGGTTGGGAGAATTTTTGTCTTGGTTGCGTCATAGCCCAAGCAAGAGAATACAATTTGATAGTAGTTCTATGTACTGAAAGCGCTACAGTATATTCCCCAGTTTTTCAAGATTTTCAGCTTGTAAAATATGTTTATCTCTGGTAGGATGACATTGGCTTCTTCAGCAAGCAGGGCCTTAAATACATTTATTGTTAATCCAGTTTGTTATAAGTTCTATATATAACTGGGTCAAAACTTGTTCTTTTAACTTCATATGACCTACTGTACCTACAGAACAATCCCTGGATGCCATTTCTACGCCATGTACAATTTTCTGTATAGTATAGTATGTTATTAGAGCATTGTATTTGTATCTCAACAGGATGGCCTCATGTTCTGTGTGTGATAGACTAAGTTGTCCAGTCACTTTCAGTGTCGAGCCTTGGAAGTTACAAAGGGGTCATTTCTAAGAATTTTTTTTTTTTTAAAGTGTCATAGATTGATAGAAAGTACCTTACTGGTCTACATCATATAATTTTTGTTTATTATTTTAGAATTTTTCTGCCTAAATTCAACCTATTAGTCAGTGAAATAGTGTTTCTACCGTACAAGCTATTCCTCCTATAGTAGTGTTTTGCTACGCCATCAAAAGTAACAGGAAATGTTGGGAAGTTCCCGCCGTTTACATAAAAGTATCGCAGATGATGCAAATTTATCGTACAGATGGTTCATCTCAGGAACGATTTCCCCACGTTATCGATAAATTCGCATCGTGGTAATTTAAGGTACTTAACAATGAATATTCGCGACTTTTGCCCCTATACGGAATCGAATGTCGTGGCATCTATTCAAGGTACAACGAATCGCGTTATTATAGAATTATTAAAACTTTTTTGAGTGATTTGTACTTATGAGAAGTATATATATATGCAAACAGCAGGAAACATAAAGACACGTAACAGACACGCATCTCAGTGCAATATTTTATTATTATTATTTTTATATTTTTTTTATTAATATTCGACTCAAATGAAAGAAAAGCAAAAATTACGCGATGAGGCTGTAACTGTATCCCTACCAGGAAATGTTGAAAAGAGATCTCAAATATTTTTGCGGAAGAATTTTTTTTCCTATTTTTTTCTGTTTGATCTTTCTTCTTTCTGAGAACCAAAAATGAGGATTCGATGATCAGGCATTTATATTCCCTGGAATATACATGTAGTGAACTGTATGCACTATCAGAAGGACTTTTATTTAATATGGTAGAATTTCGACTGCTTCTTTCCCCAGGCTCAATAATAGCCTCAGGAGATGTATTATATATTACAGTTTGGAAGTTTGCACCTTATACTTGTAAGCAGGGGTCTGTCGCTAACAGCTCCAACCATGCATTTACTGTAACAATAACTAAACTATCTTTCAGTGCATAAATTGAAATTTAGGGGGTCGGGGAGAGGTGGGTGGTGGGGGGGGTAGGAGAGTAGGGGAAAGGATTGCTTGGATGATAGCTGCAATGTTGGAAGTTTTTACATAAGTTTGATTTTATAGCATATTTTTGTTGTGGGGGAGGGGGAGAGGGGTTAAGTACTGGTGACTACAGTGAATATTTTAACTGGTATAATATGCTAAATGGGTAAATTTTGTACTTCAATAGAGCAATTAGTCACCCTTTCTTGCACACAGAATGTTACCAATGTTATCAGTATTTGACAAGAAACTAGACTCAATATATGAACATTATGCAATAGTCTAGTTTGTGGAGGTTAACATTGGATGCGAAATTTAGCGACTAAACCCTACGTTGCCAACAGTTTGACTAGAAAAGAGTCGGGTTATTCCCCAAGTGTATAATTCCAAACGATACTGACCCAACTTGTTTTTAGAAGCCCCTAAAAGTGTGGAAAAAATGTTGATAGTCCCGAAGTTTTGTTAGCCAGAAGATTGGAGAAAGTTAATAGGCATGACACAGCAATTTTTTATTTAAACACACCCCCGATAATCGTGTACAGTAAGCCTACTCCAAAACAATATCACAACACACCTAAAAGTGTTAAGCAATTCCCAGATTACTACAATCTATGAATAATCTCTAAGGGTACTTGGTGCTGTTAATAGATTCCAACCATCGACGATTTGACCAGTGATGCTGTGTTCAAAATCTCGGCTGTTTCCTTTCGTGCTATGAATCATAACCCTTGCACAATTGAGTTTTGTTTACATCTGTGATACCTTTTGTCATCTCCGGACGATTTCTCTCTCTCTCGTATCCTCCGCGATCGTTTACAAAACGACGGAAAGACGACGAAAAACGTAAATAATTGTAAGAAAAATACAAAGGATGATTTTTAGATGAAGAAGAAAAAAAATCAATTTTCAAAACTTTTGTTTAGACTTGAATAGACTTCAATGAGGAGTTGCAATGAATGTTTGAGCAGGATGTTACAGGATGTGAAATTGTTGTAAAGTGTGGGCTGAAATAACAAAAGGGTCAGACGTGTGTATAAGGCAAAACCTTCTTCAAAATAATTGTTAATATCCCCCCTTGGAAAGGCAGATGTTTTTTGAAGAGGAATGTATCTGAACGTAAACAGTACGGTCGGCCTCTATAACACGTAATCACGTTGACCTTCATACAGGATCAGCCTCTTGTCAGCGGAGCAGAGGGGTCGTACAAGTATTATGAAGATCGGTTCATGCCGGGATGGACATTGATTGAGATTATTACAAATATTCACATCTTTCTAATTAGAAGCAGGAAAACTTGAATAGTTGAAAGTAGAATACAAGATGGGTGGGTGGTTGGGTGGGTGGGTGGGTGCGTGCATGAGTGATTGCATGCGTGGCGGTATATGGTGTTTAAAGAATTCTGCAAAATCAACCAAAAGTATCAGGACTTATAGGACATCTGGCTTTAGCTCCAATCTTGATTTTGTTGCTGAACCAAGAAAAGAGAAGAATTTTTGAGTGCTGGTGATATTTGTCTCCATGGCTACTCTAGTTTATTTCATTGTTTAATATCGGGAAAGCTCCTTTAAGGTTAGATCAATGATATGATGTAGACTCATTGCATGTCTTTGAACCTTAAATTTCAAATAATCCAGTGTTGTATCAATTCTATTTTTTATTTTTTTTCTTATTCATTTTTTATTTTATTTATTTCTTTTAAGCAATGAAATGTTATTTTGTGTATTAAAGTAGCATTCAATTTTGTCTGGCTGTACGATTTTATAAGATGACTGAATTTTGTCAGTCCCCAGCTGATCTTCGCCGTACCGTCCCGACCGCAGATGAAAAGGTCGATTTACGGTCAGTCGATTTCGGTAGAGTCATAACGTGGGATGTAGAAAGACAGTTTACATTTCAGTTTTTTGAAGTTTATGGAAACTTTGAAACGATGAATAATGTCATTTCTTCGCCCCCTGAAATATTCTCATTTTTATCGGCCATCTTTTAACTCCTCGGGCTCCTTTTCTTCTTCTTCTTCTTCGACAGGTACTGAATACGCAATCAGCGGTCATTCACCAAGCCAGTCACCGACAGATAAAGAGAAGATTGCCGTCGACGCCCTGACCGGTCAGCTGTTCGGTAAAAGCCACGAATTGATCAACGGTGAGACAGTGGCCTCGGGGAGCGAATCCAACTACGGCAATAGCAGCGAAGAGGATGAAGATTCCACAATGGTATTTAACTAATTCGGGCCTTTTTTAATATTTTTTTATGATCCTTTATTCCCCTTTAAAGGATGACTTTAAGCAGAAAATTAGTTTTGATATTGTAGACCTTTTAAAAAAAAAAAGGTATTTCTAAAAAAAATATATATTTCTAAAAACAAATCTATATTTCTACAGTGATTATAAAGTATTTTTATAGGATTTTTAATGTTTGAGAAATTACCCTCTAAACAGGGTTGGTTCATCAAGTAAATAGTCTACATAGTCTAATAAATACACATACATTTAGATCGGTTCCTCGGATGCGACCGCCGCAAATCTCACTACGCAAGAAAATAAACAAGAGTTTTATGGCCTCGAATGACATGCATATAATGTAACATATTTTCAAGGACAGGTGGTATTTAATGTCATCTAAGCAAGGATGGTCGTCTGTTTGTTGGAGTGAAGTTCAAAGAACTTGTGTTGGTTGAGTTGTTAGCATGTATGAAAGAACAGGTTAACATTGTAACATTGAGGCCTGCATTGAGGATCCGACATCAGTGTAGCATTAGAGCGTTCCAATGAATTAACATCTATACTTTATAGGAGAATGTCTTGAAAACCTGCGTATCCATGGAAACATCAAGCACTCAAATATTTTCTTTTCGTGGACAAATGAAGACTAAAATGATACCTTTTAAGGTCATCCTTTGAAACATTTATGGTAGTCCTCTCTGAGCTAGCATATATGCTGACCTTCTAAATATCTAAAGTAGTATTTAATTAAAGATGCATGTAATCATGTGTTCATCACTTTGAGAGGTTTTTTTTATAACACAGTATGTATGGTACAATGGCAGTGGTTAAATGAAAGTGACTGGACTATTTAGTCTAACACCCAGACCGTGAAAGTGACTGGACTACTTAGTCTAACACCCAGACCATCAGGTCATTTCCTCATATGAAACAAAAACCTCAACAGGAAAACGAGAGTATCATGGCCAGAAGTATGGTATTGGATATTATCTAGAGTGCTCTGTCATGTATATATATATATATATGAATTAAAACCAACATGGTGAGTCTGGTTGAGTTATTAGAATTTAAAAAAAAAAATGGATTTACGTTAACATTTACACACCAGCACTGATGATGTAATCAAGTTAGTGTAAACTGTGGAGTCACTTTTACAGACCTTGCAAAATTCTGAGGGAGACCACGGATTGCAATGTTGGCAATGACTATAACGTGGATCGCGAAGTCGGTAATTACCTGTACTAATGTATTACGGTTAGATTCGTCCAGTACAGCAACATACAGAACTGCTGTACTCAAAGCCTAAGACTTTGTTGGTACAGATCCATTGGCCAGCTACGGCTAGATGGTATATTTTCTCAGAAAGGTTGCTAATATTACTAAAATCGTAGGGTCTGCACTGTTTGTCGATGTTAGGCAAAAACATTCAACCGGTAGAATGAAATTATCAAAGGAATATTAGAAATTTTACTTGGTACAATTAAATTAGTAAATGTTGATATAATTATGTAGCTAACATGTCTTTAAATGTTGAAATGTGTTGTGTTTGATACAGGAATTGTTAACCCCCTTTACAATAGTCCATGAACCTGAAGCTTGGTAGGTGGTAGGTTTGTCAATTATGTTGATAGGGGTAACATAAGTTGCTTTTAAATAAAAAACCAAGCTGGAAAATGCTCTATAACGAAACTAACTGCTTACCGTGGCAGATGACGTAAAGGGACACGCTGATATTTGCAGTATTCTGAAATAAATTAATCATTTGACTATTCAAAAATGAATATAAAATGCCAACCTTATGCGCATCACAAATTGAACATCTCTGACGAATCTTACGCGGTACAGGTAGGACCCTTGCAAGGTCATCTGCGAATTAATCAGGTCATACTTTGGAGTCAATGCACGCTAAGCTCGTCAATACTGACCCTAATTACCCTATCAGGAAACATTTCATATTGTAGTTTTGAATCTTGGACATCAAAACAAAAGTCCTTCTTAAATCATCCTGTAATATGGATGTTCAAATTTTGTGCCTTTAACTTCCTTATTTGAAACATTGAACTTTAATAATGAAGGGCATTAATTTGGTATCGAGTTAAGTCCAGAAATTGTGCGGAAATAGAATCATAGAATCTACTTTAGATCGATTAAAAGGATATTCAGGTGGCTGAATTTGGTTGCTAATAGCAAAATTGCTGGAAAAAGTTTCTGGATATTCAGGTCAAAACCATATCCCCAATAGCAACTTTTATGGCAAATGAAATGAATTTTTTCAAATCGGTGGTATTTTGTGAGTGCATTTGGCAAACAGCATATTAAACGTCATGGCAATTGAGCAATTAAAGTTGAAGTGTCGCTCAATGAGTATCTTAATTATTTAACCACATAAGGAAAAAAACAAATATTTCTACAAAAAAAAAAAATTTTGCATATCAATGAAATTTCTAAAATGATTATTTACTAAGCAGGGCATTACAAACGTCTCATAAGTTCGAGAATAAATCGATGAGAAGATGACAGAGCAGGAAAGGAAAGCTTTTGAGAAGTACTTTTGTCATAATGACATCACAGACCCCCCTTCCCCCCCCCCCACCCCTACTGTGGTCCACTTCCTGGATCAGAGTAAAAATACGTTTACCCCTCGATCAACCGTATATTGTGAATTTATAGACACCATTTCGAGATGGGGTGTGCAATATCATATTTTAATATTAGTGTTACATCCCTTTAAAACAAAGTGATTCTAGTATACTTTGTAGATAAAGATCAATCCTGCCAGCTTTTCAATTTTCTCTCAAAACTCCCTCTCTCCCACCCATATGATTCTCTCTTGTGACACTCTTCCTTCTCCTCTTTACCTGTGTGTAACCTCTGGAAGTGTCTTTCAGCATTTAAATGCATGCAAAAGCCTCAGGGAAAAATGCACTGTTCCTAATGCACAACACACACAGACACACACCAGCAACAGTAAACAAGGTCAAACAGTGGCTGGCTATTCCAGTGCCTTGACATAACAGAGCTGGTTGGCAGATTAGAGGGTGCTATACATGAATGCAGTATTTTATAAATGGGGGGGATTGTGGATATATGTAGAGGTTTGCCATACAATCAGGGTTGCCATAACATACATTGTGATATGATTCTTTCTGACATTGACCTCCTGTTTTTACTCTTTTTTTTCTCCTTATCTTGCCCTTTTTTGTTTGACATACATAATGAAATTTTACAAAGTTTTCTTCTTTGTTGGACTATATTAATATTCTGTCTATTTTTATATCCTAGTTATCATTTAATGTTTAATATTTTTGTGTCTCGAAAATTTACAATGTTCATCGTGTGCAGAACTGTTAAAAGATATTAATGCGTGTGTGTTGAGGAGATCAAAAATCAAAAACAAAAGTTTGTAATTTTATTTTTTTCTCCGTCTTCAACAGGCGATGCAAAGTCGAAGGAATCTTATCATTGATTTGACAGATGAGGATGAACGACCCAAAGTAGACGTTCAGGTCGATAAATGTGAGTTCCTGTCAGACATTTGCCTTGTCTCTTCATTCTCAAGCATTGTCGCGCAAGGGGCTGAAAAAATCCCGCTGCGGCACAGCAAAGCTGAGTTAACGATGTCAATAGAGACCAGCAGTGCCTCTTTTTTGGGGGGGGGGGAACTTTCAGGCACAAATGACTTTGTTCTCTCCCATCCATTCATTACCCAACTGTTAACAAAGTTCCTTATCTATAGGGGAATGATGGGGTTTTGGGAATGTTGGCCCCGTAAGATTGAAAGCGAGCACTTTTGTTGTTTTACGAGCTGGCGTGTGGCACAGGGCTCTAGCTTTTGTTTTTAGCTGCATTGACATGCTGTATTCTCTTCTTAATAGCAGGTACCATTGCCCGGATGTACCGCGACGCAAGGAAGTCTGAAGCCGGTAAACCGCACATAAAGCGTCCGATGAACGCATTCATGGTCTGGGCCAAAGAGGAGAGGCGAAAGATTTTAGCACGACACCCAGATATGCACAACTCTAACATTAGTAAGATATTAGGTAAGTTCACCAATCGCCATGGTAATTTGCATAATTATCATAATTTGCGTAATTAATTTAGTACTATATCGGGGAAGGGGGGGGGGGTTCTCAGCAAATTCTAAACCTGACATTGTTGAGCCAAATGTTCTACTCTGCTATAAAGGTTTTGTTCATTTCATAGAAAGTTGATTTGCAAATTAACGTTGAATAAAGGATATTGCAGTTTTAGACGTTGACCAAACAGCGACGTTGGTTTCAGTTGCAACACTGTTTACAACATAACTCTTTGAAAATGGGATAAGAAGAACAAGGGAGATATTACAGACTTAAACTTCTATTTGGCACTATGACATTACAGATGGACAAAATGGCCGCCCATTTATATGACTTTTAAACCCTGATATCTCCTAAATGGGAAAACAGTTTTCTTGGGTTACATAGTTAGGTAGAGTTGATCATTACAGAGATTAATATATCACATAGTTTGGAAGAAAGGAAGATGGTTAGGTTCGTTTTGCCATGAACAGTGCAGTGTTAGGCCAGTACAGTTACAGGTACATAACAGGTACAGTTAATAGAGCCCTCACTAAAATATGCCAGCAAATAGAGTCTGCAGCAACTGTGCAGCTTCTTGGAGGCCACTACTGTATGGACTTTGCTGACAGAACATTTGAAAACCAAGAGGATAATAAAGGAGGGGTGGGGGTAGCTTCTGTTCTTGGTTCATTTTAACAGAAATTCCCTGATTCCTTTCAATTTGTTTGCCGTTTTGGGGTTTGTGCAAGGTTTTCATTAGATTTCCCAATTTTAAGGGCTATACCTTTGTACATGTACCGGTTGCACAAAACACACAGTGTCTGTACCTTGGATAACTAACGCGTGGACCTTTTTAAGGATGTCTATTTTACGGATATTTTTCTTCTGTCGTCCTACAGGATCAAAATGGAAGACCATGAATCACGCGGAGAAGCAACCATACTAC
Source organism: Apostichopus japonicus (assembly GCF_037975245.1). Classification (NCBI taxonomy): domain Eukaryota; kingdom Metazoa; phylum Echinodermata; class Holothuroidea; order Aspidochirotida; family Stichopodidae; genus Apostichopus; species Apostichopus japonicus. Next base: position 22,429,682 of record NC_092567.1, on the reverse strand, counting down.
GAAGAGCAAGCTCGTCTCAGCAAGCAGCACCTAGAGAAATATCCAGATTACAAATACCGCCCTCGTCCCAAGAGGACCTGCATCATCGACGGTAAGAAACTGAAGGTCGGCGAATACAAAGCCCTGATGAGACAGAAACGCCAGGAGGTCCGTCACGTCTACTACTCTCGCGACAACGAGCCGCTCATGAAGTCGTCACCCATGACGACCTCGACAGCGCCCTCGTTCCAGATTCCGAGCGGGTTTGCGTTGAACCCCCAACAGGCGGCCGCCGCTATGGCTGCATACGAGGTGCAAGGCATGCCGACGATGGTCAACCCAGACCAGGTACCGTCTTCCCAGGGATAAACTCAATCCGATCTACGAGATGGGCACATTCGTTTACGCCAGAAGAAAACGAGAAGAAAACCAAAAAGGGGGTGGGGGCGGGAATTGAGTGGATTGCTCCTGCTTCTCCGTTCCAATTTGATGGATCAGTGAGCTCCCGGAGAAGGAAAGAGTTTGGTGGTATACGTCTCGTTTTCTCAGTTATTCACCAATTTACGAATAGGTACTGTACTCTCTGGTTTTAATAGTGGGTGTATTTATCTCTGTTTTTTTTTTCCTCGTTTTTTTTTCTCATCTGATAGCAAGCTCGGTCCTAATAACAAGCTAGCTTCAGCTTTGAGGAAAAAAAGTACGTAAGGACTGCTGCAATATATAACCTACACTATACCACTCTGAAAATGGTAATTTAAGTCAGCGCGGAAGATCTTGAATTGAAACTTTTACCACATGTCAGAACGTTCACGTTTTCCCCCTCCCTTTTATTTCCTCCGTTTCTCTTGTTTATCGCCGGCCAAATTGACTTGCTTTGTAGGGTCACACTTAAGCATTTATTGGGTAAGCAAAAAACACACTTAAAACACTCTGGTGGGCTACTACCTCAGATAGAAGAAGATTTAAAAAGAAGAAATGTTTTATTTTGGCATGATTATGCATCCTTTTTGTTTTTTCTTTCTTTAGCTGTAAGGCTTTGTTTTGGGTGATTGTTCTCATTGAAAATGATAAATGTATCACAAAGTGGTCTTTTTTTTTGCTTTGTTCATTTTTACTGTAAATGTTCTTGAAATGCAAGCCTTGGCTGATATGTTTTAGTTTTGTAAATAGCTTACAAGGTTTCAAAGACCAAAATAAGGATGGGCTTTTTGTCGCCTCCCCAAACCCCTCATTATTGTTTCACGTTACAATTTGTTCATTGTTTCTTCCAACCACACACCCTCCCCCCCCAGCCACCTTATAGCTGCCAAGTAGTGATTTTACCGTACATTGGCTTATTCCTCCGCCATCTTTGTTGAATTCTACTTTTGTTCTCCATCTCTCTTCTTTTCTGCCTCTTCTATATATTTTTGTTCTTTTCTCGTTCTCTTTTCTCCGTTTTCTCATTTTTTGTTGAAGATTTGACGCCGGCATATCTTATGTTAGAAGCCTACCTCTCACTATTTAAGGGAAAAACAAAAACTGGCAGAAAGATTTTATTTTTTAGTTCTTTTGTGACATGGTAGTGTTATCCTACCTTAACAGAAAACAAGGAAAACCGACAAATAATGTTTTTTTTTATTGTTTTTTTTTGCGATAGGATCCATACTTTGTATCAGAGACGTTCTTGTTTTGTATCTAATTTGTACCCATTTTTTGGATTATTTTGTTTTGTTGGCTTGTTCTCTCGGATTACTACCTCATATGCACCTCCCCTCCCATTTCAAGCGGGGGGGTGGGGAGCATAAGAACAGAATCGTCGCTTGCTTTTATGCATGCTTCCTCTTGTTTCTCTCCTTTGCTGTGTGAACCGCACTTCACAGTTCTCGTATTATTTTCTTCTTTTTTTTCTTATTATTTATTAATATTCCAGACCAGCATAAAGTTATAATCTATCGTGCCCATTATTTGGCAGGAAAAAGAAAAAAATGCATTTGGACCACAAAAGGGGGGATGTTGGTTTTTGATTTTCCACATCACCAAGATTAGCATAAACCTACAAGGCATTATATTGGTCACTCCCTGTTGTAAAGGAGGGTTGGTTGCGGGTGGAGGAGGAAGGGCGAAGGGGGGGGGCGGGGTGATAAACAATTCAGTGTCTGTAACCTTAAAAAAGGGATTGTATATATGGGACATATTGGGTACAACTAACTTGACAATTTCAAACATGAAGACATTTGTAATATGATTTTGTATTGTTTTGTTTTTTTGGACCATGACAGGAATATGAAGTTTATACACACCAGTGTTTATTTCTTCAACTATTTTGTTTGTGTATAACATCCACCAGCTTTTTTTCTCTTTTATCTTTCTTTTATCCCTTGAAGCTTACTGATGAGGGGAGGGGGTTGTTGGAACCCTTAACATTTTGTTTATTATTACAATTTTTATTTTTATTATTATTATTATTATATATATTTTTTTGGCTTAATAATATTCATTTTGTAAATACGATATCAGGCACCCTCCTCATCTTCATCTCTTTACCCCCAATTTTCCATCGGCGGAGAAAATATTAACCATTTGGACATTTTTCCTCTTTTGTCCCCCCCTTCGACGACAGTTATTTTCTCACAGACCGAGCAGCTTATTACATTTCATTTAGTCTGTACTTCTTCCGAGTAAACCTGTGTTTTCACTTTGTCTTTAATAACCTCCTCTTTGTTTTTTCCTTCTTCTGATTTTCCTCTTTTTACGTTCGCTGAATGGGTAAACAGATCTTCGTATAGATTTCACCTTGACAACGTACCCTGCATGCGTGGGTGCTACGGATTTAAAAGGCTTAAAAACGTTTTGACGACGATAAGATTACAAGCTGTTCATTTGCTTAATATAAACCAAGTTGCAAGAAATGGTTTGTAAAGAATGTGTAGGCTCAGTATCCTAACATTACAAATCGCTATAGAAGGTATTATTGTGAATATAGTCTTTTTGTACATGCTTTTCGTGTGAGTTTGCTCTACTTTTGTTGACATTTGGCATGAGTTTAGGTCTGTCCTATTATCATACTTTGTATATTTGCCCTTTTCTTTTTTCTTCTCTCTTTTTTAAATTGTTCTCTTCTCTTTGCTAGATAAGTAAGAAAGAGGGCAAACTATTCTAGATTACAAGTTAATAACTTGTGCAATTTTAAGAGATGGCCCTTTGAAAATTGAGTTGACTGATCAATGCAAAGTGGCTGGTATGCAAGACTATAAAATTGATATGAAATAGTCATATTTTATCAATTGCAAAATAGTAATGTCATCCCAATTCCCCTTTCAAAAGGTGTGTACTATTTACTTTCACCTAAAGATTACATTGCTAAGTGGTGGCTAACATCTCACCACATGAGCTTCCCCTAATTTTTGTGAATTCTTATTTCAAAACGCAACCCTAAACAGATGATAAATCCTGAAACGTTTTCATTTTAAAACCACTCCTGTTTTAAGCATGTGATAAAAGTTTGAATCATAGTCCCTTTAAACCCTAGGTATACAGCGATTAACTTGAAATCAACTATGTGTAATTTGTCTAAGTCAGATTTGTTTATAAGCTTGGGGTGTGTGTATATTTACAATACAAACATCAACACTTTGGGGGGGGGGGGGGGGGGGAGGTTTCAAACCTTTCCACTTTCTGTAGATTACAGTTGTGTAAATGTGAAACAAACGCTACTTATTTCAAAACCTGTAAACTTTCACTTTTGACGAAGGACCTAATATCCTGTACGCATAAACAATGGTCTGATGCCTAGTGGTTTAATTTTCTTCACTTTCTTTGGTTTTGTTGTATTTTGTTGTATTTCTTTTGCAATAACCTATTTTTTTGTGTTTATTTGCTCTCATGTATTTTATTGGTCTTCTTTTCTTTGTTTCCCCCCCCCCCCCAAAAAAATATCCAGATCCTTATACAATTTCTGTAAACCTTTTGTTGTTTTGAAGAAATGAGAGAGAAATTAAGAAAGAAAAAAAAAACAGTTTTACATGTGTGCTCTTCTCATCTGCATGTTGCATTAATATATTCTTTTAAAGGTCAGTCTTAACACTACATGGCAATGAAGGCTACACACAAGTATGAATATGCATGCTGGGGTAGTCTATTATTGTGAATGGGGGGGAGGGGACATCCCAAACCACCAGCTTTGACCATGTTCAAGAGTGTTAAGCTAATTTCTCATATCATTGTTGATAAATGGTGTCTCTCAAATGTGAGTTTCTATTGTACTGATGTGTGTGTTGCTATTAAAGATACCTTAATAACTTACTGTATTTTCTATTATTGTTATAATTATGATTTTTTTGGGAAAACACCTTTGCTGTCTCCTTTGTAATTGGTGGTAGTAGTGATGAATATTAATGAGATACAGGCTGTCATGAATATTCAAGTATTTAAAGCTGGAGTGTTGAAGATTGACAAACCTGGATCTAAATAAAAAGGGATGGTGTAAATATATCACATTGTTTTCTGGAGTAAGAAATGCATTTTTTTTTTCATTTTGTCTCTTTCTTTTGTAACTGTTATTAAAGGAATATTTAACTGTGATTTTGAAACTTGTTGGAAATATTTGAATCTTGTAATGTTTATGCATGAATTGCTGATGCATAACCAATATGTAAATGTGCATGAATACTTTGGCTGGCACTGTTTTGATACAAGAAGGCAGGCAGCAAAGGAAGGAGTTTAAAATAAAAAAAAGAAGATTTTTTGCTTAAAAGTCATGTTTCCAAGAAGTCCATGATGCACAAAGTTTCTACCTATATACCTCCATTTATTTCAGTTAAATGTTTTTTTTTTATTATTAATATTATTATTATTATTATATAATAATAATTTTGATGAGGTTAAGGTTGATAAATGAGCTAGTAACTGGGCTATGAGGTCACAATTTAATATGTTAAAAAATTGATGTTTCAATGTTCACTGGTACTCAAAAACCTTACGGTTTCTGATCCTCTTAGTGTCAAATAAAATAAATAAATAAATAAACCTGACAAGATTGCTAAATTCCATTCATGGTTATAACGAGGTGTATTACCAAAAAAGCATTGCAAATTAAAAGACGTGGTGAAGGGTGAAGTGAGGGGGGAGGGCAAACGTACAGGGGAATCACAGCGAAGAGGGGGGGGTGGGGGATGGGGCCTATTATGCGAACTTTTACACACATTGATCTAAACACTTTTGATTTAAAAAAAAAGATTAGTATGTAATTTGATTTTCTTCAGCATTGTAATGTCTTGAAAGTAGAAATGTTGTGAGAGGTAGATCTATTTTATTTGTGGAGTTTTAAAACATTGAGCTTCAAGAAAAAACACTTCAGTAGAAATGTCACCATTCTTTCTTACTGTTAGCACCCATATTTCTTTTTGTTTCTTCATTTTTTTTTTTGTATGTCTGCTTCCATTCACTAAAATTTTTATAATATCGATTTCAAATTTTATGACTTTTCAAAGTTCTGGAGTTAAACAATAATACTGGTATTTGAAATATTTAAAATTCTATGCAAAGAAAAAAAGAAACTGTTCGGACTTGAGCAAACCAAGGTCTGGATGCTGTGCCAAATATCTTGTGTTAGTAGCAGCTGTTAGTCTATTGTACGGGCTGGTGTGCTGAAAGTGGGGGATATGGTGGGGGTGGGAGGGGGTAGGTGATTGGGTTCTATACGTCGGCTGATCAGGATACTGTGTATGGGTTGACTGACTCTCTGTATGTGGGCTGATCAGGATACTGTGTCTGGGCTGATCTGTGTGTGGGCTGATCAGGATACTGTGTATGGGCTGATCTGTATGTTGGCTGATCAGAATGTGTAAGAGCTGATTGGATCAAAATGTCCGCTGATCAGGATACTGTGTATGGGCTGATTGGCTCACTGTATGTGAGCTGATCAGGATACTGTGTATGGGCTGATCTGTATGTGGGCTGATCAGGATACTGTGCATGGGCTGATTGGCTCACTGTATCTGGGCTGATCAGCATACTGTGCATGGGCTGACTTGCTCACTGTATGTGGGCTGATCAGGATACTGTGTATGACTATGTGGGCTGATCAGGATACTGTGTATGGGCTGATCTGTATGTGGGCTGATCAGGATACTGTGCATGGGCTGATTGGCTCACTGTATCTGGGCTGATCAGCATACTGTGCATGGGCTGACTTGCTCACTGTATGTGGGCTGATCAGGATACTGTGTATGACTATGTGGGCTGATCAGGATACTGTGTATGGGCTGATCTGTATGTGGGCTGATCAGGATACTGTGCATGGGCTGATTGGCTCACTGTATCTGGGCTGATCAGCATGCTGTGCATGGGCTGACTTGCTCACTGTATGTGGGCTGATCAGGATACTGTGTATGACTATGTGGGCTGATCAGGATACTGTGTATGGGCTGATCTGTATGTGGGCTGATCAGGATGCTATGTATGAGCTAATCTGTATGTTGGCTGATCAGAATACTGTGTATTTGCTGATCGGTGTATGGGCTAGTCTGAATACTGAGTGTGGGCTGATCGGTGTATGGGCTAGTCAGAATACTATGTGTGGGCTAATCAGAATACTGTGTATAAACTGACTGCCTTTCTCATTGATTGGTTCTCCTGTATGTGGGCTGATCAAAATACAGTGTTATGTCGGTAGATCAGGCATCTTGTATATTGTCTACTTGGTATGCTTATAGGAAGATGGTATTGTTATCATCATGACATAATTAATAATTCAAATCATAGTTTTTGTGCCACTGGTGACTTAAGGACTGCAATGAGTTTAATCCAATAACTTCTCCGTGAATCTCGAAATTTTAGCCCCGAAATGTGTTTCTACTGTAGTATTTACATTCAGAAAGCATGTTATTTGAAATGTGACAAGTTCAAAAGGATGGTATATGTTGGGTCTCAAAAGAAGTTGAATTGCATCCATTTTTTTTGTGGTATTCCCCAGGTATTCCTTAAGTTGTTTGTATCTGAAAAGGTTCATAGGAATAAGATAAAATGTTCTTTGAACAACATATTATTTGCTGGTTTGAAGGTTTATTTATTTTATTTTCAGGTGCTTACATAAACCCCGGAAGCAACGAGCATCTGAAACGTGCTGCCTGTGACAATTTCTTTGTTCTCTTGCTTCTGAAATGTTTTGTAGTCTTCGAGGCATCGCTTAATTTTTTGACAAAGAAAAAAAGTTAATTAACTAATTAATTAATTAATTATAAATTAGGAACAATTTGAAATATGATTTACATGCATGGTCTATCTTTAAAGTTGCATTTTATGCATGTATTTATTGCATTTATACATGTACGTGGCATAATTATTCTTTCAGCGAGTGAATAAAAAGTTGCTGTCTTCATGAGTATGTGAGGGAGGGGTTTTTTGTGGGGTAGGAGGGGGTGGGGGAGGAAGGCCTCTCAGTATTTAATTATTTCATTTATCAACAATATTCGGGTATAAATCGCATGACAATTTCTTGCATTGGACAATGAAATCTCTTTTGATCCATGTAACCAATGTTTTTTTTTTTGTTTTTTTGTATCATATTCAATATTTAATGGTTAACTTTTTTTGAGTGGACTGCATATGATTGTTCTTCCCCATTGTTACTAATCATAACCAACATTTTTTTTTTTGGAGGTGGGACGAAATGTCTGACCTAATGACATTTAAGTACATGGATTAATGTATTCATTGAGAAATAAAAATAAAATTCCAGTTTTGGAAATAAAGGAAAAAAAAAACGTTCGTTATTCGTTTCTATTTTGTGAATATAATTTGCGCCCTCAGTTATATGATATGAAGGACAATATAGTCTGCACGTAAAAAGCTGGTCGCCCTGTGCTCAAGTTTGGTTAAGAGGACCACACTAGCATTTTCTAACTTTCCAACAGCACCCTCCTGCCCCTCCTTTCATGCTCTCCACCTAACTCGACCGACTTTCAGGTTAAGTGGCAATGTACATAAACACACGCACACAAACAGGGAAACTCCCCGATCAATCATATTCGTTATGTTGTAAACTCATTAACCAACACGCACCACGCTCCGTTAAATTACACTCTATTGCGCATGTCTCATTAAACATACATATAGCTACGTCCCGATGGCGTCATTTCAAACACTTGCTAATTTTTTTTTTTTTTGGTGGGGGGGGGGGGGGGGTTCTCCTATTCATATTTGCAAATTAAACATTATCAACACAAAACAGCACAAAAAGACATGCCTGCCTAGGCTAAGCTGTTGCGTCGTAAATCCCACGTTAAACGTACATTGTTCACGGGCGATATTGCAACTAGTTGTGATTTAATTGCATGTGTCAATAACATCCTGCCGATATTACCACAATTCATATTTTTTCACTATAGCCTTCGCATAATGTTTCATACCGGTATCTTGTCACTTCAGCAAATTTCTGCCAAATTGGGATATAAATTCTTACCTTCATGACACTTGTAAGGTGCTGTACATCATATAATACCACCGCCTTTCAATATCTGATACCGCATGCATGTCAAAATATATGAAACAGAATCTCAATGACGAAAAGGTTATGAGAAGGGAATTTCCCTCAGTAAGCGCCAAACACCCATTTGGTGACGGCGCTATATTTGAATAGATGGGAGGATTTATCTTAGCTGTGTTACTTGGATATAAATGTAAATAACTACAAAGCCTTTCATCTGTAAGATAAAGTAGAAATTCGTAGAAATTGTAATCTCTTCTTGGTTGTTTTACGAAACCTAATTGAGATAAGCGATATTGAATGTTAAGGGGGGGGGGGGGGGGGATTGCAGTTCGTTTCCTTTAGCGAGAGAGAGAGAGAGAAATAATATAATACCTGTAATTTAACTAAATACACTCTACTACAATGCTAACAGTTTGATTAATGTGTATTACGATAAACGTAACAGAGTTTTTTCGGGGTTTTTTCTTCAATAGAAAAATGCATTACAATTTTAAAGGCATTGCGTGTGAGACCAGTATACAGTTCGTCATGTAAGTTTCATCTGCTGGGAGTTATATATGACCAGGAATAAAGTTCTCTCTTATTTTCGAGGACAGGGACATTATCCTTTCGCCTATTGATTTATTGGGTGTTACATATAGGCTTATTTATTTCATTTTATTGTGAAATTCAAATGCAGGATTTTACATGCAAAAAAAGTTACAATTCATTACGAAACATCCTTGTTTGGGGACGTTAAATTTCACACAGAGTCGGAGAATTTTCTTACGTTGCTTTCATTCATGTGGGTTTCTCCTTCGTTCGTATCTAAATGAGTGGGAGATTGAGTTTATATTTGCTGACAAGGTTTGAAGTCGAGCGAGATTTCTCTGTCCTTTTATTGTAATTGGTGCAGGAGATTACTCGTCAATATTTATATATTGGGAAATAAGTTTGTTTGATAACCGTCACAAGTTACTGAGTATTCATATCATGATATACTGTGTTCGGATACAGATTGTAGATTAATTAAAGTATCACCGAGTAAATCGCAACACGCGCAGCCATTTTGGTTACCTTAACAACGAGACGTGTACGAGGGTTTGTTCAACATTTAACAAGTGTAATATATGTATATACAACTGTATAGAGATACATATATACTTAAAGGCCAAGGTAAATAACCTACGTAAAATAGTTGGCTTTGGAAAACAATAAAAGAAACGTCAATAATTTGGTAAACTTGCTCAACTCTGAAGTGTTGCTCGCATTCGACCTTTGACCTCATCTCATTGCTACAGTGAACGTTGTGACTGGATCCCACCATTGGATAAATACTGTTTATGAAGGAGACTAACGTAAGTACAGTGTGTACTATTTGTAGGCCTACACATTTGAAACAATTTTAACTTCGATGTACAGAAACTTAATGATTTTGGTCAGTATTTTGCAGTAATTTAGTTAAAATAGCTGGTTGTGTTTGCAGTGTTGTTTCCATGGTGATCGAATATCGTTTTTTGGGGGGGTTATAGAAAAAAAAGGGGAATTTTAAAATTTAAAACTTCTGAAACTCCTTTCATGAAAAACATCAGACCTACCATGTATGCTCAAGGCAATTATGTATAAATGATAACCTTTAAATAAGAATATTGCACTACCCAAGTAATATTAGAACTGACCATATCTTGAGTCGGTTTACTGGCTAGAACCCCCCCCCCCCCCACACACACACACACACCCGCCCCCGTCATTGACTCTCCCATTATGTCACTGCAGTGAGCACATTCATGCGTGACACAATGGAAGTTAAAAATATCCAAAAGAAAGTACATGATAGTCCTTGCAGTCTGCGTGAAATATTTCAATTCAAAGACGGGAACGAAGTTACACTTTCGGAATGATTTCAATGGATAACACATACGACTTATTATTACATCACGTGACGTCATTCGAAATGAAACAAAAGTTTCACACCGTCAGTCTGTTGAAGTTCTGTGACTTACCTTATAAAAACCTGCAAACGTAATGCCACTTCTTTTTACCATACAGAAACTTATCCATGCCTGATTCCAACGGCACCGTGACTTCGAAAATGATATACATTAATCTTCCGTTGAAGTTATATATCATTACCCGGACCCTTCCCCATTCTCCCTTTCAAACCGTGTGGGCAGACCTACAACCCCCACCATCCCCTACTTTTCGTTCATAAATAAAAGTTTCTAATTATCACTATGACATCATCGCACAGGTTTACACTCCGAACATAGTTTGAGTGTTCCGTGCGCAGGTCATCACAATGCACATGCGCACAAGTACACTGTATAAACAGCACTGTATAACTTAACGCAAGCAGAGTCTTGTCATATCAATACTGGTAAGGATTACATTGTAGTCTCGTCGATAATATTGTCTCCATTTGAAGTCATTAAAGTTGTTGGACTGTTTGCATACACTGCAATGAATAAAATTCTGCAAGTTTCTTCAGAAACATAGGCCTACACCTTCCTACCGCGTAACACTGTCAAGCTTTTATAGTTAGCTTTTGTTTTAAGCGAGACAGTTTTGTTGACACGATTGATTCTGCTACATCGCTTGTTAGAAATTTACCTTTTTCTATTTATCGTTATCCAGTTCTGGAGTTTTCAAAGACCAGCTGTTATACGGTGAGCTAAATAGAAGTCAGTGCATTTATTCTACCAAAATCTCTTGGGAGTTAAACATACGACAGAGAAAAAATAACAAACAACAACAGACCAAAATTAAAGAAATGGCTGTCTTTTATCGAAACCGCAGAGCACATAGTGAAACAGATCCCATTTCGGAAACGTTCGATCGCGAATTTTCAAACGAAAATCAACGAAGCCATTCAACGTCAGATTTGACATCAGGAAGAATAGATGAGAACTCCTTATTTGACGTTTCACCTTTGCCTCTCGACCTCTCGGAGAGAGTGAGGGGGTTAGAAGGTACCACTGAAGCGACCGGCTTTCAAGGATTATCAACTTTACAAGTTCCCCGTGTTTCCGCCACTAATCTGCATGAATTTGTCAGTGATAAAAGACGAGTTGATAATCAACCACATGACTGTATGGACCAGTTAAGCGAAACTGGGTTATCTGTGTCCAAAACACCGTCTCAGGGCACACATGTCCGACCAAAATATAACAATTTATCGGATTTTTTAGACGAAATATTAGAGATTGAATCAAGTGGCGGGGAGGAACGGCGCACAGATGTCGAAGCAAGAGACCATATCGCCATGGAGGTCAGCAATGAATTAAACACAACATTCGATTTACCAAATGTAACTTACGTTCACACGGCTAGTGCTAATTCGTACACAACGACGTCTCCTGATGTAACACCAAATGTAACATGGTCCAACCATCCCGGTGTGTTATACTCCTCGTCCAAACATTTGTTTGATTACCATTCCCATACACACCTTGATCAACATCTCAAAAGCGCCTTCAGTAACGCCAACACCAGTCGACCACGACAACTGGAAGAGGGCATACCTACAAGACAATACCCAGAGCCTTCGCCCGAGCATTGTGCAATAATTCAACCGAGAGATTCGGCCGAAAATCAATCACCTTCCTGCTCTCATCAAAGTCGTGCTCATGGTCACCACGCTCTTAACTTTCACGAAAGATTGGACCCTATCTTACAAAGGCCCCAGGGCCTACACCCAGTCCAACGTATCCGTCGGGAAGCGTTAGAATATGCGGGACATTACCTGCTCAGAAGGAGAGCCACGGGGGGTTGTGGTGAGAGTTCAAAGACCAAGCAGGATAACCATGAACCCCGGCAAGCGGAACAGAGGGGTGCATTGGACACAGGGATACCCCACCAACGGCTAAGAACTGGTGAACATGACGATACGTCACATTCGAGCAATTCTTCCTTGGAAAACGGTGAGTAAAATTTTCCCTCTTGCAAGCTGTAACACTAGCCTATACCTAAGAAAATACACGAAAAACCGGCTACCCTGAGTGGTGTCTGTTTACATTCATTTTGATAATGGATGTAAAAACAATGATTTAAAGTGTAGGCCGATTTGTTAAATTAATTTGAGAAAAACAATGTCAGGTATCGGATCGAGGCTTTAACTTAAAACCGATTCAACCATTACAAATGCATATGTACATTTTTTGTTTATGTGTTGGGGGGGGGGGGTCTCACGCAGACGTGCGGGTTTCGTTACTCGAATTTGACAATGTTACCACATAATTCTGCTCAAGGGACGACGGAAGAGGGTTCAGTCTGGTAAAGGGCACACTTAGTCATCAATTGGAGCCTGTTTGGATATGTGACTTTTAGATTTGAGGGTTTGAGGGGCAAGTCACAATGTTAGACTTAGACCTGATAGCTTCCAATTACGATGTATCCTATGTGGGTTTTGTACCCCACCTTCCAGTATATTCTGAGTAGAGTATTCTGCTCATCTGTTCAACTAATATAATACAAATAACAACTTAAACTGTCAAAGATCATCCTCGTTAACAGAGCTAATGTTTTACATTTCTCCATCACATTCGTGGGTTTGCGGCACTCGTGGTGGTGGTGGTGAGGGGGGGTCAATAGCTCTGATTAGACTGGCCTGCAACAAACCCCCCCCCCCACTCTGCGTTCAAGAGACCATTTTGTTTGTTGATTCATTTATCATTTCTTCGACAAGGCTTTTTCTTTCTTTTTTCGAAACCCACCCCCCTCCTCCCTTTCTTACTCTGTAACCCCTCCCCCCCCCCTCTATCTCTCATTTAAAGCAGCTAGCTGCATTTTCGTGAACGATTTTACCAAAATTAGATTTGCTTTTAAGAAAAGGTTAATTACAAAAGCTACTCGTTACTGCAGTTCTTCAAATTAAAGATTTGCATTGTCTTTTCTTCGATTATAATGCTTTGTTTTTATTAATTTAATTAGCGCCAACCATTCCATCAAACTGTATTTAGGCCTTTGCACAATGCACCTGATAACACGTATGCAGTCCTGATTTGATACACGTCCCATTTATGCTATAATTCAGGTTATAAGGTTCATTGTTTTGTTTCCTCGTTTCACCTTTGTTTTGTCTTTCATAATCAAGTCCCTGGAAATAAAAATCTTTTGTCAAGTGCATGCAGCAAACAATAAGGAAAAGTACAAAGGATGCTTCAATTGTGTCTCTATTGTTGCCAAACTTTATTGTGATTTCCGTCGAGTTTAAAAAAAAAACCTCCTTCAAGAAAATATTTCCGCTTCGCATGTTCGTGAACCATGCACGTAGCTTTTTTTAGCTATTTCGTTTTGTATGTATGTGTGTTAAAGTTAAACTGATGCGATGTTTTCCAAAGGAAGTTTAATGTTGACAAGAGCCAGTATATTCCCTACAACAGGCAAGTGTGTTCCCAGAGCCCAATTTGATAGGATATTAAAGTATATTTTTTGTACGATTTATTAACGACTTAAAATAACAAAGAATACTTGCCCAGGAAATAGTTGGTGTACCTTACCTATTGCAACGAATCGTCTTCCTTTAAGTTTTCATTTCAAATCAAATTTTTACTTAAAAATCATCTATAATTCTTTTGTTGGTATATCTTTGTTTGTCCCTTCCTTGATGTTAGAAGTTATGACTTTGCTGAAAAGGAAACAGTGAAATATGTAGGTTATAGGTATGGTAGTCACTAAAGCCTTTGATGGAGAAATGGTTGGGTGGGGGGGGGGGGGAACGTTTCCAAGATATTCACATTTGAAGTTTTAATAAATCTGGGAAACTCATTCGAAATCCGTTGACATTTTTGGAAAAGCTCTTTTCGTCTCCAAGATATACACATTTCAATTTTCCATAAATCTGGGAAACTCATTCAATATGTACCAACTATCACATGGAGTGGTGCGCTCAGCAAAATAAGTTAGCCCCTAATTACAAGCCCCCATATAGCACTTAAATAATGCGATGTTCCTCTTTTAACAGGAGACAATAAAATATTTCAAAAAAAAATCGCCTTTGGCACACAAAACCTGTGTTCAGTGTCCTGGAAAGGAAGGTTGTAAAAACAAAGGAATAACATGATAGAAATATAGGCAGTCACTCCCTTTGCATCATCAATATGCATAATTAGCTAATGTTTATTCAGGAATCAAACTAGAATTAAGAAGACACTTTGTCAATTGTCAATCTTTGATGGATTTTGATGGGAGTTGCAGCTATATTCATGATTTCTAATGCCTATTAGAATGATAAGGGCGATGTTGTTCATATATATAGGTGTCCGTAGACCTTTAAACTCTATACAAAGATTCAAAGTTTCGTCACGACGTTATAGATTGAAATCATCTTTTAAGACGTTAGAATAGATAAAACTTGTGGTCCAAAGCTGAATGTTAAAAACAAAACTGCCGTACATCGATATATAGTAGAATATTCTTCGGTGTCATTTCAATTTCCATGTACTCGAATTATTAAGTGATGGCAATTTTCATTCTTGGAAAGAAAAACATAGAACTTAAGAGAGAGAGAGAGAGGTGGAGAGAGAAATAAAAAGGTAAACAAAATTAATATCATTGTGAGAAACCATCGCAGCCATCCTCTTTAACTGATATATGTGGTAGATATTTATGTTAGCCTCCCCTAAATAAGTTAGGAATATATCTTGATCCGTTTGGGAGATATCACCCGATCAAAGTCATGTTTGGGAGCTGCCATTTTTTTTAAATTTCTAATGTCTTTTAATGTCGTGACAGTAGAAGGTGTAACATGATTTAAATATTTATAAAACTTTTTTTTTTGTGCTTATCTTTATATATTTTCCCCAGGAGAATGTAAAACTATGTTAACACTGAAACCAATGCCAGAATGAGGTTTTGTTATAAGAACATCAATGTGTCAGAAATTCAGTGTCTCAATTACAGGAAATATTAATATTAATTTTGTGATATCACACTGAAATATCAAACATGTGCTGTTCGATGGTGTCAATCAAGTCTTCAGTCTTGGGCGTTAAGATGAAAGTATTAGCAGAGAGGAATGTAATAGGTTTCTACACGTAGTGGAAATCCCGCATTATAAAAAATATTTATATAAAAAAAAACGTCGCAACACACTCTCTTGACTTAAACACTTTAATTGTGAGTGTGGGTATAGTTGTTCACCAAATAAATCTGTTTCATATTAGATGAACGGAGTTGATTTTCAATTAATTTCATCCCTGTACTTACTTGAGCGAACATTATGGAAGATGTAAAGAAGTCACCAGTGAAGTGGAACTCAAAGGAGCTGGGCCAAACTCTAACACACCGACATAAACAAGCCCCCACCCACCACACCCCACCCCCCATGCACCCCACCCTTTCCGCCTAGTCTGATTTAGGGTGGGGCATGAACCATTACAGAAGGAGTGGTCTTATTTCACCCGACTGTAACAAACATTGCCCGATGGAGGTGGAAGAGTTGTGTGGGTTTAGCAAAGGTGCGGCCGGGCTGTGGGGGGGGGGGGCTGGAGGGTAGCAATGACATGTTTTGTGGAACACATGAAAGTTCCCCTTTATTATCAAGCCGAAAGAACCCATTTTTGCTTCTTATAATATATTGCATACAAATAAAGAAATATGTTTTTGTTTACAAATAAAGAAATATGTTTATGTTTACAAATAAAGAAATATATTGGTTACAAATAAAGAACTACATTGGTTACAAACAAAGAAATATATTTTGTACAAAATAAAGAAATATTGGGTACAAATCAAGTAAATAAATATATTGGGTACAAATCAAGTAAATAAATATATTGGGTACAAGCAAGATGTCACCAGAATTCTTAAGATAAAACCTTGTTACATTGACAAAAATTTATTAAAGTCCTAGTCCAAAGCAACCGCTTTCGTTTTATATATCACAATTATCCATCCGATAGGCACACTTTGCATATAAAGAATTTTCGCAGATGCTGTTAGAGTCATTATTAAACCCATGCGGTAGTTACTGGTGTAATTATGTCAGGACCCTAATCAAGTGATTTAAATATTTCAATCTCATGAATATGCAGTTACTTTATTATGAAATCACACAATCCTCACGTGACAGTATTTCTCAAGAAAACCGTTTTGTACACAGTTAAATATGTCGAGCAATGTCATCATGCATGATACAGCCTAAGGAATGACGTATCTTGTGGACCGGGAATACCCTACGGTAGGCGTTAAACCCTAGGGTTAACCCTAACCCGAGAAATACTGCATCACATGTAGTATCATACAATACCGTACTTCTTGAGGCAATGGAACTTGCCCCATTATAACTTGTCTTGAGAGATGAAAAAAAACTTGGTCTTGGTGATGAAATTGCTTGAAAGAAAACTACATACATCATGTTCCTCGTTACTTGAACAGTATCACACGTATTATCACTAGAAAGAAAAGATATGGTTAAAATAGCAATTTCAGTATGCTTGAACCCATACGAGAACAAGGTCACGAGAAAACCTACGAAATAAAACCCCATGAACACGAGTACAGAAAAATGTACTCAAATTCGAACAAAAATACTGGACTAGAGAATTACACGGTTGGCCTGCGAAATTTTTAATGATAATCACTCCTAAGAAAAACATCTTTCCCTGGCAGGTTATTAACCTCCCCCCCCCTCCCACCCTCATCCCCACCCCCACCGAAACAGACAAGTACACACAAATTGATTCCCAGGATGTTATAGTACAGACAACATGTGTAAAAGATGCTTTGAGGCTGGTAGTTATAATAATATGAATCTTAGAGTAATCACAACTGTTTGATGAACGGGCCCGTAGCCAGGCAGGGGCACGGGAAGTAGCGTGCCCATGTGCAGACAAACGTGCCCTCGTTTGTCCCCCCCCCCCACACCAAACAGCCCTTTGGGATAACTGTGTTTCCCAATATTTTATTTGCATCGATGGTACATGCACAGTACCGTACTAATAATGCCCTCCGTACAAACTAGTAAAAAAACAAACTTAGAATCTACGAGATTATAGACTTTGGTTCATAGCTTATCATATAGCAGAATTTATAGCTTGGTGAATGGTGACACACGTTTTTTATTTGCCCCCCCCCCTTCCCCGCGATAAAAGAGGATACAATTATTGCTGCCCCTCCTGGCTAAGAGTCTGGTGATGGAATTGCACTCTGTTCTTTCAAATAAAATTGAGACAATTTTATAGTATCACATTCCAACTGGGTTATTACAAGGAAGCAGACAGTGATTCCGCGAAACATTAATCACTAGACGGCTAAACACACTGAACGATCCACCCAAGGTACACAACTACCCCTTGAAATATTGACAAGATAATTACAAATCATGTAAAAGGGAATCCTTCTAAATGATATTTGCTAAAAGTTCTAAGAATCAAAATGTTGTCTATAGCTTGAAGATTTTCCACGAAATTTTAAAATAAAGCAGATTGCGTTTTGAAATCTTGTTCATTTCTAGATATCAGCAGATTTTCCACTCGATCAGTAAAAAAGTCCAAAGTTCAGCTTAGATAAAATCGCTGAGTAATTGATACGACATATATAGAGGCCTATATACATCATTACATGTTTACGTTGTCACGTGGTTTGCAAAGACACGTGGTTAGTGGTTATCTGGTTAATTTAAGTGACCTTTATATATATATATATATATATATATATATATATATATATATATATATATATATATATATATATATATATATATATATATATATATATATATATATGTATATATATATATATGTATATATATATACATATATATATATATATATATATATATACATATGTATATATATATACATATATACACATATATACACATATATATAGTTGTTTCGTTTCCAATGTTTACTTTAACTTAACATCGTGTTTTCTGATGGAATTATTTTTTAATAATAAGACTATAAATTTATATCAGTAAGAAAAGACCGCCCCAAGAAAAGAAGAAAAACGTCACTCGTGTCTTGTTTAATCCTTTGTTTCCGCCTTGTTAAAGAGTTGTAACAAATTTTATCATAATTATGTCCGGTCATTCGTCTTTCATGATCTGTCTTAATATAAACAAATAATTGACTTTTGATAATATAGAGGGGGGGGGGGAGAGATGGGGGAACGAGAATATAAAAAGAAATATCAGTTAACAGGAAACATAAATACATTATCATTAAACTAAATACGCTGTGTGGTGGTTCTTTCATCTGGAAAATGGATTAACCGAATTTTATATACCACGCTACGTTACCACATTTGTCATATCCCTTTTGACTATAGGTTATTCTGTGTTATATTGTTTTCCCCCGCGACGTTATCTTTTAAGTTTTTTATCTTATTCGTAAGGTTGTTTTATTTTCCTAGCTCTCTCTATCTGGGTTAAGATGTAAATAACTTGTTGTGCATGGACGATCCTTCAATCAAGAAGCACGAAGTCTTTGTTTACATAGCAACAAGGAACTATGATAAAAACTGATTATCGATGTGCTGCCCTCCGAATGGAAGCTTCTTATTTTACCCCTTCTTTTGGCAAAATAAATAAAGAAGAAGATTACAATTTCAAATCTACGGGAAAGGAAAGATGAAATTACAACAATGCTTTTTCCTTCTCATTGTCTTTGATTGTATTCCTTTTAATTGAAGCGTAAATAAAAGTAATTATTATTATTATTGTTATTATATTTATTGGCACTCACATGAGTCTCCCCCTCCTAGTTAATGGAGACATTTCGTTGCGTTGAATACCATGAAATGACTTGCGCTCTATAACATAATATTTCGGTGCACAACACTGCAGGTCTGTTGCTCTACCTTGCATTCAGCTTCTTTTACATTTGTTTTTATTTTTTCCCCCTTTTCTTTTCGCCGTCACTTCCATTTACCTTCCCTCAACTTCACATTACACGGTAATGTACTCCGGTAGGCTGAATTGCGTTTGGGCACACTTCACAATGCATCCCACCAAATTCATAGTATGTACCATTGAATTGTATTTCGGTGCAGTGCGTTGTTTGTCGGTGTCATGCATTACCGTATATTTCGACACAGTGCGTTACACTTTGGTTCAATGCATTTTCGGCGCACAGTATTGTACTTCAGTCGCTGCATTTCCTTTCGAAATAGACTGCACTGCAATCCGGCACAGTGCATTGTATTCCGATACAATGCATTGCATTCCGGAACAATGCATTGCATTTTGGAACAATGCATTGCATTTTGGAACAATGCATTGCATTTTGGAACAATGCATTGTATTCCGGTACAATTCTGCATTGTATTCCGGTACAATATGCATTGTATTTCGGTACAGTGCACTGCGTTCCGAGCGTTCAGTCGCGGTGTAGTGTACATTGTTTACGACAATAAGAGGTTAATCAACGGTCTAGCGTGCGTTACTCACAGGATTAATGCACGATCGGGGGATAATGCAAGCGATGCACGAGGGCGGAGCCCGAGTGCATCCAGCGATAGCAATAACACCCGGAGTGCATTAATCATGTGAGTAACGCACGCTAGACCGTTGATTAACCCCGTTCATTCATACACTACCATTTGTGTGGGGGAAAAATCATAAAACAAAACATTTTTGGTTACATATAACCAAAGATTTATTAAAGTGATGCCCCGTAAGTTTACCGTGCGTTACTCACAGGATTAACCACGGTCAGCTGACCTGAATGGACCAATAGGATTTAGGAATCTTTACTAAGTATGAATGAACATTAGTTTTACAGCTGTAAGCATAGAAATGAAAAGAAGATATTGTACAAGTGGACATAACTCTGAACTATACTCTTTTTGCATGGCACAAAAAAAGAAAGTACGCACCTGCTTATGGTGAAATTAAATTTGAAATTTAAAATATTTCACGCCTTGGTTTGGCAAGATATGTGAAGTTTGTAAACGTTAGGAAACACTGTGTGCTTTGAGGTATTATACTACCATCCTATTACGAGTATATTCATCCTTTGTGTTTTATTAAAAACGTTATTTTAACACATGCAACGGAAGATGAACAGCGAAACTAGATGCCTGGACTATATTGATAATAAAACTTTCATTTTGACCTTGAGGTGGAAACTTTTACGTGGAAAGAAGAAACGAGAGCGAATGTAGGTCGTTCCAAATACAATTCAAATGACTCCTTTCGAAGTATAGCTGTTGTTTCTTTTAAGCTAATTACGTGTGTTGATTTTCAAGAAATTGTATCATCTAAACATTTGTGTAAATAATCGCTCTGTTTTTAATGAAAACGAAATGATTCAAGAAAAAAGCATAAAGAAACAAAGTCTGTTTTCGACTAAAAGAGATTAAAATATAGCAAATACTTGAAATTCTCAGCAAAAACCCTGAAATTGAGATGATTTCCTGCTGTCAAACTATATTCAATCCCAAGTCAATATTTTTCTAAATAATAAAAAATAAATTAAAAAAAACAAGTTTGAAATATTTCATATATACTTAAACAAAGACATGCTCTTAGTTAGACTGCCCTTTTGTCATGTCCGATAACACAGTTTAACCTCTTACATAATATGAATATGTTATGTGCGCATGTGCAAAGGGAAACATTATATTTCTTTATCATGTCTTTACTTCACGATCATTTTTGTTTGAGGGTCGGGTGAACAGGCGAAGGGTTGAGGACTGGTGGGTGGGGTGGGGGGTGGGGGGAGATTGGAGATATTTAAAAACAAGAAACGTACATGACAATATAAGATGTCATCTTTGCCAAAATAGAATACTTTACTATAAAGGTTGACATGTTTGTATTGGCAATGAAGTAAATTTCTTTGTTGTGTTTATTTTAGTTTGACTTTACGGCTTTGAAATGAACATGTCTTTGTTACCTTCGGTTTATTAATTTAATGAGGAAGAACTTGAAGTAGTAGAAGTAGCCAAGTTCGCCAGGTGATCGTGAGAACGTGTTAGAAAAATAGGCTCTCTTTTATTTTCTCATCTAAACAGGGAAGGAAATGATGAATTAGCATATGTATATAAGCAACAGGACTTCTGTCTTCAAACTTAATTGATAGCTTGTTCATTTTATTCCTTCGTAAGCGGATCTTCTTTGTCTTAAAAAAAAGGATCACAGAGTGAAGAGGTCACTAACGAAATACACTGATAGGCCTACCTACTCTTTTAAATGTATCAATTTTTTTTTTTAATTTTCATGTCGTCTACAATAGAATTTAAGTCAAATAACGACGTAAAAATGAGACGCCACATGTCTTTAAGAATTGAAAACTATGATGTCATGCTATAGCTATTTTCCCGCTATGAAGAAAGGTATATAAATGTTATCGAAAACAGCGGGTGATATTGATTTTAAGTCATATTAATTCATGATATATGTTATGATATATATATACCGCTGTTTTCGATATATATATATATATTTATATATATATATATATATATATATATATATATATATATATATATATATATATGTTTAGATATATAGATATATATATATATATATATATATATATATATATATATTTATATATATATATATATATATATATATATATATATATATATATATATATATATATATATATATATAGGCCTATATAATATTCCTGCGGAAGGACCCTTAGTCTTCCCCTTCACGGGAGATGGCTTCGAAGACCACAGCCCTACACCCCATTTAACTATTTACTCATTTGCCTTGACCCCTTCCATGTAGGTTCAGACCCTATATCTAAAAATCACTCGTCATGATTTTAGAAAAATATGTGCACGCCTCTGATCTGCAATATAGACAACTATTATTCCGCAGAGTATAGGCAGCGGGAAAAGTGAAAAGGGGCAACTGGTGGTTTTAAGTTAATATAACAATTCTCCTATAAGATAAGCAAACACCCAACACCCCCCCCCCCCCACCTTTTCGTTCTATAGGCTTCATATATAAATACGTTATGTTTATTTATCAGAATATCAGACAAAGAAACCAAAAGTTTGAACTAAATAACTGATGTGTAGCAGACTTTAATGAGTTTCAGTGACACCGCTTCAACTCTGAAAATAGAAGTGGATGGGAATATCAAAAGTTACTTATTGTCTGGACAGCTTGACTATATGAAGTCATGCAAAAACTTAATAACCGAAGTTGAAAAAAAATATATATATATATATTAAAAACAACCTATAGTAGCACATGTCTGTTTTCCCCCAAGGTGGCAGTATGTGTGTGAAAAAAAAAATTCAATACTTACCTGATAGTGTTTGTGTTTTAGTTGACCTGACCCGGAAGTAAGAGTACGTTTGTACATACGCAATTGGCTTTATGAAATGGCTTATGTAATTTTAATAGCAAAAGAAGAAAAGAAAAAAAAAACATCAAAGGGATATTCCGGTGGTGAAAATGTTGATATCTAGCAAACCTTTGGGAATTTTCTGCACCGTATACGTAAAAACCAACTCCTCATAGGATTCGGTGGTGGCGAAAAAATGATTTAAAAAAAAAAGAATTTTTTTAATTAAGTGATATTTTGTCAATGCATTTGGCAACAGCGCAGTGCATGATGTCACCAGGGCAACTGATTAGAAATGTCTTTTGTTTTTTCTATTTATTATTTGCAATCATGTATCCACAGCAGACAATCAACCATTTGTTGAAAAGAGTTACATTTTGATCGACATTGACATCCAAACGAATATTCCAAACGTATCAGCCAATGAGCTTCTAACGAGTAGTTACCATGATGCAATCGCAGATCACTTACTGAGGTCTACTTCCTGGAGTTATAAAGGGAAAGCATTAGAGAATGGGTTCGGTTGCGGGGTGGGGTGGGATGGGGAGAGGGGGGGGGTCTACATGCCATATATCTGATGAACATCGCAAATAAAGTCCCAAGTAAGAAAATCATTTTTCTTCTTTCGAGACAATTTTAAATAAATATCGCAGTATTATAAACTGCTAAATATCGCAGTATTATAAATTTAGTTATAAACTAAATTATTTCTAGGAAGGAGTTTTTTTTTTGTGTGTGGAGTCTTGTGATTCCGGAAATTCCCCGTGTTTCTCTCAAGTGGAATAATATGAAAGTGTCTTTATATTTAGTAGCTACATCACGTGAATCTTAGAAGGTTGTTTTCAGAATAAAGTACTTTTATTTCTATTATTATGATTGTTTTTATTATATCTAATTAATTAAGGTCAGGTCTAAATAGCTTACCACCCACGGAGAATAATATTTCTTCATTTCTTTTATGACCAACTGTCACCAACTTCTGGCCGGTGTATGATTTTACAGTACGTGGGTTAAGGGAAATTCCCAGTATATTCTTGGAAAGATTTCCTCCGAGTTAAAATAATTGTTGAAATATGGGGGCGTTTGCTTTTCGGAAAGATATTATAAATTTTGTCCAGATTCTTGAGGCGGTAGACATGAGCATTAATTATGAATGTAAGTATAAAAATTAAGCAGTGCGGATTGGCTAATCAGCAATTCCGGTGACAGACAATTTGTTGGCACTTTATTGGTAAGGCAAAACTATTCCACACTTAAAATAAGTCATCACCACATCTCAAGAAAAAAAGGGAAAAAAAGGGAAAAAAAGAAATTCTCTAAATGCTTTCTGCAAGTCAAAACAGCTTTATATAACTTAATGTTTATTCATGTTTCTTTATTAATTATCTTTTGAATTGTGATATAATTGGCAATGTGTACCATTAACCGTCGACGTATACTCTGACGTCACAGCATCCCTCACCTCATGAATATGCATTCACTTCTTCTTTGGGATCCAAGATGGATGATATATAGACAAATGGAATATGGAATAAAGAGCAATCATTTTCGGTAGAATAAGTAGCAGATGTGT
The DNA here is from genome assembly GCF_037975245.1 of Apostichopus japonicus. NCBI lineage: Eukaryota > Metazoa > Echinodermata > Holothuroidea > Aspidochirotida > Stichopodidae > Apostichopus > Apostichopus japonicus. Next base: position 22,405,426 of record NC_092567.1, on the reverse strand, counting down.
ATAAACTCGGGCTAGCCTTCGTTGCTTTATAAAAAATCAAGAGGAATATGAAAGGGAATTATCCCAATTAAGGCGTTATAGCCATTACCTTATCGAATATATATGGATTCTTGCGGTGAATGAAATTCCGCCAAAAAGCTAAGATAAATCTACTTGACCATGATTATCCATGATTATCCCGGTTCAAAAATCATGTCAGAGGGTAACCACTTTGTTGCTTTGTGACGTAATGTTCCTATTAGGAGATGAAACCATCTTAAAGGGGTATTCCGCTGGCAGATAATGTGACAAGTTATATAGAAGAGAGGAAAATGTTTCTTTCTCTGTTAGGTGAAAACCGCATTTTGTTTTGCATATCGCTATGGATATGTTTGTTTGAATGTAAACTATATTTCGCCAGATAAACCCTTCGTTACTGCAGGAAGTGGATAATAGTATGTGGTCTCCAATGTGTTTTCATAGTATCAGATAGTCTTCAAGCGTCTTAATTTCCTTATCATTAACACACTATTCTTTGCGACCCAATGTCCATATAATGACAGCACTAACTCTGCTGTTATCAAATGCCTCATCAAATTTTAATCAAAATGTGTATTTCCACCAATACAAATGTTATCAGGACGTGCATGTTTTTTGACATAAAGACATATTTCGGTAAGGGGCATGAACGTTTATGGACGGGCTATAGGCGTATCAAAACTTTTACAAAAGGGGTGTGTGGCTGTGGGTCCTAGATGCGGCTCCTAGTAGGGGTGTCTTGAGGTCCTCTCCCAGAAAGAAAAAAAAAAGTTTGAGATATGAAATGTCGAAATCTGAGGGATATTGAAACTATTAATAAGCAGGCGCGTAGCCAAGAGGGGGGGGGGGCGAAGGGGGCGACCGCCCCCCCCCCTTGAGCATATTTTTTGTATGTCTTTATGATATCGCTAGTAATTTCAAGCTTAGATGCAACTTACAAGGCCTGGGAAGTGCCATTTCCAGCGATCTGGGAGGCATTTTCAGCCAAAATTTTCTTGTACGCGTAGCTACGCTTAGATAGTTTCAATGCCATTCTACGGCTTTGATAGTTTGCCTACAGGTTCGCCCCTCCCTTGGCAAATTCCTCGCTACGCGCCTGTTAATAAGGTCTATAATTAGGTCTAATGGGGTGATGGTTGTTCAAAAAAAAAAATTTGAAGGGGGAAAAAAATCACGAGAATGAACGGTTTTTCTTCAACTGACGCCCCTCCCATTCCCCGCTCATTATGCGCATGTCACTGTTGCCGGTTGTATAGATGTATCTCTTTTAAGCGTCTGTTGTGAACTAGCGACACTAACAAACACACTATGGTAGCAAACGAACAGTATATTTTGTGCAATGCATGTTCGCGTGCCAGAAGACACTGCGTCTCTAAACCAACCCAACCCCTCCTCACCCACACCCTTGGCACGTCACTCTCCTTTACATTGCACGCAATAGGAAATAATCTGAAAGAGAACGAAATGCATAGTACATAGAGACCCTACAAATTGATCTAACCAAACAGATGTTTTTCTTTCTAATTTTTTTGCTTGAAAAAGGAGGGAATGACATTTCATAATACATCTACAATATTATTTGTGTTAATATTATGACAACCATTCAAAAACACAAAAAGATTATGTTTTGAGTAAACAAAATGTTTATTCTACGTGATATCAGTTATTTGAGTTGTCGCCTACATGTTATTCCAACATGTGACTCTCCATTTACATAGGGGTGGGTTTTTGAAACCTCGTACTTCCAACAAAATAAAGCATATCCGGAATTTTGAAATGAAATACGAAACTTTATTACTTTGCCAGGGAATTTGTACCTCCCAAAAGTCCCTCTCAGAAACAATTCCATGAATATAGACATGGACAAGTTTCAAGTGAGATGATTTTGTTTTTGTTTCTGTCTCTGCCTGTTTGTGTGTTTGTTTGTTTTATATATATATTATATATATATATATATATATATATATGTATATATATATGTATATTCCGGGGTTCGAATCCCGGTGGAGGCTGGAAGTTTTGTCACTGTTCTTGATTTTCCAACTCATTACGATATCAATTTTATATATTCATTTGCCTTTGTCGTGTACCTCCATTTCATTAACATAAAGTATATATGTTCAAAGTATCTCTTTCGAGATCTGGCCTTAGGATTCACAAATGTCTTCGACTTGGTTAGAATCATGTTTGATCTCTAGTGTAAGGCAAATATGTCACCAAAGACAGAACTAGTATTGTTCGATACAGGTGACGAACGCCTACAGTGGAATTACGACCTTCCTTACCGGTTTCGAACCTCTGGACATACAATCAGCATCCATAACCTAGTGGTTATGGTGTCCGCATTTAAAGCGGGAGGCCCGGGAAGGTTGTTCACTCATTACTGTATCAAGCATAACATCACATATATGGTTTGAGATCTGAAAATTTAGGATTGTGTATATATGAACTTATACGTGATATACATATGTGATCTATATATATATATATATTCCTTCTCCAGACGTACTAATCAATTTCCAACCGGGTTTTTTGTTTTATTTCTCTGCAAAGGTAATACAAAGAACAAAGAATCTACAAAGGTACAAAACTTACCACAGACAAACCGGGACCAATCTAAACATAACTCATCAAACGCCACCACATCAACGCGGAAAAGAGAATTAGAGGGCGCTAGTCCGGAACAAGGTGAGTTATCCACAACGCTTTTTATCCAAGCAAGTACCCAATATTTCCTTATCGGTGCCCGGAAATGTTGTGCATAGTAGCAATCTAAATTTTAACAAATGCCACTAGGAAATATCGTTTTGCACTTTACCAAAATGAGAGCAAATTTACCAATAGTATGAGATATTTATAATATATTATATCCAAATTTTATAAAATTGGAAAAGTATTTGTTGTTGTCCGAACATCATATTCAACGCAAACAAACGATTCCTCCACCCCACCCCTCCACACATATACCTCATCAACCTTCGGTCCTGAAGAAAGACATTTATTTCATCATGTGCTATCATTTAAAGCACATTCGTTAAGAACATGGAATTATGAAACAGTTCATCTAACTTTCCTTAGTTTAAGTCTGTCCTCGATTTGGTATTAAATATAAAAGGGAATAACCATATTCAACTTATTTTCGTTACGTGCATCGAGAACTCAATGCAAACGCCTGCCTAACAACGACCGGCGAAGAAAAAAATCTTCCAAAACGCCTTACATAATTCACTTTGTTGGCGGGAAAATTTAGAACGAATTTTGAATGCCGCCCCCTTATTATATTTTTTTCGTTGACCTTTGCTCTTGGAAAAAAATAAGCATAAAAGATTGCTTTAGTAAGGACAGCTTTGATTTTAGAAAAGTTGCCCTCTATTATAGAGCTTTGGCTCACAATACTCTGATCGTGCATGACGTAATGCTGATTTCGCGGAAACACAAGTGAATTGCATGCTTATTCAGTCGCCACAAGTACGCACGTACGCAAGAAAGCTATATAGTCGACTCATCACATTTAATTTAGTCGACCGAGCATGGTCACGGGGGGGGGGGGGGTAGGGGAGGGGCAGGGAGGTAGGGGAGTGTATTGATCCTTCGGGAAGGAGGGAGAGAAGGAAATAGATGGGGAGGAAAACAACCTTTTAATGTGCTATTGCATTAATAATTGCATGCTTATTCAGTCGCTACAAGTACGCTCGTACGCAAGAAAGCTATAGTCGACTCAATACATTTGATTTAGTCGGCCGAGCATGGTCACGGGGGAGGGAGTGGGGGCGGGGGTAGGGGAGGAGATTGATCCTTCGGGAGAGGGAATGGACGGGGAGGAATACAACCTTTTAATGTGCTATTGCATTAATAATTGCATGCTTATTCAGTCGCTACAAGTACGCAAGAAAGCTATAGTCGACTCAATACATTTGATTTAGTCGGCCGAGCATGGTCACGGGGGAGGGAGTGGGGGCGGGGGTAGGGGAGGAGATTGATCCTTCGGGAGAGGGAATGGACGGGGAGGAATACAACCTTTTAATGTGCTATTGCATTAATAATTGCATGCTTATTCAGTCGCCACAAGTACGCAAGAAAGCTATAGTCGACTCAATACATTTGATTTAGTCGGCCGAGCATGGTCACGGGGGAGGGAGTGGGGGCGGGGGTAGGGGAGGAGATTGATCCTTCGGGAGAGGGAATGGACGGGGAGGAATACAACCTTTTAATGTGCTATTGCATTAATAATTGCATGCTTATTCAGTCGCCACAAGTACGCAAGAAAGCTATAGTCGACTCAATACATTTGATTGAGTCGGCCGAGCATGGTCACAGGGGGGGAGGGGAGGGATACGGGGGGGGGGGTAGGTGAGGGGATTGATCTTTCGGGAAGGAGGGAGAGAGGGAATGGACGGGAAGGAATACAACATTTTAATGTGCTATTGCATTAATAATTGCATGCTTATTCAGTCGCCACAAGAACGCAAGAAAGCTATAGTCGACTCAATACATTTGATTTAGTCGGCCGAGCATGGTCACGGGGGGGGGGTAGGTGAGGGGTAGGGGGTAAGGGAGGGGATTGATCCTTCGGGAAGGAGGGAGAGAAGGAATGGACGGGGAGGAATACAACCTTTTAATATGCTAGTGCATTAATAATTGACCCGTTGTCTTGCAAAGAACAAAAAAAAGAAGGGGTTATTTTCAAGGTTCGCCATCGCCGTATCTTGGTTCAGTTGACAGCCTCGTGGTCTATCGTATATGTCATAGTGATTATCACATACCCTGTGTTTAGGTCAACGTCAAACTCATCTCCAAAGTATTTTAGAATGTTCCGATAGATCCAATCTCACTGGATACAGGCCTGGCGAGAGGAGTCGGGGTGGGGGGGGTGTACAGGGGGATATAGTCCTGGAACCCTGGGTCAATTAGAGGCCCCTATAATATCAACTAAAGAATAGTGCATTTCTTATTTCCTAATTATCTCATTCCATTAGTATATACTTAACGGTACATTCAATTAGCGGTAATTACATTTGTGATGTCATAGTGCCCCTTGGTTCTGAGACTTTGTTTACTTTCGCTTTTCTTTTCATATTTTCAAAGCACATACCGTCAGGCGCGTAGCCAAGGGGGGGGGGGGCGAAGGGGGCAGCCGCCCCCCCCCCCCTTGAGCATATTTTTGACAATTTTTTTTAAGGTTTTTATGATATCGATAGTATTTTCAAAAGAGAAAATGCTAAGATGCAACTAACAAGGCATGGGAAGTGCCATTTCCGGCGTTCTGGGAGGCATTTACAGCCAAAATTTTCTTGTACGCTTCGCGCCAACTTATGGTGGCGCTACGCTTAGATAGTTTGCAATGCAGAATCTACAGTTTCGCCCCTCCCTTGGCAAATTCCTGGCTACGCGCCTGCATACCGTTAACACTGAAACCATGTAATGACACCGTTTTGGGTCTCATTATTTTAGATCCAGCACTTGCAAACCCATCTCCATTACAGAGAAACCGATGTAATGTGTAAAGAAAAATATATGTATGCAACAAAAAAAAAAAACAGGCACATCAGTGTGGCTCGATGATGTCATAGTTTAGACTTGATCAAGTCTTCGGCCTTGTATGTGAATGAACATTACACCTGTCATATCTCCCAAAATGGAGTCAGATTTTTTGTGAGCTGTGTGGGGGAAAAACCTTGACATTTTATATACCTTCATTTCAATAACAATCTAAGGCATTTGTATACTCACCGATAGGTTGCATAGTAACATATAATGGCATGTTCGTCTTTCAATACAATAACTCTATACATTGTATTGATCTTGAAAAAAGGTGCCGGAAATGACTAAATGATTCCTAGTAAATGAATATGCATGAAAACAACAGAAACAAAAACAAAAGCCGAAAAGAGAAAATCGAACGAAATTAGCTATATTGTAGGTTAAAGACTGCACAATATGAGTAAACGATGTTGGAATGTGGTTAGGTTTCCCTAAAATAGCATCATAGTACGAGTGTTTCATTTTTAATTTAGTATATTATTGAAAGTTGATATGTTATAGATCAAAAAAGAAAAGAAACGCCCCTCTGTACAGGTTGTCAAGTTTTATTTTAGCTTTAAAGATATAATATAAAACGTCTGGAATATTCGACGGTGACGTGTGAGGACAGGTCATAATACTAATAATAATCTCGTTTCGCCATTTATCATTATAAGATTTAAAGAGCTATATACGAACTTGCAGTAATGGAAGTCATTTTAATGCTATGAGTAACATACATGTATACCTCACATCTTCATTCAAAGGTAAACTCTTCCCCCAACCCCCACTCCACCCCAACCCAATGTATGTATATGTATTTTAGATCCTCCTGCAAGCAGGAACTCGCGAAGAAGCCATCATTGGCTTATCAAAGCCGCAAGCTGACCGAAGTCAGTCTCTTAGATTCATATATAACGTCCATGATTATGAATTGTTAATTGTCAACAACTCTGTAACTGGACGACATACATTAATCTGGGAGTGACTCGAACCGGGGACCTTATGATTGAAAGGCACCGGCGTTAACCACTGAGCTAACACTCCTCGAATGAGTATTGGGGTACAAGTTTCTATGCGCGAGGAAGTGTACTCCATCTTACACTAGTGTATAAACTACAATTACCAGTGGCGGAGCGTCCATACAGTCAGGGGGTGGATGCCCCCCCCCCCTGACGGACTCAAATGGACTACTGGCGCCCTTTTCAGCTCTTTACCACTTTTAACTTATTCGCGATTATTTGACTTTTTTATTGCGCTCTCATCTACCTATTGACATTTGTCACATTTTTATGGTGTAATTTGGCGATGACACCTATTTATTCTTCGTTTATCTGCAAATTAGACAGGCCCGGAAAGGGTCATTTCCGGCGATCTAGGGAGTATCTTTACTCAACGAATTTCTGTACGCTCCGCGCCAACCTGTGGTGGCGCTCCGCTTAGATAGTGTCGAAAGCGCCCCTACAGACCATTATCACCCCTCCTGACCAATACCCCTAGCTCCGCCACTGACAATTACCAAATGTCCTATACGTACGAGTACAACTCATAGGAGTGAGTACAAGTACATGCAGGCATATATGCTGTAACACGGGTACGAGTGCAGGACTCACTCTCTACGTCGGTTGTTTGACCAACGTGTGCACTATCGCATGGACAATGATACTGTTGCACGTGTGAGACATTCTCATATCAATTAGAGTTTCAAGATGCACCGAGTACTAATGCGAGTACAAATTTCATGAGGGACGAGTGTGCGTATACATCTATAGAATAAACAAGTACGTGCGCACACTCATTATTCGTATGACGCGGTGATTTAAGATAGGCTACAAGGTGTTATAATTTTCAAATCACTTGTACAAACACAGCAAACCGCAAATAAAAAAGAATAGCAATAAAATAAAGGGCGTAACCAAACTAACATGTTGTGCATGATAATGTGATAAAGGGTCTCTCATGCACTGGTATAGCGATTACCACTCAGTGACTCATGCAACATGACCTATATACACTGTTTATAAACTTTCCGACGCCCTTGCCTTGTACATATGCTTAGAACTGAATTCAACATACCACCCCCCCCCCCCCCTTCCTCACCTAGCCTGATATTTGGTCCTCTACTTAAAAGCCGGTGGTCAATGGAGGAGGGGTGCGAGAGAAGAGAGGGGAGCGAGGGAGGAAAGGGGTAAGGGGAGGATTGGAGAGGAGGGAGGGGAATGAGAGTGGGAAAGGAGAATGGCTTTAAAATATTGGAATAAACGTCAGTGTAACAATTAATCCCAACTTGTTTTGCATTTTGGAGTTTGGTTTCGATACGACAATTATCGGTGTAAAATGTAAAGAGATTCTTCTATGGTGAAAGCATGAACAGCCTTTCTATCTATACCTTAAGGGGGTTACGGCAATAAGTATAGTGTCTAATTTGGCCACCTCAGAATTACACGTTTATATAATGTTATATCGAACAGCACGCGGACAAAATGTTTAACATTATTGTCGTGATAAAAGATGTAGAAGTCGAAGAAAAATATTTCGTTTAGAAAAATAATCCTCGTCGCCACTTTTTGTCGTGATCCCGCTATACGCGTGAGTGAGAATATACTTCTCTTCTATTTGGTGGTTCGTGTATATCTGATATGACATAGGGTGACCTCGGGGTATATAAGTGACCTTATAGAGTATAGAATATATGCCAGTCGTTTAGTTAATCTATTACAATTGTCTACAAACACAATGGCAACTAAACCACACCACCACCGCATTTCATTCTTATATTATATCAGGACTCACTGGTGCCAGGGAGACGTTGTCGGCGGTGTGTCATGGCTCTTCTCAGAAGTATACTAGTTACTTAAAAGATTATGATTCTCTCCTGTGGTCGGTTGATATATACGTCACGTACGTCACTGAGGGATGGGCATTTGTAATCAAATAATAGTACAAAATCTGGTTAGATATATATTTTTTTTTTAAAGGATATTAATCATCACTCACTCCATACAGTTGTGGCTTTGTGTTTTTTTCCCTTCCACCTTCATATATATGTGTTACAGTGTGTGGTGGTATTTCACGATGGTCTGTAGTATTTTGTGAAGATTTCGCTGAGCGAAATGACTGTCTCCGTCGCTACGCATTTTCCACTGACGTTAACTCCTTTATCAGCCAGGGGTATTAGTGGTACAACGAAGGGGTTTTTAATAGGCCTTATCCTGTTTTCGTAGAATTTCTTTTTTTTATGGATCCACTTCAGGTACGCTCAGCATGCATGAATGATAAGCTCGTCTGCGTTTTCATATCGACGAAATTAAAATAACTTTTCTTCTTAGCGATAAGGTTATAGAATATCACCTAATCTTTATTGTTATTGATATTAAATCGTTACTGTATCGCTCTGTAAATGATTGTTCTTGAAAATAAACATGACAGAAACATGAATTATGATGAACGGGCGTAGATACATGATAGCAATCTCTTAAAAAAAAAATATATATATATATATAAAGTTATATATATATATATAAAGTTATATATATATATATATATAAAGTTATATATATATATAAAGTTATATGAAGTTATATATAGAAAGTTATATATATATATAAAGTTATATATATAAAGTTATATATATATATATATACACGTTCCTTCTAAACTGTCTGAAGAGAGGATCATGGCAAAAAAATAAAAGTTAAAAATTATAATGCAATAAGGATATTCTGTTGCACAATCGAAGACAATGCATGCTGGGTTGGTTTATGTTGGGTAGGTGAATGGTGTAATTTTTGTTTGGTTGTATGCGCTTAATTCTATTTACCCATAACGTAACGTTTGTCAATATTCTGAGAACCATTTTTATTTTACAAACTTATTGTTGCAATTTGAAGGACTTCAATCAAAATTATAAACTAAGAGGATGGAAACAAATGAGGTAAAATATGAAAGATTTTTTTGTATATTATTTAAGAATATAACAGAATGACTAATTACAGAAATGTAATTTATAGTGCAAGTTTATTTCTGATTCATTCGTTGCTATGATCTAATATGTCAATACCTCCCCTCCTCCCTTTCTCCGTCCATACAAGTGACCGATCTGCAAAGACATGAATCAGAACTTGTTTGTATGTATCGTCCTATGCAGACTCACCGCAAACAGTTGATTTTTCGGCGGTCCTTGCTAGTAAGTAATGAAATCATACAAGATAATATCTTTGAACGAAAAACGAAAAACGAAACATATCAGATGGGAAAACCGTAGGTTGCTCTTCGATGAAAAACCCACCTTACTATGACCCGGCCGGGGATCGAACCCCGAACCTTCCGATTGCTAAGCCTCATTGCTTCAAATGCCCACCGCTTGTATCCACTCAGCCTCACTCCCTACCTAACACCCTTCCTCCCTCTCCTCTCCCTAGCTCACACCCTTCTACCCTCTCCACTCCTTACCTCATACCCTTCCTCCATCTCCCCTCCCTACCTCACACCCTTCCACCCTCTCCCCTCCTTACCTCATTCCCTTCCTCCCTCCCCCTCCCTACCTCACATCCTTCCTTCCTCTCCCCTCCCTAGCTCACACCCTTCCTCCATCTCCCCTCCCTACCTCACACCCTTCCACCTTCTCCCCTCCTTACCTCATTCCCTTCCCCCTCCCTACCTCACATCCATCCTTCCTCTCCCCTCCCTACTCCACACTCTCCCTCCCTCTCCCCTCCCTACCTCACGCCCTCCTCCCTCTCTCCTCCCTACCTCACACACTTCTTCCTCTCCCCTCCCTACCTCACACCCTTCCTCCCTCTCTCCTCCCTACCTCCACCCATCCTCCCTCTTACCTCCCTACCTCACACCCTCCCCCTCTCACCTCCCTACCTCACACCCTTTTCTCCCTCTCCCCTCCCTACCTCACACCCTCCCTTCCTCTCCCCTCCCTACCTCACACCCTCCCTCCCTCTCCCCTCCCTACCTCACACCTTCCCTCTCTCCTCTCTACCTCACACCCTTCCTCCCTCTCCCCTTCCTCCCTACCTCACACCCTTCCTCCCTCTCCCCTTCCCTGCCTCATGCCCTCTTCTGTCTCCTCATTGCCCGACCTTGTGACAAGTCTTCTTTACTCAAATCTAGAATTTATCCAAGTCACAAAAGAAAAGTTCATCTTGTATATTATCAACATAGTATTATGCATAATCAATATTTCTTGGAAGTTTGGCACAACTGATCCATCATTAGGGCGAATACTATTAAATAAAGCAATATTGAAAGAAGATCTGTTATTGCTGTGGTTTTTTTTTCTCTTTTCTTTTTTTTCTTTCTGCTTTTACTACAAAGCTTGTTGTCTTGCGGTTTCCTTGTTGACGTCATTCGTGAACTCTCATGAAGTTCACATCAAGTGTTAACAAAAGGGTTGTTTACGCCTGGTGTAAAAAATACTACAAAGAATATGCCGTATGGGCACTTCTACAGAAAGGGTGTTGCATTATAATGGTATTCACGGTTTCAAACAACAATATGGAATGACACATCAGTTTTGGGTGGTAAGACTAGTCTTAACTTCATAGTCCCATAGTCACACATTACTTGTGCCTTGTTAGTTGCAGTTGCTTGCAATACACATCCAAATGTTGGGTAACCATTCGCCATACTATCGATTCTGCTATATTATAGCTACGAATCACACCATCAGAAGGTATTGTACGATAGTGGATGTACGGGACAGTACCATCAACACGATATACTGTAGCTGTGCCATTATCGTGCAAAAAAACGATTTTGGAAAGGACAGCTATAATATCAAATGGGATTCCATTAGTCCGCACAAGGAAGGGTAGGGAATGGGGAGGAACCACTATGCACCGGCCTTAGGTGACATTTTGCATGATTTTTAGAAAACGGTGACAGGCAACCTGAACATTGTAGCGCAGACGGCCACATTCTCCACACTTTTAGTCGATGGCGCATATATATCTTATTCTTATGACTTATTGGGTACTGGTGAAGAGTAAGAGGGACTTACTCCACACCCTATCTCACCCCCACCAACTCCCCCATAACTTTATAATAGTAATTCCACTTTTTGACATGTATTTATTCATTTTCTCATATTTGACGTGTATTTGTGATAAAGAATCGCTACAAGAGAGCAAATACATATCCGAGGGTTGGTAACCGCCCACCAAGTTTGAAAGGGGATCTATATCCCCCATGGTTTGTCCTATACTGTTAAAGTAAGAGAATTCAGGAAGGGTATATACTAAAAGTGCTATTACTGATACGGCGGCACACTACGGCTTCACTTTCTTTGCTATGTGCAGGAAAAATCGGGGGGAAAAAAGCTGTGAGGTCTGCAGGGTGAAACAATGGGTGTTTATTCGTGACACTATGTCGATGTATTACGCACTGCCTGTATTTATTTGATGGGATACTAGAATTAAATTCCCCGTTAAATACCTGTTATTCCTCTTTCAGTTTGCAACCATTGGTATCGTGAGATCCATCATGTTTCCAACTGGCACTATACGGTTGCATGCTCCATACAATTTAGCTCCATTGACTTGTAGGTAGGGTAAATGGGTGTTCACGGTACGGTGGTACCGTTTAAACACTTAACTTGCACTAAGAATCCAGCTGACGGGAGGTTTGACCAATCGGAATGCTCGAACTGACAGTACACTTTCTGCAGGTGTTAAAAATCCACGCTCCATAAATTATGTAACCCTACTCAGGGTCAGAGTAACCCTTCAGGTGTAGGGTGAACGGTTACACCTGGAAAGTGTTCAAATTCAACACTCCATTTTTTGCGTGTACATTCAATTCGTCAAAGTAAATTTGCTCCTTTTTTTTAAATGTCCCTGTAGAAGCTCTCACTAGTTTAACCCTACACATCACTGGGTAGCTGACATATTGGCCATCCATGGATAGGCCTATACTTTCGTATTATCATGACCATGTCCCCCCCCCCCAAAAAAAAGAACCCCCCCAGTGAGAATTGCAACGTTCCCGTCACTTGTAAATAAGTCTTTTTACTCACCGGTAAAAGAAATCTCTATACGGTGCCCTCCCCAGGTCTAAAGGGGTCTATAAAGTGCCCCAATGTGCAACCAACATGTACTTCCATCCATGCTCTTCAACATTATACAAACCACCAAATGACAAAGCAACAAATCCTGTTTCATAGCATATCTAAAAAAAATGTTCAGTCCCGTTTGCTTTTTGAGACTTTTCTATAGGAACTGTACAAGGACTAGGCCTTTGCCATGATACTAGATATGTCAATCGCCATTTTCAATCCCTAGCACATAATTGGAATTCATTTTTGGTTACTGACTTGTACTTTAACTGAACCAGAGGAAACACTCGTTTAGATACCGTCAACCGGGGTTAAAGTGCAAGACTGATTTTATCATTGAAATAGGTTCTGGTGTAACTGCACGTATTAGAAACGCGATATCGACCCGCATATGATAGGTTTAATGTCGCCTGCCACCAGCAGCTCTATGCGATTTCTCAGTAGTGGAAATCTTTTGGGTTTTTTAGGGGAATTCCCGTTTGCGCGAATTTTTAACGGCTCCTATGTCACAATGCAAATATGCAAAAACAATTTTTTTGGTTTCAAAGCAGCTTTTTTGGAATTTCAAATTGATACATTCCAAAGATTGTAGCAAATATGATTGGTGATTATAATTGAGAGAGAGAGAGAGACACTTGGTTTAATCAAATGTTTGATGGTTAGTGAGAAATTAATTGTTTTGATTTTCCATTCGTTCAAGTCTAGTCGACATTTGGTTTGCACATATATTTTATGTTAATTGTCGGTTTTAGCTCTGGTAAAAGAAATACTTCAAATGTTGTCAAATATTTCGTATTTTTACTCCATTATTTCAAACGAGTTTATTATAATCAAATTAATAAGCTGCATCGTTTTCACATTTTTGGTAAACATCAACAATATAAATCATTGAAAAAGCCCAGGAATGTTACTGTAATGTTCACATGGGGGAGGCCGGCTGATCCACAATTTTAAAGAGGAGTGGTTCGGCCACTGGGGCCGTTGCAGCGGACTCCAATCTGGGGGTAGGGGGGCTAGAGGTCGTCCCCTCCCCTCCCAGTCCCGCGCCACAACATTTACATTTTAGACGAGAAATGGTGCAAAAGTGCAGGAGAAAGTAAAGACAAACAAAGTATTTTGCTGCCAGCATCTAGCTATGACGTCACACCTGTTTGTTTTCAGTTCAAGTTCACTTGTTTCAAGTTCACTTACAAATGGTGACAAATGTAACAAGTTTTAACTATCAAAAATGCTTAGTATATGCAGGCGCGTAGCCAAGGGGGGCGAAGGGGGCAGCCGCCCCCCCCCTTGAGCATATTTTTAATTTTTTTTTTAATGTTTTTATGATATCGCTAGTATTTTCAAAAGAGAAAATGCTAAGATGCAACTTACAGGGCCTGGGAAGTGCCATTTCCAGCGATCTGGGAGGCATTTTCAGCCGAAATTTTCTTGTACGTTTCGCGCCAACTATGGTGGCGCTACGCTTAGATAGTTTGTAATGCCGAATCTACAGTTTCGCCCGTCCCTTGGCAAATTCCTGGCTACGCCCCTGAGTATATGTTCATCTTCCATTGCATAGACAAACAACATATTGTTTATAAATAAATCTCTTTGAGGGATGAAGAGAATAATTACACTGAATCTGAAATTGAACCATTCTCTTCAACAAGTGGCAGTAGAATGTGTCTGACATAATGTGACGTCATGTAACGAAACAACCAATCGCCTTCAAGGATCATGGTTTTTCACACAAAGATCTGAAACCACCAAAATTCTAGTCAGAGAGTTAGAAAATGGGTATAATAAAATATCGTGTAGAAGTTAATTATTTCTGGTGGGAGTTGTAGGTAACCCAGATACGATCGAAGGTTTACCATTCCGTTCAGAATTACTAAAAATTTTATGGTGTGTGATATTTATTTTTAAGTTATAAAACTCAAATATTGCTTCCGTATTTGGACGAGTTCATTCACATTTTTTTCTTTCACATCTCCCTTCTCCTGTTCCTTTTTTATTAAAATTTCTCAAAATTGTCGCACATATTTTATTTAGTTTTTTTTTTGCTGTTAATGTTTTCAGTAAATGTTTTCTAAAAACAGAAATTGATAAAAAAATTAATATAACGCATCGAAGAAATTAATTTCACAGATGTTTATGTTGCTAGGAACACGGCGTAGTTCTTCTGTTTAAGACACATATCCCCTCCACCTCTCCCCTCACCCTCGTCTTCCCCAGTGGCGTAGGAAGGTAATTTTGAGTGGGGGGCTGAAGACTGATGGACGGCCTGGGGGAGGGGTCTTTGGAATTTTTTTGCATTTCCAGGTGGCCTCAGATGCAATTTGGTGCAATATAGCACACTTCAACATCCCACTCCATTTTGTAAATAATTTTGCATTTTCACCTGGCCTTAGATGCAATTTGGTGCTCCAAATGAGATTTTTTTTCTGCCAAAATGTTCTGAGTAAAATGACGAATGTTGTTATCATTTATTGAGAAATGAAAAAGGGGTTTTCTGACTTGCGAAGCGGGGGGGGGGGGGGTGGCGCGGAATGATACTTCCGCCCCCCATATTTTTTCTGGGGGGCTGGCGCCCCCAGCCCCCCGGTTCCTACGCCCTTGGTCTTCCTCCTTGCGACAGGGGATGAGTAATATCTTGTTATCATTGAATTAAAGTTGTTTTATAGGATCATTGTAATTTGCATCTATTTTGTTTATGTTACTTTTCATTCGTGTTGCAATTATTGATTAATATTTGACCAACAATTATCCGCTTTGGTTTCACGTGTATGATGACATTTTTTGCAAAAACAATCGCCATAAATTTATCATATTGCAACTTCTATGCGACATAAAATTATAAACTATAAAAGAATAAAATAATAATCATAAATAATCATCGCTTTAATACGGTACCGTAATAAAGCTGGGTGAAAATAATTCCCTTTAATTGGAGTCAGCTGATAGTTTCGAGTGGTGTGTAGGCCTTTTCAATTTACGCAATGCACATGATAATGAAGGCGTACTTGAAGCAAACAGGTAATAAACGGTATGAGTCACCACGATACATGATCGAAGTTGTAGTTATACTGTTTACTTTTTACTTCATACAACCACCATTGTTTCCAACCAATCGATACGGTGTATATATATGACATATACCGATAGGCTAAAGAGCCTCTGCACACATAGTAACACTAACGTGACGGACACTTTCATATGACTTGGACTAACTTCCAATCCACCGTGTGCATTTTAGTCATATGCGGCGGGACTAAAAAGGGGAATTCCCATCGTCACACTTGATCGCTTTGTCCTATATACATGAATTCTTGATTTTGGCCTTATCTTGTCCACAGCAGCTCGCACAGGAAACTTATCTGGTGCTGGGCTGTAGATCGTTTTCATAGAAAATGTTATCTGTTGTAGGAATTAAGTTATCAATCTACCTTTGGACCTTCATTGTGTGATGATTAGACTCAAAAGTGAACTGGCTGTATTTGCGTATTTACATACATCTTGTAGACATTTTAACATTGTTTCATCAGACAGACACGTCTGTTACCACCGGTTTATATCGTGCCCGACCTTGGGTATGCATGCAATTACCAATTACAGGTGAATTAATTGTTATGTGGCAACTGGGTTTAGTTTCAAGTGTTTAGTTTGGGGTCTAGTTTCAAGTTTCATGGAAATTGATTTCAAAACTAAGAAGTAATTTGAATACAATAATCATAAAATTAACACCGTTCATTTGAAGCAACTGCCTATAATGTATGTTTGATAAAGCGTAATCATTCATTTTAGCAGGAAAAAATCTTGCTTTTGCAAAATATTATATATATATATATATATATATATATATATATATATATATATATATATATATATATATATATATATATATATATAAATATATATATATATTTATATATATATACATATATATATATATACATATATTATTATTATAATTATTATTCAGCAGCTTATGCGTGGAATAAAAATCAGGCCCCTTCCAGGAGGGTCCTGATTAAAACGCTTCCTTCATCTGTAAATGCCTGGACGAACAACATGGGTTGATGAACTGTCCATAAGAGGGGAAATACACGTGGCTTGTCATTACAGCTGGAGACGGGAGGTGGTTGAGGTTGTTGATGAGAGGGTGGGGGCATGATGTGTCTAATGTGACGCATCCAAAGTCAGCGATCGATGAACTTAGCCTAAAAATTGTATCTTAAAATGGTCACGCAAAGTTGTCTGAGATATTTAGTGCTATCGCGGACTGGCATTTAGGTACCCAATATTATATACGGGCGTGCATGGTAACGTTGCCCCATGCTGCGACAATGACTGATGAACAAAATGTTTGAAAGTAAAAGTGCTTGAGTAACACGTGGGTGTGTATATCTTATAGGTCATAGTTTGAGAGACTCTTGGTAGAAAATGGCATTTTTGCCATACCATGCTAAACGTGACACGCCTAGTAAATGAACGCATGCATACTTATATGCCTACGCTTATTGAACCATTTATCAAAATGCGCAATATTCTCTTTCGTTTTATCTTGAGAATATACACAGAGCAATGAAAAGTGTTCAGTTTTTCGTTTTGAAAGTTCATGTTTTCTTGTTTGCTTGTTCTTTGAGAAAACCTCACGGGGTATTTATGACCGCCTATCGTGTGACAAACTTGGGCAGATCGTGGGTGAGAAGGCGTATATGAGAAATGTAGCCTACATTTAGTTCAGGACTCTATATCAGCAGGGAGTTGTTATTCCATAACAACGCCCTGATACTAGTTCCCTGCTGTTCACCATGGAGCTACAACAACGCTCCATGATATAGGGCCGGCCAAGCGGGACAAGGGCCTTCGGGACAGATTTTACACTGTAACGGTCTCTCTATGAATTAACAAAGCTATAGCACAGGCCCGAATACGCCGTGTTTTCGTATATAGCTTTGCGTTGCATCTGAGGAACTGATGGTCGGTGTGTTAGACTAAATGGTCCAGCCACTTTCATTCATGAGCCTTCGATGTTTCAATTTCTTTTGATATGTTATCGACCGTTCATTCATACTTACTAAAGATTCCTAAATCCTATTGGTCCATTCAGGTCAGATGACCGTGGTTAATCCTGTGAGTAACGCACGGTAAAACTACGGGGCATCACTTTAATAAATCATTGGTTATATGTACCAAAAATGTTTTGTTTTATGATTTTTCCCCCACACAAATGGTAGTGTATGAATGAACTGGGTTAATCAACGGTCTAGCGTGCGTTACTCACATGATTAATGCACTCCGGGTGTTAATGCTATCGCTGGATGCACTCGGGCTCCGCCCTCGTGCATCGCTTGCATTATCCCCCGATCGTGCATTAATCCTGTGAGTAACGCACGCTAGACCGTTGATTAACCCCTTATTAAAACACACTGTATATTATTCCAGGTTATATATAGTTTCTATTACAATGTTAAGTACCCATAAAATCATCGTCCTATTATCCTGTTTCGAATGTTCAATGAAAGTAGGCGTTATCTTATTGTACAATAGAACTTGTAACGAATGATGTTGGATTTAAATGCCCTAAATTCAAACCAAACCGTTACTGAAAAAAAATGCTGGTATACAAGCTTGAATTACGTCACTAGGGAGAGATAGTACAAAGTTTCGATGTATATTCAAGCCTGCAAGGAGATTCAGTTTATTTCATCATCATCATCATCATCATCATCATCATCATCATCATCATCATCATCATCATCATCATCATCATCATCATCATCATCATCATCATCATCATCATCATCATCATCATCATCATCATCATCATCATCATCATCACCACCACCACCACCATATGATGGATATTATATATCATCTGATTTGGAATAATGGATAGAAATCTTGCAAAGGCTAGCTCGGATTTAAGTTAGATGACACCACATTTATGTACTACACTTAACATGATTTGTACCAATTCTTTTTCTATATTTGTGCTAGCAAAATTTTTGGATATAGCAGATCACCCGGTGTTAGTACTGGTAAGACTTGTTCGAGTACAACAGCATTTGTACGATTGTCCCCCCCCCCTCCTCCCCCTCTCGTTTTATACCTCCATTTATGCATATTTCCTCCCCGAAAACGTCCGCTACTCTTTTACATAACCAACAAAATCTGCGCTTATCACATCGATCGAGGCATACCAAGACATAGCTTGCTTAACCTGATTAGGACAATTTTGGCTAATCTTGTTACAGCCAGTGGCGTCTCAGTCATTGCAAAATTTATGTCCCGGGCGGGACCCCTTTCATTAACTGACCCTTCATTTTGCCTTACTATATAGTATACCATGAAAATGGGAATATCATTTTTATGAATTATTCTTTACGCCAAATTACCCCGCGCCCTTCCCCTTGTTGACCCCTCCCCCCCCCCTTTAATAACCCTGTGGCAGTATCACGCACACCATGAAGGTCTGTTTTACAGTCATCACTTGATTGAGCTAAATTAATATATTTGTTTCTTGTTGTCAAACAAAATATATTAAAAAATCAAAGAAAATGACTACAGCTTTCCCTTTCAGCAACAGTACACTGTTTAATTTAAAAAAAAAACACAAAGGTAATTAACAATACATGGAAGTCAATTTAATGAGGCTAAATGAAACACAGTCAGCTGATCTACGAAAGAAAACAAAATAAAGAAAGACAAACAAACAACTTTTTACTGATTTCCGTCTCGTCGAGGTTCAACTGTTTATAACACACACATATATATATATATATGGATGTATATATGGGGATATACGCCTATACTTCCTTCTGAGAAGTTCATCCTGTTCGTTACCACTTTGATTTCTTCTTGAATTTCCTTCTTTATTTGTTACTTATGATGTGATCAGATCTCATGAATAAATATAATCTAAACAAATCATTTGAATCATTCAACACGCGCTCTCGGCCCACGCTCATTCATTCAGTGTCATTCGTTCGAGTCTATCTATATAGTATTGTATGCCTGCAGACATTATTCATGTGACTTTGTCATGTGTTTAAAGGCCAAGACGGATGTCTTGTTTTGTTCTGTTTGTATTTCTTCCTGTTGGTAATTTTGGGAAGTTGGGTTTCTTTGGCTTGACATTTGATTTGAGATTGATGAGACAACTTTCTGTTTTATGTCTGTCGTAGACATTTTCTCGAAAATCAATCTGGAGTCGAAGTATCCAATAAGAGTATAATCTTTTGTCGTCCTGCAGCTTGCAGTTATCATATAAATATCGATCTTTTTTCTCTTTTTGTTGTCCCTTTTGTTTTAATGTGAAGAATATCATAAATAATATATATTCTTTCCCAGTTCAGTTTTAAAACATGCAGGGTGGCAATCCAATATGAAAAGTGAAATGGTAACAACAACAACAACAGAAAATGACCAACTTGCAAAATAAACTGAAATGTCGAAACTTGTCTCGTTCTTGTAGTGGTTTCTAAATATTATGTAATTTCCGAGAGACAGAATTGAAACGTTTTTTTTTTTGGGTAACGGAAGGTCAGTAGCCTAGAACTAGAAAGAGGACGAGAAGAGTGGGAAGGGTGGCGATGGGGGCAGGGAGGAGGAGGAGAGGAAGAGGAGAGGAGGATGGGCAGCGGAAGGGGTGGCAGGAGGACGAGGAGGGGGACGATGAGGTGTAAAACTAGAAGACGGTTATACGTAGTAACGCGGTGTCAAGGATGCAAGCAGGTAGAATTACATTATATATTTATATATATATATATATATATATATATATATGTATATGTATATATACATATATATATGTATATGTATATATATATATATATATATATTAGCGGGAGGCCCGTGGTTCGAATCCCGGTGGAGGCTGAAAGTTTTTTCACTGTTCTTGATTTTCCAACTCATTACGATTTTCATTTATATATATATATATATATATATATATATATAGATACAAGTCCTTCATGCACCAAAAGGGTTTAGGCCCGGGAGACCTCACTAGGGGGTTTATAACGTTTCTTTGATGAATTCGGAAATATGCCCGTTACAGGCGGCGAATAAGTTCATACCTCCCAAGTTCCATCATGTGCAAGAAATCAAAAGGATTTCATAGTGGTTTCAAATGATGTAGAAATATGACCGAGAGTTCAGCGACTGTAAATTAAAAAGAACATTATAAGTAACTTATTTCTAGTTTTCGGTAATTTCACTGGCAAACTTAATGCTGAATGGCCTTTACATAAAGTAAGGTTGTACTGTAATTTTAATTAAGACACCCTGCTATATATTTATGTAGATGAAGTAATTTACATGTCAGTACAGCCCAAACACTGCCTATACATGTCACAGTATAGGCCTACATCACACACAAATAGCTGTAAGTCAGAAATTTGCAGTATTCACGTGGAACCTTATAATGTGTATATGTCCGTCATGTTTTCACTATGTGAATTTTGGTTAGACGAGAATCCAGGACGTGTATACCCCCCCCCCGCATTCCCCTCTTTCAAAACCCGGCAAAACTAATAGCACAACCCACTATCTAAACCCAATTATATAGATCTATTCCTCCTTAGGGGGGGGGGGGCTACTCCCAGAACACCCTTCATGGCGGTCGGCTTCAAATACCCCGCCGTCACACCCCTCCTCTTTGGATCCGGCCCAAAATACACCAACTGAGTTTATCTCAAAATAAGATTGCTTTTGATGAAACAACTCCATGGTCAAACTAAGACACCCTCCTCGGTAATTGTTTTCACCAAAAGAAATGATACCTTAGTCATTTAAATTGAGAATAAAATTTAGTTTTATTTTCAATGTTGATGTCGCACAGACCCCTTTTTATAAATATCATATTTAGGCTGTATTATATCATGACAAATCAAATAAACTACAAATCTCCCTTCTAAATTAAAGTAGAGCATTGCTTTAATTATTATTGTTACAGTAGGTTTACAGGTTTCAAGTTGGACATTTGCAAATCATGGGTTGTTTTATAGTTTTGTTTTCTTTTGTTTTCTTTGTTTTGTTTCTTTGTTTGTTTGTTGTATTGCCTGCACATGTATGTCACCTGAATCACATCGAAGGCGGTTTATTTGCGTTATTTGTTTTCAACAAAACCAAATCTAACCTTTTGGAAATGTCAGATCATGCAACCCCGGATTTTGTCCACGAAATATCAACACAAAATTTCAAAAGGCTGCACCAATAGCAAACAAGTTGTACGGAAATGATAGAAAACAGGAGTGTCAACCGTCCTTGCTTTCCCTCTTCCCGCTCACTTTCGATTCACTATATGTTCTTCTACCACGTCCGCCGTCTGATGATCAAGATCATATTGTCGAAATTTGACGGAATCAGGCCGGGCGAACCCAACAATGTGATCTAGACAAGTTTAGCATTCATGGAACTTCCCCCAGAACAAGTGTGAAAAGAATTATTCCATATACGGGAGATATGTACAGATTTGATGGTTCTTTCACACCCACAAAGCCATGGACTAAGTCTTGATCAAGTCAATTAATATGACGTCATCGAGCCACACGTGCAGGCTTCATTCAATTTCTTG
Organism: Apostichopus japonicus; assembly: GCF_037975245.1. Taxonomy (NCBI): domain Eukaryota; kingdom Metazoa; phylum Echinodermata; class Holothuroidea; order Aspidochirotida; family Stichopodidae; genus Apostichopus; species Apostichopus japonicus. The sequence goes on along the minus strand of NC_092567.1, from coordinate 22,383,260 downwards.
CCCCTTTTTCTTTGATCGTATTTATTGTAGTGCGCGTGCGCGCTACAATATTGGCATTACTTGCACTACATGACCGGACGTTGAAACTTAAAGTTTCATATATTCTCTGTACATTTGCAGTTTCAGAGGCTAGCTGCTTAGGCAACTTTATTCTGAACCTGTCCCGCCGCTCACAAGCTTCCTCGCTTTGTAGGAACCTACATGACTACCTACTACTCCCTGTTGTGTTGTCGGCCCCAATTGACAACACTACGAACAACCGAAAAGTTCTTCCTAATACTGAAAAAACTCCACTTGCACTACAGTACTACGTATTTGCAGGCAAATTCAGTTCTAGTTCTTGCGATGTTTAGTTTCTGTAATTGAGATGGGTTTTGCAAATACTGAGGATCTGATAAAGACATAAGTGAAGCTGTTTAAATGACCTATGCTGACGGTACTGGTTTCTATAGCGCCGACACCGTGTATTATTAGCATTACACCTTTATAGTTGATGGAAAGCAAAACTGTAGAGGGAAAGTATGAACGGTTCCAGGTGCTAATGGAACTATGACATCACAGATTTGCAAAAAAACGACATCATGAAAGGGAGCACAGGTATTGCCTCGCTGTTTGAAATAACTAGATTTGAATTGCGAAAGAACATAGTAATACGACACACGGTGGTATCGAAAGCAAGCTTGCAACCAGGTGTACCTCTGGGGGTGTCAAAGGGGGGGGGGGTTGAATTTTACAAACAAACCTAGCGTATATTGACATAAGTATCTAACACGTATGTGTGATAAACGGTCGAAAATACTTTCAATTTTGCATCCAAGCACCATCCATCTTAACAAAATTTCTCAAAGGGGGAGCACCCACCCCTCGCTTTAGAGCGCTCTCATGAACGACAAACATCTTAGCACAGCCCCTCCCCCACCTCACCCCACCCTTCACCCCAGTACCATTATACAACACTGTCACATTCTCTCTATCACAATTTTTTTTTTAAATGTCATAAAAGTTTTTTCTTAGTTGTAAACATATCATGGAAATAATACTAGCATTGTATCAAATCTACAAGAAGAATTTCGACTTTTTAATCTATTTTGATTCACTGTTTTTGGGTGTTTGTATGGTCTAATTGAGCAGCTCGTGTATCTCTGTGGTTTTGGTAAGCAGTTGCAAATCTCTGGTTATGGTACAAACTATATGCTACTGCAATAACACAAGGTCATATTGGTTGTCACAACATCGACTACACCTGAGCAAGATTTTCATACGGTCAATCTTACGTCAAAAAACATTTACTCGCCCGCTGTAGTTAGTGTTACATACCACCCACCCTCTGAGCCCCCCCCCCCCCCCCTTCAACCCTCTCCACACTCCAGCTGACACTAGTTGACGGAAGGCAGTTGTGCACGAATACATTTAGTCCGTTAGGTTTTAGGTGGAGAGGGATGTGTAGGGGGGGGGGGGGGGTGGTGAGCCTTTTTTGGGTGATAACTGGCTGATTGCATACTAAATCTAGTCCTTTTATAGTAAACTTCAAATCATCGTCAGGGTAACTGATTTTTGTTGTTGTTGCATTTTACATGGTAGTATAAAGCACACACAACAACATCGAGAAGAAACAAACAAGGGTGTATACATTTTAAACTGCTACCTATCTTCATAATACAACAAATTAGACACACAACACAGTGTGTAACAATACCACTTTGGGTCATTCTTGGCTTGGAATTTCCCCTCTATATACATGTGTAGTACCTAAACTCGAAGGCTATGTCGGAAAAGAATAGAACAGAACAAGCGAATGCGTAAAATCTAAATATAGATATGACATAGACTTCAGCCAATCAGAGATCGCTAATGAATAATAATCGGCACGCTCTAACCAATCAAAAAGCGTTTACTTTGACCTCTGTACGCTACTACTGTGTGCGTGCGTTATGGTTCTCTCAACAAAATAGGAAGTATCGTCGAACCAGAATACAAATTAACTACAGCACTCAGAAAGTAAGGTGGTGTGCGATTAAGTGTCTTCGTGGAGTCAAAAAAAAAGAGAAAAAAAGCAGGGGCAGTGACAGTGGAACTTGAGAAAAGCAGACATTTCGAAATATTTCAGTAAGTTTGCTCTCATATTTCGTCTCATCCGGCAATAACCTCCACGGTTTAATTTTCTATTTTATATTATCATTTTACTTAACCTTTCTGTACAGGAACTTCTAAATGCTTCACTATTAAGAGTTTTTGGGGGCATTATTTTGTACGATAGCTTGTGTTGCTAAGTGGTCCTTTATGCACTTTATGTACATGTATCTAGCATGTTAATTCAGCATATTATTCGATTTTTTGACACTTCATGTATATTGTATAGGATAAGACCGGTGACTATTTAATACGACATTTTATTTACTAAATCTTTATTTATTCCATATCTTTAAAATCATGCAGCTTCATGTGACATTTGGACTTTTTGTTGTTGTTGTAAACAACCAAAGAGTCGTCTCTTTTTACGATAGATGTATGCAATGAATAAAAGAAAATTATATTCAAATATACAACAGTATAAACAGTATACTAACCCACATTGTGTAACGAATTACACATTTTGGGGAACGAAATATTGCGTATAGATCAGTGACTGTATTGTAACCACAAAGTATATACTGTTTTGGTATAATACATATATTTACATCTCGAGTTTTTTAAATATTACTTTTGGTAAAAACCCATTCCGAATTATAACTATTTGTACGGACTTTGCCAGTTGGCGGTTCCCTGTAGTGGTAACTTAATCTATACCCGCACCATATACCAATTTACCAAAATGAGTTATTGGAATCGTGTGGTATGGGTCACCCTGTATCCGCCGCGTACCAGCCTAAATTTCTCAGTAACTGATAATTATCTTTCTTGGTAATTCTCAACTTCGCTACGTGTGCGGGTAGGCCTATATATTGATATATATACACGTGCAGTTTGAGGGTTCAGTTTTCCTAGCGTACATATATAGGACGTGTTGGAGGGTATTATACTTGGCCATGGGTAGTAGGACCGTGGAACTACCTTGGCTAGACTAATGAACATGAACCTTGGTATGACGACACTTCCATATGTTGAGGGCTCGGTGCCCGGTGGACTTAGCCTAGGGTGTATTCAAAGTTGCATGCTACCCTGCCATTCACCTTGTACCAGGGAGAGCATGCAGTTGTACTTCTAGGCCTAAATGCAATCGAAGCAGGTTCCCTGTGCACTGATCTGAGTCACTCCCTGTCATTGTTAAGTGGCTTGTCGTATAAAGAACCCCATCAAAACTTTACAAGCCGCTTTGCTTGTGCAATGGCGCATGTCGCTTCTCTTCCATCTATAGTCTATATAAATTACTATTGCCTGGGCTAACTGTGAAAGAGCCAATGCATGCTATAGAGCAGTGGCCTGTTATTGTACGTGTTTGTTTTTCGGTGGCTCGTTCAACACCAACTCGTCAAGGGGTTCAATAATAGCCACTTCAATTACGTTTTTTACCCAAACAATAACCATGATTGTTCTGTGGTAGAGAAGAAAATCATTTCTTAACTTGTGCCTTCAAAGACGGATCTACCAAACTTTTTCAAAGAGTGTTTTGTTGTTCTCTAATAATTATTCCATCAGTATTTATATAAAAGAAAATGGTTCTTACATTATATATACAGGGCATGGTAACTCTAAACTTAAGTCCCCATTTCATTAATTAGCCAGCAAATCCAAGTTTGAGTTGTGAACCTCTTTTATGATGCTTATTGTTATTATTATTATTTTTGCATGCATCTGTCCTTGACATGGGTTTTATTTCGAAAAGTTGTTATAATTTGGGAACTGATCCCCATTCTTCTCTAAAAACAATAAGGAACAAAAAGAGAATAAAAAGAGGAAAAGATGAAGGCATTCAAGGCAAGAAAGCAACAACCCCCCCCCCCCAAAAAAAAAATCTCCAAAATGACAATGAACACACCCCCCCCATTTCCCCCTTCACCAAAGTACTCTCTTTACCTACATAAAACCATAACCATTTTTCTTTTCTTTTCTAACAGGTTCTTCAAGGTCGTCTACAAATACCACAAACAATATGTTGCCTTGTGTCGACGAAATGACCATGCTCACTGCAGATCAAGTCAGTCTGTTGAATCAGGTAAGAAATTTTTTTAAAAAATCACCAGATTATCAAATTTATAATGTTGTTTCAAAACACGACTAAAACTGCGTTAATGTTGTTGTACTCATTCCGGCCTCAAATCCTCCACGATGCACACCCACCCCCCCCCCCCCTCCATAACTATGAACGTTTCAATCTCCCGGCCACACACCCCGCATAGCAACATACTGCACTGCAGTTTCTCATAGGGAATCCACGTTAAAAGATTTAGCAATGAATAGCTATCATAGTTATCAATATCATAACAAAAACCGGACAAATTTAAATATTTGATATCTGTAGTGATTTTAAAGAATTGATACGCGAAAGAAGATTCCCAAACCAGTTCAAGGTTTTAGGGTTATTACAACTGAAGTGTGATATACGTAATGTATATAAATGTCCGTCCCACAAAACTGATATTATCTCCGATGGATTGCGAAATCCTTCGTGCAGATAGCACTCGTATGCTTCCGCATGACCGCAATTCATACGTCACGCGGACAATATGAATAAACAACAGCTGTAAGGGGGAAATACCTTTCAGTTTCCAAAATGATATCACCAGCTTCCCGTGGGCTATAAATAGACACGGGAAATATATAGATATTAAGGAGTGATGTTGTTTCTTATGCTCAGTTGATATCGAGTTGCCTTGGATAGATACATACATATATATTATATCTTGTTTGAATTATGGATTTGGGTACGGTGCGAGTCAAACAACAGGTTGTTATATAAAACGTATTTATATATTTTTTTGTTGGCTTTGATCAAATGTTTTATCTTCATTGTAGGTTGTTACTATATTGGCCTGTATGTATGCGTGTATGTATGTATGTATATATATATATATATATATATATATATATATATGTATATATATATATATATATATGTATCTATATATATGTATCTATATATATGTATCTATATATACATATATATATATATTCACTGTACTGTTGTATGACAATTGTCATTTATTCTTTGGCTAGTATTTGGACTTCATTTTATTTTCCTTTTTTTAGCTATTCGTTCTTAAATTTCAAAGTCTATATAAAGTACCTTGGAGAGTTATTGGTATGAACTATTGACTTAGTTATTACTTATCTAATTTGCCTCTAATACTCGACTACTTGTTATGTTGATTGGACTCCAAACAAGATAACATCATGAAAACATTCATAGTAGTATATTTTAATCAAGTTCTTCTCTGCTTTGAACTTATCATGTGTTTTTAATGTGTTTTCTTTTCAATTTTTCATGATTATAACAGCTTGAAGACGACAAAAGTTTTCTCTTTGATCTGGACATGTTCCAGAGGAGTATGTTGACCTCTGACCCAGACCTGAGTATGATCACAGATAAACCACAAGTACTGCCACAAACTTTGACTCCACCCTGCACAACCGAGGACATGATCTCGAGTGAGGCCAGTTTCCAAGATATGGAGAAATATTACCCTCCGAGCCAGGCGTCGCCCGCATCCACAGAGGTGAGCGAACAAGATATGATCGAAGCCTACGAGATCGTTATGGAAGAGGTCCTGTCCACCATTATCCGCAGACTGGGCATCTCTGCAGGTGAGTTACCTTAGCAACTGATTATAACTCGGCGTGGAAATCGGGTCTTTCTGAAGTCACAAGCATGACAAACACCATGGTCATGCATATACTTGGTATTACTGTTACTATAGTGACTGAGTAGCAGCTCGTATAAGTCTATCCTCACAAAACTTCATCAATAAGACGTTGTCCATGAAAGGTTTACCCCCTCCTAACGAACCCCCCCCCCCTCCAACACCAAAAAAAAAGGTCCACCACAAATTAATCGCAATAATTTTCCTTTCATTACTCTTCCATTTAAAGATCCAACACAATGGACGCGTGAACACGTACAAGCGTGGATTTCACTCCTCCATCAGGAATATGGAAGGCCAGAAGTGAACTTGTATCATTTCCAAATCGACGGTTACACACTTTGCCAGATGTCACAGGAGGAACTAGAACAGAGGGCGCCAGGCAGCGGTTACCTACTTCATTCTAACCTCAACTGTCTTGTTAAAATGAGTGAGTATTTCGATATCATTGACGAAAGTGTCAAAAGGCGAGAAATGTGGTAGTTATTCTAGGTTTTTTGGTTCCATTTTGAAACTATTGAAAATTGATCATCACAGAAATACCAATGACATCATCTACCCCTTCCCCCTCCCCCACTCACCGCATCCCATCCACCCCACCATCCAAAACAGCTCCTCCCTGCATTATTGACAAGAGAAACTGTTAGATTGGTAACATTTGGTCTAGATTTTCTTGCCCAGGTCATTTGAAGACATAATTGTGGAATTATCAATTAAAATTATTGAAGATTCACAAGTAGAAAAAAGTGAGAAGGGAACCTAAAAAGCAAAAAAAAAAAGGAAACAGAAAAATCAGGCGTGAAGGACCTGGCGCTTTGAAACGGGTATTCTAAGAAAAGAAAATACCCTTTTTTTTCCAGTTTAAGTTTCAATTTGTTTATTCTAAAAAAATGGATGGTGGCAACGTACAGTCATTGTTAACTTACAACAACAAAAAAATCTATTTTTGTTCTTTGGGATTCTTGTATTAGTGCCACGTATGCTAAATAAGTATACGCTTGAGTTGTTTCACAAAGGAAGTGTATTCCCGAATTTGGTAGTAACCCAGTACAATGTCATGACCTACGTCATATCCGCCGGTTATATGTATAGGAAGTTGAACAGTTTGGTATAACTTCCATCAATTCCTGTCTACGAGTTATGGTACCCATTGTGGTGTTTGTAATACCTCAAATATTGGTTGTGGTATTTATTTAGAAAAGCTAATCCAACTCACGCAATATGCATTATTGAACCAATCTTCGAGGTAAATCACGTGATGAACAGTTCCACGAAAAATAAAAGGTCTGTGAGACTTATGGCGAGTGAATCTAATCGAAACTCCTAAAAATAATCGAAACTCCTGAAAATAATCGAAACTCCTAAAAACCTGAAAATAGAGAGTCTGTAAGGGGATGGGGACGGTGGGGGGGGGGGTGATTGGGTGGGTAGGGGAAGGGGAGGGAGATAATGTAAGAAAACTAATAATGACCATTACTTAACATCATATTCAATATTTTTCACTTTTCTTATTCTGATGTAGTCTTTTTGGTATAATTCTGAACTTTGTTTTCTTTGTAAGAGTTAACATTAGCTCTAAGTAATTGTTGAATTATTCTATTCTATTTATAATTATTATGATTTTTCTGTTGTATGATTTACAGATCAAATGGAAGACATTAAGCCAATCATCACACAATGTCAACAACAACAACAGCAACAGCAGCAACAGCAGCAACAGCAATACCCTGCACCTCCACCAATTGTCTCACACCAGATGGGTTATGAACCTTCCATGATGTTCCCATTCACTATGCCTCCTATGGGCCCATCTTCCCCTCCCATGCTGCAAGAGAATGATCTGCCTCCAAGTTCTGTTGGATCCTCCATTTCGTCTGACGAAGGTAAGGAAAATCTGCTTAATGTTTATGACGTCAACAAAACTGTATTTTACAAAGTTAGTTCTTCATGGTCGCTTCATCAATCTCATTTAAGAAAACAATTTTTAGCAAGTAAACATTCACACACCTTAATGAATAATGAACGAACAATGCCCATGGTTTTCAATTTTTTTTTTCAAATGATATTGACAAACAGAGAAAAGAGCAAGATATTAATTTTTGTTGCCGTTATTTTCTTGTTTTACAGAGGAGCAATGTATGTCTTCACCCCTGCCATCCCCCAGCGGGCCAAATACATCTATGACGCCCCATCACACAGGAGCCATCCAATTGTGGCAATTCCTGCAAGAGCTACTCCTTCAGCCAGACAGCTACAATTACTGCATCAGATTCTTGGACAGAGTACAAGGTAATTAACTCTCCTTATTTTAATCATAAACAATGGGGATGTCCAGGGATGTGATCCGCTCCCCACACAACCCCCCCCCTCATCTCTCCCCTCGCCCTCTTCTGAAATGATTTGGTACTAAAGATTAGTTACAAGAATTATTTAGATCATAACAAAGTACATTAGTGTAGTACAACTTCCTAGTAAGAAAACATAAACAGCAGTGATTGATGATTTCTATTCTTGGTTATTTCCAAGGAATTTCCCCGGCTAATAAGCGTTTGTTTGGAGAAATTAAACAAATAAACACCAGGAAGTAAATTGTAAAGCAATTGAGTTCATCGTATATTGAATACAAAATGCGGTATTGAGTTCTGTAACAATATCTTGATATATCATATTCCGGTTTTTCAAATGATGTTATCATGTTATAGATATATATATATTTACATTTATTTATTGTTCTTCTCACCTCTCAGGAATATTTAAAATTGAAGATTCTGTCGAGGTTGCTCGTCTTTGGGGCATGCGCAAGAACAGACCAGCCATGAACTATGATAAACTCAGCCGTTCTATTCGCCAATATTACAAGAAGGAAATCATGAAAAAGACAGAAATCTCACAACGGTTGGTTTATCAGTTTGTTAAACCTTTTTAGAAGGGGAGTGTGTAACAACTAAAGCAAGCACTTGACAGTGTAACTGTTTTTTTTATTTTTTAGTACAGACGAGGCTTATATGGAACAACATATAGAGCAATCTATAATGTTTGTTTGTATCTATTTAATTGTGAAAACATTTGTGAAGGCGATGAAGTCGTCTTAACATTGTGTAAATATCTTTTATTTTAATTCTTAATTACAAAATGATCAACATTACACGAAATTGATGTGAAAATAGACTTGTAAACATGGATCAGACCAGGCAGGTGAATTGTGAAGAATTGTTACAACCAGAGGTATAATATTATACTGCCTCATTCATCATGACGTACGTAATAAATTGGAAAAGAGTTGCCAAGTGAAAAGAATCAAGGATATCTAACTACCTAACACTTTTCAAAACCTGCTTACAATGATCCAGTTTTTTGTTTAATTTTCGTTGTAAATAATTTTTACTTCCTTTCCTTTTGTATATAATTACATTTTTATAACCATTACTTTATTATCGTAAGATAACTTTTGCACACGAAAAAAAGTGTCAAAAAGAACCTTTTGTTGCTAAATAAACAACACCAACAAAAATTAGAACCCATGGCAGTTTGCTATGTATTATCGTAAGGTTCTGTGAACCTACAAATATGGTCAAAGTTTTTTAAAAAAAACTTTACCATCTCTTCATTTAAATATTCCATTTTATCATTTAATTTTTTTCTTTGTTTATCATTTGGTATTTGTTTTTTTCTTTTCTTGTTGTCAATACGTTTTTGCTCTCATATTTCTTTGTTATTATTTTATTTCTCTTGAAATAGTAGCCTAAAATTTTAAGCGTTTTATGTTTCATTTTTATGTTTAACACCGGGCAAGTGTCCGGCTATGGGAAAGTAGTACTGGCTATAAGAAGTGAGACATGATTTTCAAGTTTGTTCCATTAAACTAACAAAAATGCGATTTTGTAATTTCATTTGTGACTTTGGGGGAGGATGTGGGGATACTTGTGCTGGGGAGGGGGAACACAACATGAACAGGATAACGGGGACTGACATGGTTCTGTTTAAAAACGTTCATAAAGGAAGGGGAGGCTGGTTTAGGGGTATAAGAGCTTTGTGTTGCGAAAGTTAAAAACATTTAATTTTCGAGATCTAAACATATTTCATGTCAAGAGTGGTGTGAAAGTGAGGTGTAATGTTAGACAAGGGCATTTTTATCCTTGTTTCATTGTTAATTTGATTAATAGAGGCATTGAAAGTCTTCTTCAATTTCTTTAAGCAAAGTTTTAAGGTTTTTTTTATTTTAAGAACTAACTTATATCAAACTAATAATATATCTAATATGTCTTTCATGTCGATCTGTTTTTTTCTTGTAAATACATCGTTTTTAATATTCACGTATCTATCGGATTAAATTTAATTGGCTTCAGTAACATGACAATAGTACTAAGAAGTTAAAAGAGTAAACTTTCAAAAAAAAAATTGTGAAAATAACGGAATAAAAAATTTAAAAAATGTGATTTCATTTCTTAGTGACTTGCCGTAAACTAAAATAAAGTTTCGCTTCATTCCAATATGTATCCGTAGCATATGAAAATGCATATGAAAATAAATACATTTACCATATCTTGGAGAATGTAAAAAAAATAAAAAATCTCTCTTTGTTTTGTAATGTTTGTCAGTTTTCATCGGATTTCTGATCCCTCATGTTTACCCCTCATGTATACCCCTTGATAATGCACATGGTCTCTTGACCCAGCATATGATCCCTGAATCCCATAAGTTACTTGGTTGTTTAGTTAAGGACATGTCGGGACATGCATACCACTGGTATATGTGCGTGGCCTATTGACCCTGGATGCTGTCTCTTGATTTTTTTCATTTTTCTTTTTTTGTCTGATTTATTCCCACATGACTTTATACTCAGAATACTATTCAGTTATGAATCTCCCGCGCCCTGTCGCAATCAATCATGCACGCCCCCCCCCCCCACCCTCTATATGGTTGGACCTGTTAACTTCCACCATTGCAAACCTTGAATGTCTTTAGATATAATGAACGACGAAAATTTTACAAATTAATCGAAATATTACCTGATCGTTGTAGGTCCTCTATAAATAACTTAAAGTTAAGTGAAAACCGATATAGCATGGAACTGATGATCGATTGATGAATCGATATCTTATTGTGACTAATTTAATGGAAAATTGACGACCAAAATGAAATGTCTGCTTTGTTAAAAGAAAAAAGGTTCCTTGCCCCTATATGATATGCTCCCTTGATCACCAAAGACAGCATTCCTGGAAGGGACACACAAAGTAAAGTAAAGGGTTCACCGAACAACCAATATAGATAACTACTTCGATTGACTATAGGGTATAGGACTTGTTTGTTTCGTATTCCGACAGAAGAACGGTAGGCCTACGTCATGGTGACGCAGTAGCTGTGACATATGCGCAATTACAATAGTATCAATCAGTTTATTATAATGTAGGTGGTCTACACAGCCACTTACTCTAACGTAAACCTTTTGTTTTCACTCTCTCTTACTCCTTAGAACACCCACGCAGTCGAATAAAAGGACAAGTCAAGCATAATATATATATATATATATATATATATATATATATATATATATATATATATATATATATATATATATATATATATATATATATATATATATAAATACATGCATGACTACCTCAAAGACTGAATACTCAATGGAAATACGAAGAATGACTTGTTATACTTGTATAAACGAAACACGCTAAGCTTGCTAAACCACTTATAATTATACCTGTTTACATACAGATAGACAGACACTGAACAGAAGGACAGATTCCTTTAATTCAATGAAGGCTGTAAATTATTGCAAAATCACAACAACAACCACATTATCAACAAACCTATATTGTTAGAGAGAGTGCATGGGTGTGTACAAGTTGAATTCTTTTTCTTATTGCATGCACTAAACTGTAACGTCTTATATAATTGCCAAAAATAGTCGAAATTTTCGAAATGAAAACTGAAAATGTGATTATGTCATCAACTATGACGATGTTGAGTCACTGAAGTATATCACGAATCTCTAGTTTCTTAGGTAATATAGACTACAAACGAAGCTTAGGCTAACGGAGAAAGCGAGAAGCGCTTTGTAGACTTGCGCAGTCATAACATTGTCCAAGATCATTACGCGCATAACAGTAGAAGTCTCATGGACTTTCACTATCCTGTTATTGTATCTCTGTATGAGTGTGGTAAATGCGATGCAAAATGCGTAGGAAAACAATATGTCTGCTATACGCACTTCTAATAAACGTTGTTACTGCAATCAAAACACCGAAAGCTGGTTTGTAACAGACTATTATCTTTCTCTTTTTCTGGCAGCGTGTTTGCCAAAAATAACTAAGTATTGTTTATACAAAATGTATGTTTATCGAACTCGGTATGAGACCTTCAATCTAGAGCTATTTATGACGTAGGTTAGCGCGTTCCATAGTTACCATATCTGACGCCTACCGCCGGCGCAGTGTGTCAGTAATATCCGAACAGGAACAATTGCTAAACTTGACTGCTTTTGTCAAGCTTGGTGTTAGCCTTTTCTTCGAAAATCTCTCGACGGTTCATCGAATTTTACTTCTCTGCACTCTTTTAATACATGAATATGTATAGATCTTATTTAAACTCCGTAACGCACTATAGTACTAACATACTACTAGTAGTACTAATGTAACAGTGCCATATAGGCCTACATGCACTTTAAGATTATCCAGCTTGGCTGTATTGAACATTTAGAGAAACACTGATATAGGTATGGAGAGAGAGTTGCTAGTCGGTTTGCCATCTATGAGAGTGTCAACGGGCGACGTCCAGCCCCTTCATTAACGATCAGCTTGACCACAGCATAAAAACATTCATAAATACACAACCAGTAGTGGGGAAAAACCTGTAAATATCGCACCATATTACATGTAGGGGCTTTACAAAGTCCAAACCCCTCTCCCCCTTAGACCCCTCCTTTAGACCCTCCCCTATTCCCCTCCCCTCCCCCACACTTTTAGACATCAAATTTCAACCCTGTCTCTCTTTATGTATAGGTTTCTTTTTGCTTTCTGGGATAGTTGTTCATCATTAAAGAGGCGTGGTCGTGACGTAGTGGTTATTAGAATATTTCAGTACATTTTCTCTGCCGTAACGAAGGTGACGTCACTCAGTACTTTTACGAATGATCACCGCGACGAACATCAGCAACTTTCGCCTGTATGCAGTCTGCTACATGTACGGTTTCACATAGGGAAAGTCCAGTACACAATGAAGTGAGTGACTGTTATATTGACAATAGGCTACTGTAAATGAGATATTTATCACACACAACCAATAATGATGGCTGGCTGGGGTTGTGTCTCTTTTAACGTATACGGTATATGAAAGGCATTTCTAAAACGGAACTCAATGTGATTCCCTATACGCGCATGGTGACGGAAATATGCTCATAAATACGCATGAGCACCACGATGTTTCCGATAGGAAGAGATACTATATACCATCGTCTTTCCTTTTCACCTTATCAGCATCACAGTTATTGCTTAATAATCAAAAAACAGAATGTATTTCCATTACATCTATTATCTTTAACAGATAAGAACTGTTTCCTATATAAGGATATTCGAGACAGGGAATATGGACAATTTTGGGGTGCCTTTCCAACTTAAAAATGATTATATAGGTATATATAGAGTCATTCTTTTTTCATATATAAGTTCATGTATACTAATTTTTACATCTGGCCATCGTATTATCCTTTTAAAATAAATCGCAGTTCTATACCTATTTATTTGAGACGAAACAATCTATATATAGCTGTAGTGAGAAAACGAGAAAAAAAAGAAAAAAGAAAGAAAAAACCATTATCACAATTAAATTGCGTGAATCAGGACGGGTTGACAAATATTGTTAAAGTGCATTGTATGGTATATGTGTGTGTGAATGGTTGTTGACAAGAAACTCACTGCCAATTTTTTTTTTCTAGGAACCGGTTTTAATGGGTCAGTACACATCCATGGTTAAAATGAATTAGTCATTTCTTACAGACTCGTACTCGTTTGTGATTGGTTGAAACAGTTGATAATTAACGGAATATTTGTGTTAATTCTTTCCTATACCTGCCAATATTTGTGCAATATAACTGACAGAAAAGTTTCCTTTGCTTTCACACAAGGGCGTAGGAACCGGGGGGTGGCTGGGGGGGGGCGCCAGCCCTCCCAGTGAAAAATGTGGAGGGGCGGAAGTATCATTCCGCCCCCCCGCTTCGCAAGTCCGAAAACCCCTTTTTCATTTCCAAATGAGAAAAAAATCTCATTTGGAGCACCAAATTGCATCTAAGGCCAGGTGAAAATACAAAATTAAGTTTACAAAATGGAGCGGGTGTTGAAGTGTGCTATATTGCACCAATTTGCATCTGAGGCCACCTGGAAATGCAAAAAATTCCAAAGGGGAGGGGGACACCCCCTCCCCTTAAACCCCTCCCCCAAGCGGGTCATCAGTCTTCAGCCCCCCCACTCAAAAGTACCTTCCTACGCCACTGCTTTCACATTGTATTTAACTCTCCCCCCCTCTTTCCTGCACCCTAATAGTCGTTATATACTTAAATGCTAATATCCTATATGTGACTGAAAATTGAAAAGCGCTACGAGAGAACACGAAATAATATGTACAAAACCTGTGGCTTTCAGGGGTTTCGTCCACTGAACTCCCACCATTGGTTTACCCACTGGTGTCCATATGCTTTTCCAGCCAATAAGAGTACCCCTGCTCACTATCAGAAATAATATCCTATCACTGATCTTAAACAGAGGTATTAAAGTTGTGACCAAAATTATGAATTCTTGACTGATTTAGGTAAGGTCATGAATCTTAATAGCAGGGCGTGCGTGCGAAAAAATGACTGAGGATATTGAGATGGATTGATGAAGAATATTGAGATGGGGTGAGTATGAGCCCCTTCCCCTCCCCCACCCCCCCCTTCATCTTTGCGCAAGTCACTGCCTGATACGCATCTGATTAAACTTACGTGACCTGTTTTCCCAAGGATTGTTATGAAATGTGTAACCACTGTGCATGCCCCCCCCCCCCTACTAACCCAGAGATCCCATCTGTGTACACCATTGAATCACAATAATACTAAGACGTTTACCCAAGGGAGTTGTTATTGCCTTCCTAGAAGAGTAAGTGACGAATACAGACAAATACACACACACACACACACATATAATTGATATAACTGAACAAGTCAACAGGAAGCTCCATTACAATCAAACAATGATACGTGTAATCTTGAAATCAGAATGCATTGTCGTAGATCTGCTTATTATTATCTGCGCCAATAGCATTACAAATACACTTGGAATGTTATGACTGAAAGCCTCTATAGAAATTTAACCAGCAACAGCAAACAATGACCAGCATTAGTTTTGCAAACTGTAAAATGCAATTTTGTATATGACGTCAGAGAGGAAAGGGATATTACCCTGATCATGTGTTTGTTTAAAGTGCGGCGAATGACGTTTGCGTTATGTAACTCTGTTATTTTACTGGGGGCTCGTCCAGTTGATGGGAGCTGATATTGACCGGGCGGTTGTTTTGTATGACGGCCAGAGACGGAAATATTGGTTAGAGCAAAGGGTCAGAGGGAAGTAAAATCTAGCTGTCTCTAAATTGTGTAATCATACAGTGTATGTAATCCATGTTGGATATGTAGGCAGGTTATGTAGACCATGTAGGTAGGATATGTGGACCATGTAGGCAGGGTATGTAGGCCATGTGGGATATGCAGGCAAGATATGTGGGCCAGGCACTCAAGCCCAAGGCCTCAAGGGCCTGCATACTCATAATTGGTGTAATAAAAACATATTAACATATACTATATATATATATAAACTTATTATTATATATATATATATTATATATTATATATATATATATATATATATATTGATATAAAAATAAATATAATAAATGCATCATAATTGGTGCAAGATTGTGGGTCGCTTTTGTTTCCTGTGACCGAATTGAAGTCTTTCATGTGCCGTTTTAGGAACGAGGATCGCCTATTGAGAACCATGTTATATTGAAACTTCAATAGCAAATAAGGTACACTACTGTGTTCTCACTTCAAACGTCTTTTCACACGTCTGTAGTTGGGTTCTGTTTTGACCATCTTTCGTTTAATACTGGACACTCGCTCTAACCCCTTAACCTTCATACAGGGCGGAAAATGCCCCCCCCCCCTCAAATATAAAAAAAAACCAACGTTTTGAAAAATGTGTATCTTCCCAACCCTACAAGCTAAAGACTTGGTTTGAGTGTTAGAATAAAGCTGATATGAAAATCTTTTCAAAATACCTATTTTATACAAATTGTTTCAAATGTTCGCTAACATTTTGAATGGATGTCGATACAAAGGGACCCAGGTTCCTTTGTTATTTGTCAGATAATTTTGACGAATACACAGAATGTAATTTGACTAATATATGATTCTGCCCAGTTGGGAATGGATTCTTTCGCGGGTCGGATTTGGTCCGCCTGCCTGTTGAGAACTCCTCTGATAGACTCTATGAGTCCATTATTCGAATTTCAAGTATTGTGACCCTCCTCAGCTAATGAACTTACCACTGATATGGCAAGGAATCACAAAGCCAACTGGCTCTTTCCATATTTTTTTTTAAGTCTCCTTACATTGTTAGGTTCATATATTAAAAACGAGCATTATTTCTCAACAGATACAGTGGTGCAGTGGTTAGTGCTGTGTACCCGAAGAGCAAGACAAACTAAATGTCTAGGGTTCAAATCCCCAGTGAAGGCAGTTTTCCTTTTCTATTCTTATACCTCTTTCTTTCCATTATGAACCTTAAATATTAAAAACGAGCATCATTTCTCAACAGTTACAGTGGCACAGTGGCTAGTGCTCTGTACCTGAAGAGCAAGGCAAACTCCTTGTCTAGGGTTCAATTCCCACAGAATGCATGTCTATGGTTCAAATCCAGCCAGAGCCTTTTAATTTTCTGTTCTTTGGAGGACGTGGAAGTATAAAGGTAAGAAACGAAGTTTATTCACTGGGAACCAAAATGGTGTAATCGGTAGTTCCTTCCGCGATTACACATTTTTGATCAGCTCGGTTCAAGTCCAGGGTGAGTGATCGCTGGAAAAGGACTTCGCCGGCACCACTCCCACTGACAAGGTTCCCAAGCGGCCAAGGGAATTCGCCTGCACCCCTTCCCCCCCTGACAAGGTTCCCTCTCCCTGACAAGGATCAGTGGAGAAGTCAAAACAACTGGATCTTCAAATATTTGTAAAACAAGCAAAAGCTTTCTCCCACAGAATGGTTTAGTGGTAGAGAAAAAGTTTTGGCAGCAGAAGGTCCCTGGTTCAATCCCAATTGTTAAGCAGCTTGCAGAAAACTCACAAACGAACTCACACACATACGCCATCATGAATGCAAAGGTTACGATTATCTTCGAATCCAAAAACAACCAAGTCAATGCAAAACTTTGTGAATACTTCTTTATTCAATTCGGAGAACTTAACAAAACTTGGTATGTAAGTTAACTCTACAGTTTATACTCTTTAAGTAAACAATTTTTTTGGCAAACTATTTGGCAAGTCTTGGTGAATACACGAAGCTTTGAGAGAGAAAGAAACTATTTTGGGGTTTAAGTAATAATTTTTTTTTTAATACCCCAAAAACAAACACAACTACACAAAATGCCTCAAGGCATTCTTCCTTACTGAGAAATTTTCATTGTCTAATGGGACACAATGCAGCACTTGCAAAGAGCTTGAAAGTACAGAATTCCCAGAGAAAGCGTTTTAAATAATTTGCAAAAATTTGGTGATGACCTATAAATGGAATCACTAAAGCTTTTGAATACTTAATGGCAAGATCAAATTGGACGGAATGAAAGCACAAAATGAGTTGGACATAAGGCACATCTTTTGTAGGTTGAGGAATAGGTAATGGTGGGGAGGGGGGGGGGGGGGTGGGGGGTTCACTTGTCACCAAGAATATCCTTTCATTGACACAGCTTCATAAATTTCCCCAAAACTGGATGTAGTGTGTAATCTATAGAGTGTCTGCTAAAATTGTCTCAATATTGATAAGCCTTATTTCCCCCCCATTTTGAACATTTTGTACTACAGATTTTCAAAGTGAAGTCTTCAACCCCCCCCCCCCCCCTAAACGTAATTCTCCTCAAAGGCCTGCATGAACATGATTGTGACTGAGGTTCATGTGAGAGAATAAAGACAAACACAATTTAGGAAATAAAGGTGAAAATGGATTCATGGCCTACTTTTCCAATATATAGCCATGGAAGTTCTACTATAAATTTCCATTACTTTTTAGTCAGATTGCAAACTTCAATGAATTATATTTCATGACTTACCCAGCATAGTATTTGTATACTTGAGTTATGTCCAGGAATTTGAAAAAAAAGAAAAACTTGTGAAAAATCTTTAAAAACTCATCTGTTGAAAGCTTAGTTTAATCAAGGAGTTGCTAGAGAAGGAAGGTTATAAATGTATCAAATGAACAAAACAAAAAAAAGCATGAAAATTGCTTTAGGTTAGCACCTGATGGGAGTGAGGGTTGGGGGGGTAATCAAAATGTGAAGGTAATCAAAAGTGAAGGAAATCAATAGTGAATGGGGGGTAATCAAAGTGAAGGTAATCAAAATGACAAGATTTTCACGCCCCTCGATTTGGAATGAATGTGAAGAAATATGAATGAAAGACAAAAGGAATATGGGAGCCTAAAAGTATACAATGTCCACACAACCCATCCTGTTTCCAACCCACCATCATACCCCCCCCCCCCAACCCTCCTTCTGGTATCTGGCCCCATAACTTTTCCATCAGCTTTCACACACACTGAATCTTTTAGTGTCCTGTTTTAAATCTTGGAAAATTATTTACACTAACAGAGTTCTATAGACTTCATTATACAATTAATGGTGATTGGAGATTTTTCCTTTACATCAAAACTGACGAAAAATTTACTTTGCAACTTCAAATTTGCAATAGATTAAAACCTTGAACGTGAAATTCGTAAGAAAAAAAAACAAAAACGATATATCAACGTTTTTAAACTTTTAAGGGAAAGCCTCTTCGTGGTTTGTGGTAATCAACGAATCGTCAAACTGCAACAACTTCAAAAGAACATGGACTGTAAAGATTTCCTGAAATTAGCCATTTCTTGGTGTTGCTAAAAGACATAAAACAATAAAAACCCAATAAAAACAGCTGAACAAATAAACAGCACAGTAATTTCTGAATTGATGAGGAGGGTGCATGGGGGAGAAAGCTTTAATAAATAAACAGCCCTAAAAACAAGGAAGAAAACTAAACAGATGCAGCACTTAAATAAACTGTCATCACAATTTCTCACGTCTCTTCCTCAAATCTTTGTGTTTACAGACACGTTTCGAATTGGTCCCACGGTTATTCGCAAGTGTGACTTTGTTGATGCAGTGAAAATTTTGTGTCCAATCCACAGGCCACACAGCACTATAGGGTACTAGATATATCGAATCTGCCTATGCCAGAGGTGAACACATCCAGAGGTGAACACATTAAGTGAAAACAACTAAAAGATCACAGAGTACTACATGCATGCTCATTGTACATCTGTTATGTTGAAATATCCTATCACAGGTAAGCCCTATTGACAAACTCCCCCAACATTTTTTGTTTTTTCCGTTTTGGCCATTCGGTGAATTCACCGATTCAGTCTAATTATGGTTGGATAAAATGGATCACTCTGTTGTTTATTGGGTTTCACAGACTGTATGAACAGGATCATGAAAAACCTCATCACAGCCCTGGCATAAAAATTTTGCATGTGGTCGACAAGCCACACTTTGTCCACTTGTGCCCTACAAGACTTCTCTGAAGTTTCAATGAATCATCAGAGATCAATAAACTTACAGTATCCATTAGGATCTTTTTGTGTAGAAGGTTCATCTCTTTCTTCAGATCACCACAGACACCTCCTTGCTGTTCCTGGTGACAGTTTTCCAGGTCACAGACGGTCTACCAAGAAAGGAAAAAAAAGACAAAAAAAAAATTAATACATCCCTCATCATGCCTTTCAGTACTAGGAGCATGATCATTATAAACATCCACATATTTTAGCACAATTGCTAAAAACGTTTGTCAATGCAGAAAAAAAACATTGACTGGCTACAACCAAAATTCACACAAGTTTGCATTTTCTTCTGATTTAATACAAAAGCAACATTAATGTTACACTGGCATCTCTATGCCAGTGTAAGATTAATGTTACACTGGGCATAGAAGTGTCAGTGCCTATTTTGTAGCTACTGACAAATGAGTGATGTGTATTTAGCCGGTAAACAGCCTAGTTTGTGACCTGTACTTCCCTTTGCTACAAATAATAATAATAATAATAATTAACAGTTCTTTTATAGCGCAACTTACAATAAAGTCTCGCCGTGCTGTACTTAACCCTGGTCATTGGTAACTTGTCACACTTACACACCAAAGTGTGCAAAATTCAAACAATCTCTACTGGGGCACCACAGTGCACCACAGCCACGTGTCCCCTGGGGGACTTCCCATAGGGTGCAGCCACAAACCGGCGCACGCAACTATAATTACAAGTTACCTCCCAAGTCCCCATTTATACACCTGGGTGAAGAGAGGCAATGGAGATAAAGTGCCTTGCCCAAGGACACAACGCAATGATCTGGCCAGGGCTCGACGAACCTGTCATCCTTAGATCACAAGTCCACTGCCTTAACCACTTGACCACAACAAGATTCTGCTCCTCACATTTCAGACACCCTCACTTTCTGTCTCACCTGCTCACATAATAATAATCACAATAATCATAATAATAATAATAATAAAAATAATAATAATAATAATAGATAAACTTAAAAGCGGCAAAATCTACAGAGTTTTCGATGGCGCGTGTACGAAAATTTTGAAAAAGCAAGAGTTAAATAAATGAGTCTTAAGTTGTGACTTAAACTGAGAGAGAGAAGGAGACGTCCTGACAGACACAGGTAAATCATTCCACAAGACAGGACCAGCTGACAAGAATGCACGGTCACCATAGGTTTTCAGCCTAGTTCTAGGTACAATGAGAGACATGTTATTGCCAGATCTTAGTTGAAAACGAGGGTTGACAGAAAAGGCAATAAGCTCGGCTAGATAAGAAGGAGCCAAGCCATGTATGCATTTGTAAACAAAAAGTAATATTTTAAATTTAATCCTATACTCGACAGGTAACCAGTGCAAGGAATGCAAAATACTGCCAGAGGGGGTGCCAAACTCATAACAGTCAACAACCATAGATGTGATTCTCCTGTGGCATCTGCCAGTGAGACCTCTCAGGTCCCAACAGATTATCCTTATTTACTGTTCCTCACAACGGATTGCAAAACATTATCATTCTTCCGGGATGTTGACTCACTTAACATTGTGGAACAATCTAACCAAACACATCTCTTCTACCGTTGTGCTTTGAGTACTTCAATGAAGAGGTATAAAGGCACGTCCACTTCTTGCATGATATTTAAACAAAGCATAGCTACCAAGTCGATCGTCCTTGCTGTATCCGATCCCCACCTAGCGTTCTCAAATGTGAACAAGGCTAACATTTCAACTCAAGTGACACGTACACAGTGGTTACCGAGAAATAAGTTACACTTAAGTCACACAGGTATTAAGCACGTCTTCCTTGTTTAGCAGGGGGAGGGGTGAAGGGGAGGGGTGGAGATGTTGCAATAAAGACACTGAGGATCTATTTTGCATGTAAACAAAGCTTTATATTGCAAGTAGTACTCAACATATATCAATCAGACCCAACAACTGGTTTATCATGCACAGTTCACTCATGTGCGGTTTATCACACTGTTCAGTCTTTTGATAACAATATGTACCCTTTTTGTTTGGGTGGGGGGGGTGGAGGTGGAAAATGTCTTTAAATTTGGCTCTATAGTGTATGAAGTGACCATAAAAAGATTTTAAATGAAATTATTCTTTACAAGAGAATTTTCTGGTGATCGGTGCCATGACGTCAAGTTTCGTTATTGTCACACTTGAGATATTAATGATCAAAAGTTTTACCACGAAAACATGTCAGAGCTTACATAATTATTCAGTAATTGAAACCCCATCGAGTTACATAAAGAGTTTCTTACAAAGAAAATGACAGAGCCCACATATCACCACCTTTTTTTGGGGGCTGGAAACCAACTTTTGCTTTCGATTTCTGTCTAATTTTTATCACTTGAAAAATGAAACATTCAGCGACTTGGTGGTTTTTTCCACCCCAATATGTGTACTAGTTTGCCCTTTGTACTTTCACATCTACCCATTGAGGAATATTACAGCATCAGATTACAGAATGTAAGCTTTTTCTTCATAACAATTAGAAGTGTCAATTTTTAAGGACTTTTTCTGGAAGGTTTTGTGAATAGAACACCAGCTTTGGGCCATTAAAACTCTTCCTTGGGTGGACTATAGATCTACTACATTTTTTCCCCCAGTTCATCAAAGGTGATGGAGGGAGATACCAATTTGTTTACCTATTGATTTCCTTTGTCCGAACAAAAGTTGGTCGTTTCTGACGACCGTTCATAATTTGTCCTGGAGATTATTAAAGGGTTACATTAGGCAAAAAATTAATTTCAGTTTAGATTTCTAAACCACTTTTAATATTGGAGAAATGACTGTTTTGAACATCTAAGGCTCATCAATGGAAATGGCTGGACTACAAAGGCTAACAAACAGACCAGTAAACCAGTTCCTTAGATGCAAAACAAAATTCGAGTAGGAAAACAAGCAAATTTTATGGCTCTGTTGTTTATATGAATTTTAAAGGACAAGTTTTGGGTGGGGGGGGGATTTGAATTTACAATACAATGTATTAATATAAACAATTAAGGCCTGCTCTGATGAGCAGATGTCATCATCAATTTAGCCTTAAAGGAGCATTCCAGAGATTTAGTATATTTTAAAGGTCAATATCTTGAAAACCGATACAGCTATAGAAGTGTCACCAGCTCTCAAAGTTTTCTTTTTTAATTTTTTTTTAATTGAATTTCTTCGTAAAGTCATCCTTTCAAAGCACAACTCATCAAACTATTAATTTTCAATTTTACAAGAAACTATGAAATCATTGAAATATTCCTCGGTCCTAACATGAATGTTTTCTCAAGACGAGTATTTTAAATTGTAATCCAATGACTGTTGTCTTTGGAAATCCTGTCGGTGACACCCAAATGGTATTTGAACATTTCGCTACTTTGAAGGGGTGTTTGGCTTCAACCCATAACCTTTCAGATCACATTTATTCTTGACTTGTGAGTTGACGTCCCAGTCAAAAAGAAAAGCTGCAGCGGCAGCAAAATCAAAACAATAGAGATTATCCATCCCTAGGCCAGCAGTGCCTATTGTGTGACAGTGAAACGCACATCGCACAAGAGATCATGTCCTATAAATCAGACAACTCTGAGTCCTACATTTGACGCTGTGCCTAAAAGGTACTTGTAATCCTGGTCCATTTCTGTGTTTAATATTGAATAAATATATATATATGTTTTCCTTCAAGTTCATTCAAAGTTGTGGTATCATTACTTTATTGTTCTTGTACCAAAACTGTTGCTAATTATAATTTGCTAATCAGATGCTTTTAAATTAAACTGACCTTGCTGTATTGCTCAAAGAGCTGCCTGATATTCTTGAGTCTCTGGTTGACATTCACACAACTCTGCTGCATGAGTCGTTGTTGCTGCTTGAACATCGTCTGCGAAAAAAGAAGGAAAAAAAGAAGCAATTTAGCACAGTACCAGTAAATATAACATAGTTTAGGTTAGTTTAGAGACCCAGGGATCAGGGAAGCCTTCCAGTAGCTTATTTTTGAGACCCTTTCCATGTTAGATCGTGGATGAACACTGGCTAATTTCAAGCCTTCTCTTTTTGATAAGTGTTCAGAGGATAACGAGGCAGGGCCTAGGGTGTAAATTCGCTCCCATTTCTTCTCCCACCACTTAACATCCCCATTCGACGGACGAGAGTGTATGCCCCAGCATCTGACCACTTTCTCAAACACTGAGGTAGGCAAATGCACCCATTAGACATCACTGCAGTGCAGCCATAACAAACAAAGTTGTTTCGAAACCACGTGAAGAACAGAAACAAACCCCTTTCCCAAGTTCACAAACCAGAAATACCAAATCCACGGAAGACTCCGCACATCACCATTGCACTGCAGCAATTTTTTAATAGGTCAAGAGAATCTTGGAATTTTGATCCTGGAACCTAAGGGATTGTGAGGTGGACACTCTAACCGCTGAACCAAGCCTTTGTTACAAATACTAGGTAACAGGAGTTACATTCGTTTACGTTTAAGGCTCGTCCAGTGATCCAAGAAGATTAATTTCTTTCACAAACAACCCCAAAACTATCCTGAATGGAGTAAAAAGAATTATTTGATTAAAAAAAAATAGCACAGAAGTTGTGATATGAAGAATATTGATCCACCTTTCAGCTTCATAGCTTGTTTCCGATGTTGAGGCTTTATAAAATATTGTATATATCCTATTCAATTTTTTACTTGGATGTGTGTGCAATAATCTTTAGGTTATTCATGAACTACACTTATAACTGCTTTTTCTTAAAAGCTGAAATTACTCTACTACTACCTTGAAAAATAATTCAAGTCTGCAGAACAAATTTTTTAAATAAATATTTCTGGATGTACCTTACATTTTGGTTGTCTGAACAGCAAATTTGGTTGTCCGAAAAAAATGTAGCAAGAAAAATGATGACTTATATGTACCCCGAAGGAGAGATGTTTTTTTTTTGGAGGGGGGGGGGGATGGTGTGGGGTGACACCAAATTACCATTTTTCCTAATTGGGGGTATTTAGTTACAATTCAATCTGAATTAGACGTAATCAACTAGTCGAACAGCCCCCACAGCAGATTTTTGGTCGTCTGAACAGTAATTTGGTCGTCTCGGACATGCAGACTACCACATAATGTCGTTTGATATTTAAGATGATGATCATGTGACCTTAAACTAGCGATTTCATTTGTCTGTTCTTACCTGTAATTTTTCCTCTTGTTCCTTCATCTTCTTTACATCCGTCTCCCACTGCTCCAGGACTACATTCAATTGTTTGTTGTATTCATCACTCAGACGTTGCCTGTCGAAGGTTTCACAAAACAAACCAAATATTACTGAATAATGTCAAGTTTTTAGCACTACTGAATAAATATTTGAAATATTTAATTTCAATTTAAAAAGGTCATCGGTCCTTCAGCAAATACCTCCAACTTTCGGATTGATGCTATAAAAATGCTCAAGATTTTCAAAGGTACTTTTCATAAAGGTCCTGCATGGAACCGTTAAGGTGACATAAAAATCATAAAACGTATATTATTCATTTCGTTTTATGACCAATTTTATGAAAATTGTTGCATAGCTCACAAATTATCTCAACAACAACAACAAAAGACACCAAAAAATGGTAGTTTACTACTTGTTGAATTTTCAGAAATCTAGAACATCTTACAATTATACATCTGATTTCTCACTTGTCACATACTTTGCAATGTAACAATTACCTGAAAACCTACATTCATTTGCTCCACTTAATAGTTAAAATATTAAGTTATGAAACCCAATTAAGGGCTCGAAATACCTGCTGTCCCACTTGGCAAGAGGCTTGTGAAATTTACATCAGGCGTGTAACATTTTAACTTTTTAACTAGTTCTCTGGGCATGCAGATATTAACCATAATGAATTAGAGAACATCCAACCCAAAATATAAAGCAATGTATCATACATTGGCTTTGCATGGTGGCTAGTTTAATAGCTATCAGCCCATTAGAACTAGAGGACAAATGAAGGTGCTCTGAAAATTGAGGAGACGAAAGTTTATCAGATCAAAATCTAATATACAATTGCCAAAGGTTTGCAAGTAGTACAGTATCAATGAACTTTACCAGTTAACGTCACAAGGAGAGGTTACAAATGTGTAAATAAACTGCCACACCGGCGTCAAATATGTGTTTTAATTCAGCTGGTAGACGAAGCCAGGTTAAAGAGTTTGGACACTTCAGACACAAGAATGAAGTGAATATTTCACACTCTTTATTGTTCATGCATTTCTTCCTCCATCTCAGTTATTGTTCCATGTTTATTGAAGAGGAAGTGGATGGGGAGGGAAGGGGGAGGGGGTGCTAATAGATGTTTTTTTAAATAATTCTTCTATGAATCATTTTATGAAACATTCTATGGATACAGTGAAAATTAAACTCGACTAAATTCAATCTTATTCAGCATACCTTTCAGTCTGCTGTAGTTTCCAGACTTTCTCCAGTTTTCCATTCGCAGCTTTGAGAGTTTGCTGTGTGAAAGTCTCCAGCCGTTTCCTTTTACTGCTCATGGACTTACGCATATCAGCTGAGGAAGATAAAAAAAAAATTTGACTTGAGCCATGCTTCTTCTTCTCTGACTCGCCTTAAATAAAGACAGGCTAATGTGAGTTATGGAATGCTGTCATGAAACAGAGACAGCAATCGTTATAGGCTGCAGCCCAGCCTTAAAATTTTGGCATTTGGCCGTGACCCATCTATCACTCCTTTCCCCTAACCTAAGTCCAAATTTGATCAATACAATGCCGAAAACTTACATCCAAAGATATTAAAAATAGGGCAGGACATCGAATTCCTGGACATTCTTGTGTTGAATGATGTTTATTATCTGCTGACTGACATATCTCTCATACGCACCATTGATCGTTTAATGTATCAATACTTTGGAAGGGTATCAATGACCAGACACTTTAAAACTTTGTAAAACAACTTTTCTTTGATTTCTGAAACAATCTTACGTCCCATCCAAATTCCTAAATCCAATGCTTGGGTTGTGACCATATAGGTTGTGGATAGCTGTCATAAAACGTATGTAAGCAGTTCACCACTATGGTGTCATTTAGTTACCATATTAGACAACCACCTATCAGCTTTTCTCTCTGCTTTTCTATTCCCAGGAACGTCATATATGGTGTCTCTCATGGATGTATTATTAGGACCACTTTTGTTCTTTATAATCACCTACATTTTTAATTGTTTTACAAAGCTTTGTTTACTCTCTTTACTGATTACACTAATGTTCTTTAAAACCTTACATGCTGCAAGTGTTGTAAGCAATGAAATTAAAATTATTTCTAATGGGTTAAATGCAAACAAATTCTCTTTAAATCTCAGTAAAACTACTTACATGTGTAATTTCACCCATACTGACTTATGACAGATCATGTCAGTGTTTACATTCACAACACTAATTACAAAATTAAGTTTTTTGGGTTTTTATCTCCATTTGAACCTCACCCAGGAAAAACATATCTGCTCTAAGATTCCCAAGACAATTGGTGTACATTGTAAGGTTAGCACTTTTAAAGGATCCTTTATTGATTATAAAAATAGTGATATCCAGCTCATTCATTCCACAAATTTCTAATTCCAATTTGCAACATTGTTTGGGGAAACACTTATCCTGGACCTAATGAACATTGATAACAAAAAAACAACTCAAAACCTCCCAAAATTAACAAAAGCAGAGGAGAAAGAGAAAAAAAAGAAATTAAACTTACCACCAAATGATTGAAGCATAGTTTGCATTTCACCACTACAAATGAAAACCGAGAAACTTTATAAATATATTATATTTATAAGTTTTAAACTGAATTTGACGAAAAAACTGATATTATACTTGATAATGAAAGGAACGTAAGACACTGTACACCCATAGAAACTTAATCTTCATTATTGTATCTCTTTATATACATGGAGAAACTTAAGTTTATCACGACGGCTTAAATTATGTTATCAGTTTTGGCAGGTTCATGTTATACAAAGATGTTTTGAAATTAATGAAATAGAAGAGTAGAATTATGCATACAATTCATTTACAAGGGGAGCGCAAAAGATTCCTAAGCTTGGCCCAAGGTACACACACCAGCTAGGGTTCTGTTCTAGGCCTAGAATTTACAGTGAGTGCTGACATGGATTTTGGAAACAAAGTTTAATCTTTCAGGTTTTTAAAGGTAGGTATGCTGATATTTTTGAGGTTTTCATATTTATATATATATGACAGTAATGCCACATTCTAACAATATCTGTTTTCCAGGGTTGGAGTAGAGTCCACCTTACCGGAGTCCAAGCCAAGTCTGAGTCCACTACTGTCAGAGTCTGAGCCAAGTCCAGCTGCATTGTTGAGCCTCTCTTGTGAACCGGGGGCATTAGGAAAGGAGGGCTTACCATACCAACATAGAGTTGAGACCTGTAGACTTGACTGTCAAGTGGTTAACTGGTTTCAACTTGACTGTTGTACTTGTAATAGATTGAAAATTCTAATCACACAAACTAGCCAGTACATCTTCTGATTACCACATTATCAGAGTATATGCTGGTGGACTCGGACTGAACTCGGCTTCAAGTCCATATCCACAGAGGTCCGAGTCTGAGCCAAGTCCAGAGAGGTCAGAGTCAGAGCCAAGTCCAGCAAAAAAAGGGTTTGAGTCTGGACTTGAGTCCGACTACGTATTTCAGCCCTCCAACTTTTTTTGCTAAATTGTGGGGAAACTAGATATTAAAAGAAGTCTTTCATTTTTCCTCTCTCCTATTCTTTTCTCCAACTAAAGTTTTAAAACTCAGTTAAACTTACTAATTGAGTTATATATCAAACTCCAGAGAGGTAGCCCATTAAGCAGCAATATCATTTTGTCTGAATATTAAATTTAATTGTTGACTACCATTTCCCCCAAGTTTTTTTTGTAGCTCTTAAAGGATTGGTTCAGCTGTCATACATGTTAATGTTATATGAAAGAGGACAATAAAAGAAACACAATGGTGAAAAAACTGTTCAAATATCTTTTTCAGTTAAAGAGATATTCAAGTGTAAAGTTTTATCAGATTGTGTAGAAACTGCTGAAATCTGACTAGCTGTGATGTCACATCCTCACATTCCTGAAAAGTCTTTTCTTTTTTTCTCTAAATATTTTGTGAGATTTCATGACTTTCAACCAAAAGATATGTCAGGAGATCTCATATTTGTCAAAGGAAGTATTTGAGATTAAACATCTGAAGAATTTTGATTATATTATTTTCAAATGTGTTAAAAAATGTAGATAATTTTTAAAGAAATATATTCACAAATGTTAAGGAATTGAGGATGTGACGTCACACCCTCACAGTAAGTCTTTCTACACCAGTCCTTTTCAAAGAAATTTTGATATCTTCAAAGTGTCATATCTCCTTAACAGAGCATGCTATCATGGTAGTTTCTTCACTGTTCTATTTTTCTTTTTGTGCTCTTTCATACAAAATTGACATGTCAAACACCTGAACCAATCCTTTAAATGCTGAGGTTGGAAACTGGGGGAGGTTTAAACTTACTCAATATGTGGCTCAGGGACACCGTTGTCTTGCATTTCTTCATAGGACCTTTTCTTCACAGATTTCAGCGCAACTGGGGAAGCAGGATCTAAGAATGATAGATATTCATGTGTGACTATTATTCAATCATAAGTATCGTAAGTTTGCACATGCTGACCCGTAAACTTATTTCTTTAACTGGGGCAATTTTTTTAAGGTTTTTAATGGTTGTCCCTTGGACAACCAGGTCTTACCTTTCGGTTACGGTCTGAACAACAAATTTGGTTGTCCAAGAAATATCTACCAAAATAACAATGCATGATCAATGAACGCTAAATATTCCCTGTTGCATTTACATACATGTACTAAAATCCATTTTTTTCTATGCCGGCACTCATTGATAGGTTCCTACACAACTGTACCTTGATTTTCGACAGAATCTTCTTCATTGATGTCATCCTCAAAATCAAACTTGTCTACAGCTTGCTCAGCTTTAGACTTCTGATTCCCTTTGGCTTTCTTTCCACCTTTCGGCATTTTGACCGTCTTCATAGAGATGTCGGTGTGATTTGTGGTGGGTAGGAAGAACTATCTGATGGGTATCTGTAACGTAATAGAGAATAAGCAATGCTGCATGAGTAATGTTGAGTTATGCTGCATACTATGACTGGTATCTACTGTAAATTTGGGATGCTGAGATCACCGATGTTCTTGTAAAAGATAATGCAATGATGAGATCTCTCTTTTTTAAGCTTTTAAGTTTGCTGTATAATTTCACAGTACTTTACCAAGGAAGGGCCTCAACTTGAAGATTACACTTCTTCTGTGAAAAAGGTTCAGTGAATCATCCACAAGGGTATGCTCACCATGCAAGCGCCGAGAGGCCACTCAAGCCCTAATACGCGTGATAATGTACTTAGTAGAGTCAATTTGATTAACATAAATTACAGATAAGACTGGTAGAGAGGTTATTCCAGTCCCTAACAGTGCACGGCAAGAAACTATTCTTATAACAATTGGTCATAGCGAACAAAAGATATCATACACATTACAAGTCTTACAAAAGACATTCTAATTGGCTATCTACCTGACCATAAAAAACCTTTAGTAAAGAGGATCATTCTACTATGCTTGTGACGCTCACTCGGCGAAGCTAGGTCTAAGGTTCAGGAATCCATGTATAAATAGGCTAGGCCTAGCTAATGCTCCAAAAGTCAAAATAATAATTATGGCACCATAAAAATCCTTTTTTCCTCAAAGGATTTTGTTCCCCTGGTCATGGCAGGGGAGCATCCCCTTCCCATGGACCCCCACCCAGGACGTCGATCAGTGTCCTCCTTTATAACAAACAAAATATGTATTCAAGAGAATTTTTGCACCTAAGCTATAGTATAGGCTGTACTTACTACTTAGGCCTAACGTTAGGACTAACAGTTAGAACGTTACAATGAAGCATATATTGTGTACAAGAAATGGAGAGCTCAACTGGTGGTAGACGGAAACGATTTGTGGTGAAGTGCGTCACCGTACGCTGGCTGTATCAACAAGTATCACCACTAAGTTGCAAGTAATTCACCGGCAGAAAAGACAGTAGCTCGAGGTACTCACGTCCCTGGCCTGTTGAATATGTAAGCTATCCTACTGTGTAGTCTAACTGGACCGTACAGTCTGATCTGTGACGTATAATTTGCTCACAATTCACCGTTGCCGTCTGCTACCAGTACCAGTATCACACAGCTCAACTATTAATCGCAGTGCTAAACCCCTCTCTTATTTAGTATAAAAATCATACGAATAACAAAATGACAGGAAGCTACCATATCTTGCTCTTCGTCTATGCTTAAATATGAACTAAATTACCAATAAATAGTTGAAAGTGGTACCTCTGTTCAATTTTTGCCTTCGAAAAGTTTTTCCCGCCGTTGATAAATCCATCGAATTTCATGGGATGCCATTTATGTTTATGGCAGACAGGTTCGCTGGTGTAGGAGGATAGGGGAAGGGTGTGGGGAAGGAGAAATCGGGAATAGCGAAGGAAAGTAGGCAGAGGGGGAAATGGAAGGGAAATCATATTTCATGGAACCTATGAAACAACTAACAATATTATAGTTTCATATTCTTTGTTTTCTTGTTTCTGGTAGTAAATGTATCTTAATTTGGCGAATTTCAATGACAAACGGCAACCCACGGAGAGAATATGTCATCGCAAACAGCTTGCACGAATACCTGATGTGGGCTACCGATTTTCTACAATTATATTTTAATCTGGCTGTCGAAATGGTGATTCCGTCAATTAAGCTAGAGCCATTAAAATGTTTCGATTTGTTTTTGACATGTATGTGCGATGTCATGAGCATCTCGAACAGAGTTACATTTGAACTTTGCACATATACATGTCAATTGAAAGTGATTTCGTAGTTAATGAAAGTTGGACTAAAACATAAGGCAGGTACTCTACTAACCACGCTTTAAGTATACCGTCATGTACGTGTTGAAAACCGATTAGGACTTTATTACACATGATATTCGATGGAAGTCCCCCTTCCCCTCCCTCCCTCCCCTCTCTCCTCTCGCTTCCTTTTCGTCACTTTTTGTGACCATTTTAGGGCTTGAACAAATTAAAACCAAAACGGATTATATTGCTTCATATACAAGCATGGTCTTTTTGCACTTGAAGTTTTATGAGAGGAAACACTTTTGATTTGTGATATATATAGGTGGCCTCTTTGAATGTGCCAGATTTAGTAAAGATAATCCTAATATCGTCTGATTAAAGAAGGAAGAAACTCTGTTAAAAAAAACTGCATATCTAAAGAAAGAAAACCGTGTATAGGTAAATGTGGAATAGTTTGAGGGCCTGATGTAAGTAAGGTGTCACTTTTTAGAGGCACACGGCTAGTACTAGTAGTCTTAAGATCATGCTGTTGAAACGCCAGGCTCTCCTGTCATTTTATAGGCTACATCTTCGGTTTGATAACGGAATTCAGTTGCCAATATTTGCTGAAGTTTCGACTGTCGTGTGACATCACGATTAATGTGCTAACTAATACAATTATAGGTAATATGCGGCTGAGCTCTTCGTACTAACACTTCTATATGGCAGAGCCATGTGGATTTGTGGTCTACTGCCTTCAATCCTAAAAGTTGATGCGGCACAGGGGTACAATACATTATAATTAGATTATAATTTAATTGTAATTTCAAACTTTGGGACAACTGCAAACATGGTTGCGCTTTAGTATTAAAAGTATAGTTAACAGGAAAATTTGATTGGCATAAATAGGTAAAAATATAAAAAGGGAAAATATTCTAAGCATCTTGATCATATTCGCCTCTTTCATCAATCGAAAATATGTTTTCACCTGGACCATCCTTTTAAAGTTATCAAACTCTTGCACTCCAAATTCTGAACCAAACCTTTATGCCCTCATTTTTGGATTCCCGAAAGGGAAAACTATGGAGTCACTTTTACCGACCTCGCCAATTGTGAGGGGGACCACATATTGCAAAGTCGGCAATGACTATAACGCGGATCGCAGAGTCGTCAATTACTATTACAGTTAGATTCGTCCAACACGGCAACGTACAGAAGGTCTGTACTTAAAGCCGAAGACTTCGTTGGTACAAATCCTTTGTCCAGCGACGCCAGACCGACATTTCTCAAAAAGGTTACTATTACTTAAATCGTTGGGTCCGCACTGTTTTTCCATGTTAAGACTCCTCCAACAGGTGGAATAAAATATCAAAGGAACATTATAATTGTACTTGGTACTATTAAATTAGTAAATGTTGATAATATTTTGCTAACATGTCTTTAAATGTTAAAATATGTTGTATTTGATACAGACATTGGTAATCCCCTGTACTAAAGTCCATGTAAATGAAGCTTTGGTTAGTACTATGATGTTGGTAGAAGTATCCTAAGTTGGATTCAAATACCACAAAAGTGTATATATGTCTGTAACGAAAAATCAATGTTTGCACGGTAGAAGTCGTACAAGGAACACACGTATTGCTATGTATTCTGAAATAAAGTTTTCATTCGACTCCTCAAAAATGTATATTATATGCCAACCTTACGCATTACGAGTATTGAACATCTATGACAAATCTTACACGGTGCAGGTAGGACCCTTGCAATGTCATCTGCGAATTAATCAGGTCACACTTCCGGAGTCTATGCATGCTAAGTTCTTCAATACCGCCCTCGATTCCTTTCAGGGAACCATTCATACTGTATAGTGTTGATTCTTTCATCCGAGTAGGGAGTTGCTAGGGAAAACAAAACAAAACTAACCTAAACTAAACTAAACTAAACTAACCTTACCAACGTATACCAAACCAAACCAAAGTAACCGAACTGAACCGAACCGAACCGAACTGAACTAAGCTGAACTTAACTCAACTATTCCCTCAACAAAGTTACA
This sequence comes from Apostichopus japonicus, assembly GCF_037975245.1. Classification (NCBI taxonomy): domain Eukaryota; kingdom Metazoa; phylum Echinodermata; class Holothuroidea; order Aspidochirotida; family Stichopodidae; genus Apostichopus; species Apostichopus japonicus. The sequence continues at coordinate 22,349,644 of NC_092567.1, read as the reverse complement.
TTCTTTAATGAAATAAGTGTCAATGGTCTCCGATACCCTGTGTTGTGACAACACACGCTGATTTCTTAATGAAAGAGAAACAATCAGAACGATGGGATACATAATTAGATCACTGACCGTCGACAAAGTGGATAGTGTAGGACTAATCATGTTTGGTTTCTCCTACCTGACCCAATTAAAGAGATACGCCGTCAACGTGGTAGGCTTACATGTAGGAGGCATTATCCAAGCAACCATCATTCATTGGTGTATGCGATATGAATAACTGTGGCGAACTTCAACGATCCCCGAACAGCTCAAGAATTTCGATTTCCAGATATCACACATTAAATATTCCTTCACTCAAATATGACATCATAAACCACGTGTACTTCGGGCTTTTTATTATATGTTTATCTGGATATCTTAACTTGTTTATTTTCTGTAATAGAGATGGGTTCTTGTAAGTGTTCAATCTTAAATATTGACGTTCGTCACATGACCCAGTGATGACATTGGTTTCAGCTTCAACATTAATAACAGTCCTACGTTGAAAATATGAAAATATGAAATATGAAAATATGAAAATATAAAAAATAAACAGAAAGTAAAAGGTTTCAGATGTTAGTGGCGCTATTACAAATTTATATCATGAAACTTAAAACTTGAAAGTTAGAAGTGCACGAATTTATGAAGATGATCTCCCATAGCAACCTATGCAATTCCAAACACAAGCTATAGGGTATGTCCCATTGCTATGGGAAGCCAAAACCAAACCTTTTTTTCAAGGATATGATAAACCAGTAATCACTTCATCGGTATACAAATGCGAGAAAAGCCTATCGATAATGTATTGCTAGGTTTTACATAAGAATGATATTTCTATAGGTTTTGATAAGTACAGTTATAAAGTGTATTGTCCAGTTTATCCTGTGGTTACACACAGTTATATACAGCTACATGTACATATGCGGACATTATCCATTCTTACTAAACACATATACGTCATTTGAACTTGACCAAGTCGTTTCCACAACTATACTCTATAACCAGTGATGTTTCAATACCCAAGGAAACATTTTTTTTTTTCGGAAACGCAGTTGACCAATTCTTAATTTCACTCCATGTCCTAGTTCAGTAGGAGAAAACCAGTTCACTAAGGACACAAAACAAAAAAGGTTTTAATAAACTATTTTCTGCTTAGCCCTGAGGCAAAGTCCATGTATCTTTGCAGAAGCGGCGGTGACAGCATGCTTCAGCCCGGACGTCCCGGGTAGTGGAAAAACAGATATCCCGTCGACCGTATTTTAATTAAACCATACAACCATATATACCCTTTAGTAACGGCCGTTATTCCCTCAGTCTATTTTATAGACACATTCTACATGTTATATGTAGAATGAAATCAGCAGTTGTATCAAGGTTTACGAATTTGCAGAACTACTTACAGCGGTTCGAAAACTTTATGAAAAGTAATAGGCCAATCCATAGCAAGTTTTGCGTTGATTTTGTGAACGGATTTGTACACCATATATATATATATATATATATATATATATATATATATATATATATATATATATATATATATATATATAAATGATTTTCACAAATGATTTTCGAGTTGGTTAGCATCATGTTTGATCTCTAGAGTAAGGCAAAATATGTCACCAAAAACAGAACTAGTACTTTTCGATACAGGTGACAAACGCCTACAGTGGAATTACGATCTTCCCTACCGGTTTCGAACCTCTAGACATACAATCAGCGTCCATAGCCTAGTGGTTAGGGTGTCCGCGTACAGAGCGGGAGGCCCGTGGTTCGAATCCCGGTGGAGGCTGAAAGTTTTTTCACTGTTCTTGATTTTCCAACTCATTACGATTTTCATATATATATATATATATATATATATGTATACGGTACGCCGATGGTCCTCGTGGAACATCTGGGTCGTGAGCCTAACTTTTTGCGGACCCTTGCAGCATGCAACCTATATAGCTTTAAGTTGTATTAACACTGTTAAAATGTTCCTTTGAAGGAGCTTATAGAACGGTAATGGCAATGTTTATATTAACTCTTTGTTGTTGTTGTTGTTGTATGATGTTGTTCTTCCCTGAATGTTACTATAATTAACATGTTTTGTATACAGGTCATCGACATGCAGACAAAAGTTGTTTTTCTTTTGCCTTTTTCCAGTTGTTCTAACTTCAAGCTCATCTTCTTAGCCGTGAGAAGTTGATCTTCAGGAGTTTTTTCAAGCAGCGTTAAAGTTATAAGTGATACGTTAACGAGTTTCATTGATTTAATTCATAATTGAATGTGGCAGTTATATAAAAACAGGTGCAACAAGCTCCAGCGAGGAACGGCGGCTGATCAAGATGGTCTTTGCAATCCTACGCTGTTGCTCATTATGGCCAATACAAACCTGGTCACCTTATCTTGAGGCCCAAGGTTTCTCCACATACCTCAAACATGCTAGACATCAATTCGATTGCAAAAGGTTGATCTTTTTTTTGGGTAATGATGGCGCTGTTATACGCAGACATAAAGAGGGCGCCGTGTATAGTTAAGGGATATGAGATTTAAAGTCAATAATTTTAAACTATACATCCTCCTACTTCTTTAAAGTGTAATTCTCCCCCCCCCCCCCAAAAAAAGGTTAACATTCGTATCCAATCATTAATATACAAGTATGACGTCATCACCCTGTTACGTCATCATTGACGTAACATGTCATGCAAAGTCAATTCCGTGAGTTTATGTCTATGTCTACCATGAATAATTCGTAATGGTGAAAATCCTATGTTAAATACGTTAGTGTGTATACGTTGACTACCGTCCGTGACCTTACCGTGGGACTTAATAAATACGTAGAACTTGACGTTAGCTTCACCGGTCATTCTTAGAACTTGAAGTTAGCAACACCGATCATTCTTAAAACTTGAAGTTAGCTTCACCTGTCATTCTTGGCTATACAAATCACTATTCATTTGTAAATGTGCTATTGGAACCTAACTTTCGCTATGTGCTATTAGCTGATTATGAGTAAGTTAGGCCTCCTGTATGCTGACCCTACCAAGAAATATTTATCACGTGCATAGCAACCATCAATGTATCACAAATTCAACTCACCTGCCAATCAAAGCTAAAAAAGACACATACATGCACGGTGATCTTTCCTATCTAACCCTTTTACTATATCAATCTTATCAAACATTATCTTTTATCAAATCTCTCTTCTTATCATTTTCAGTGCCAGAAGTCACAAAGAGCAGAACATATAACTTAAGGTGGTCTCAGTCGTTTTTCATCTCATTAATTTTCATTTTGACAGGTGACATGATTAACAAAACGACTGTTTATCGCATTTACCTTGATATTGGTCCCCCTCCCACTGTCCTGTAGTAGATAAGTTCTGCCTCGGGATTATTCATATACTGTGTACATGCTTGTGTGTATATACGTAGTTGTAGCAAGGAATGACCACTAAACGTTTATACATTGCACTGGTGTGGAACACAGTCTGGCTGTCAACAACCTTATAAATGGTTTGGAAGTTTTTCTCACGCTCATCATTGGTGTTCGAGTTCGGACGGGTGGGGTTGAGTGGCAAGAAGAAAATTTCGTTGACATTTAAAATTGGCTAAGAATCCCCTCCCTATAATATGGACCGCCACCCCCCCCCGCCCCTCGGTTTGCCCAATTGCTACACTGCCTTTGGCCACCTTTAGAGCCGCAGGGGCTACCTTTAACTTGCTTTCGTGACCATTTTTTCTGGGAGGGGTGCATATATGGGGTGATAGAAATCATATCTTCTCTTATTACATAGTGATAGTAATATCTCTATAGCTGTAACGGTGTTCTAGCTATTCACCTTGAAAATAATGTTCAATCTATGGGATACTCCATTTTACTGCTAAATTGGTGATGACGTCAACCCCTCATTGCAGTCATTGTGAATGTTAATGTTAATCCATTGTTTTAAATTCTAATAACTCAACCAAACCATGTTCTTTTACCTTCATGTTTAAGCAACAGAGCATCCTTAAATGGCATTGAACACTATTTGTCCTCCACATATTAGCACTGCCAAAACATTGCATGTGCCGGTATAGTTATTCCATAAAGCTGCATAGATCGTAGCCGGTGAACTGAACTAATGCTCTGTGGGATAGACTAAATGGTCCAGTCACTTTATTTGATGAACCTCACTTTTTCAATAGGGCATTACTCTAAAATTAAACAATGGTACGAGAAATACAAACTGGATTGATAGCCACTGCAAGTTTTTTTTTTTTTTTTTTTTTTTTTTTCGATCTACAATATACCAAAATTAATTTTGTATAAACCTAAAGTCATCCTTTAACATGACCATTTTTTCGGAATAATTGTAATATTATTTTGTCCAATATTCAGTAATTTGTTCATATTGTTGACCAAACCAATTTTTGTTATGCAAGCTCCTTCAACATGCAAGATTACAATGTACATTCGGCCACGCATGCGCGTCTATCAGTGTCTGCGAGCACGATCAATTCAATTATTAAACACGACATGGTTTGATGAGATATCACACGGCGATTGACGGGAATATAAATAGCAGAATGGATTTAACTAGCAGGGGGGGGGGGGGAGGTGACTTTCATTCATGATGGTCAATGCATAATGGTCAAACTATATGTCAGGACTGAGCTGCCCCGCATCTGACGAGCTCCTTGGGACAAACCAACAAGTTCTGACCACCGGACCTTCTTGTGGATATTTTAATTAACGACTTTGCGCGACTAAACGAGAGCTCATTGTTGACCTTTCGTCCAGCCGCGTCCAGCCTTTCGTCCAGAACTATAATAACACAATAAATGTATACGAATTGAAAATGTTAAAACAATATTGTAGACAAATTGGAAAACGGTTGTTTTAGTTAGATCTACTTTCAATAAAAGTCGAAAGTTTTAAAGTTTTTTTTTCGATTTCGTTTTATGTGTGATACTGTGGTAATATATAAATAAAGTGTCTGAGCAAAGAAATGTGATATAATCCAATCCAATCCCTTAATTACATACACTTCGTTAGAAATTAAAAAAAAAAAACCTTCATTTGGTGAAAGCAAATTTGACAGGTGGCTTATCTATTACGAAGGTTAATGAGCGACGGAGCAGTTAATGGATTTGATGCAATTTGTTACTATTATTTCACTTTCTTTTACACGAAATGGCTCAACATATCTACCCACCCCAACCTTAAAAATATAATTCATAAATAAAAGAGAAAAGAAAAGGAAAATGAAAAAATACGTCAATAAACAGATGACCATATCAGTGGTATAATGTTGAAAAATTAAAAATAATTATAGTAGAGAAGAAAAAACAGATGCACTAATTTTCTCCTTTTTTTTTTGGTTCAAGCCTTTTTCAAGGATCATATCGTATAGATAGGCCTACCCATATAGTAACAGTATTATAAGGAAATTGTTTGATTTAAACAGTTTTAATTCCCGGCGATCATAAATAATAATTCAGTTTAACTTGATATTAACGAACGCCGCACACCAGAAACACCCGTCAGCCATCACGCTTATAACACTACCACAAACGGACGTGACAGGATATACCTCATTGACTGTCTTTTAATATTTATGGGCAATATTACGAAATATCATAATAAATTAATCATAACCTGAAGACAAGAACGGCACGGTATTGCGATAGAGTAACTTCCGGTGGAGTAACCATTCCCGAGAAGAAGAAGAAGAAGAAAATTGCACACTTCCCCGCCCCACCCCAACCCCACCTTACCCCACCCACGTCCCACCCCACACCGTCGAATAAAATTTAAAATGAAGAAAAAATGATAAAAAAAAATTGCGTCACTGAGCAGATTAACAATTAATCTACATGCTACTAATGTATACGGTACCATATCGATCTTACTACTCAGTAGTAGAGCCGTAGCATGATGTGACCAGATTCCAATTGCTGCAAAATGTCAACATATTGAGAGAAATAAAACAGAGAAGGAAAGGGAAAAGAAACAAAAAAAAACGAAAAAAAAAACAGGGAAAAGAACGAAACCTATTCTGCCAACATATTATGATATAAAAACTATAATTAGGGAAGAGAGTTGTCAATGAGTTGATTCTGGTAACCTTCAAATAGAAACTATGCCGGAGGCTAACCATTTGAAGTTTTGACCTTGAGTTGGCGAAGAAAACCACTAAAAATGTGACAATATAGTCTTAGAGACTCTAAAAATGTCTTAATATTTTGGTTCACTGCGGGTAAAAAACGGCGGTTTGAGCCAACCATATCAATCTGAACTAAAGCTTGGAGCCGGATGTCTGTGCATGCATATAGCTATTACCTTATAACTTATGACTGTACTAAAACAACGAAAATTCGGTTGACGTTTTGCTCTTATAACAAAATTAGTTTATCGATAGAGATATAATGCATCCATAGAACGGTACTGCAGAGAGCTGGAACATTAGCTCCCTGATACAATTAGTCAATTACTCAAATTACAACACTAACAAATATATATATAAAGGCTATGTGAAAAGAGTAAATACTTTTTTAATTGAGAAAGGTTACCTTATTATAACGTATAAGGTCCTCAATAGTGTCACCATTGTCATGCAGTGGTATACTTGGACGAAACCCCTGACTGCAACATTATAACCCCTAACCCTATAACATCCCCTTACCCTATATCATATCCACCACCAGGGTTCCACCCATTTTTATGATGAGCAGGGGGGGGGGTAAGATGTCATGCCGTCTAGGGTAGGTGTTCAAGGGGAGTGGTGAACCTTTCGTACTGTATACACTGAAATTTGTTTAATGTTCTGTTTGCCAAGCACGGGGGGCGGGGGGGTGTGGGTTCTCCTTGATTTCATTCAGTGAGTGTTGAACTTCCCATAAGTATATGTGGTTGCGCCCCTTACCACTACAAGAACCCCTCCCCCTCCCTTAAACGTACAACCTTATCAGAGCATGCTATGCACGACTAATTTCTTGATATAACCAGAGGGAGTTACCATTCAACTAGCCGCTAGTCACTGGTATACCCATGGAGGTAAAAACAGTTTTTACCTCCATGGTATACCCATGGAGCTATACACAGAGTATAGCTCCATGGTATACCCAGGGAGCTGCCGTACGAGTCGGCGTAATTCTCGTTGTAACCGCTATCTATTCCTGTGTTCAAAATGAAGAAAAGATATATAGACTTAATTCGAAAACAAAATTTATTGTCTTTGTATCAAATGTGGATGTTGAAATCATTCTCTGGAAGAAAGGAAGGTCATAACACCTACCCTTCCTTGTCCATCATCACATTCAGCCAGCTAGACCTGCCTCTGCATGGATACTCATGGGATACTCGAGAGAGATCATTCTTTTTTCTCCCTTTCTATTTTTTTCTCCCATTATTTTTTTTTTCGTTATCGAAGTAAAAAACCGCCAAGGCAAACTTTATGCTGCCTTGTTGCGACTATTACGTAATTATTACGTAATTAGTTCCGCTCTTTCTGATTCTACTGTTTTTTCCGTCGATACTATTGAATTTCTCTTGACAAATTTACTTCTATAGTAACTTTATATTCTCATTTACAGTTGGAGATTGACAGTGTCTATTTATTTCTTGTTGGTCTGGTGTGATTTTTCAATCTGCATGGCTTAGTACTGGATTACACCATTTACCTCCATGATTACACAAACCACGTTTGTGACACCTATAGAAACAATATTGCCGCATTGAGAGGTGCAGTTTGGATCAAATTTTGACACTTGAATTGTTCTTCAATTTTCACCTGAAAACGTGCTTCGCGAAAAGTTCATATTTTTCCTGTTTGAAAGTCTTTCAGAAGAATTGTACATAGACCTATCAGGACTATGTTTCTCTATCCACAGGAAGAAGTTTAGAAACTTTACTATATAAATACTGCATTTAGGCTGAGTAAACGTCTCCCCCATTCGTAGAAAAGGACTTGAAGAAATTTCAACAAGAAATCGATTTTGATAATTTCTACAGATTTTTGTTGGTCGCGATGCAACATGTAAAAGACATGGACAGTGGATTGAGGAGGGATCATGGAACAACTATACCTCCCGGAGAGTTGCTTTATACGTCTAAACCCTTGAAATTAGATACTGAAGATGGGGACACGATCAAAGACTCTTTCATGTCGACAGCTTCCAGTAGTTCTGGCATTTATTCCTCACATACAAACTATAACACGAATTATGAAGATGAATTGGAGACGATCGATAATTCATGCACTGTACCTTACAGCAAAAGTCGTGTTGATTCGGTGAACGTGCGAAGGTATAAAACTGAACAATCTTCGCTGATGGAGGGGGCAACCGCGTCTCATAAATGCCATGAACCAAATCATAAGTCTGATGGCTCTTTGAAATCTATGGAATTTATTTCTGGTCGGAAAAATGCAACGATTAACTCTCTACCTAATTTGACTCAGACTCAGGACCCTCTCACATTCAGTGACCAATATTATCCAGAAGATTTGCAATATACAACTGCGAATTATTTCCTACCACAAACATGGTCAGAATGCAGTAGTACTGGATTGGATTCCGTTCATAATATTTCGTACTTCGGCTACCAATCGATGCCTCAAGACTGTTCCTATAGCAACGGTGCTTACATGTATAACCTCGGACGACATGCATTAGAGAGATTTCGCGGAATAGGTACTAATGCATTACCATCGTATTTTCAGAACGCCCAGCCAGACTGTGACAAGCACGTTCCCCCTACAACTGAACCTGTTACTATAGACACATTCAACTGTCGTCGAAGTATTAAACATCTCAACGAAAGTGATAGAAGACGTGACGTAAAATGTACCACAATGCGCACGCGTGACTGCAGCCATGGCAACGAACCACTCTTAACCGTGTTTTATGACACAAACGGGATGATGTCATGGAGTAGCCCAAACCATGTCAATTGTAGACAATTCATGAAAAATCATCGGAGAACGTTGTGTCACCAAGCCATCGAAAAAGGTGAAATTTCAGGTAATGTTATGTACCCTAACGAGTGTCTAAGTATGGAAGTGGTGCCCTATCAGGGTAACACTTTCATTGTGCACCCATTCACCTCATAGTGGTGGAACTTTGTTCGCAAAATAGATGTGATACAAAGTTTTTCGAATGTTTGAATGAATAATTGTTTCATTGGAGTGATCCTAAAGGCGAAGCTCAAAATTTAAAGTTCCAATCGAGTTAATGTCAAGACATGCAAACTATTACATAATCAATGAATATTCAAAAGAAGTTGCTAAACAGAATTATGCTTAATATCTGTTAATTATAGCGAGTGTTTTACTGTATCGCATGTTACTATACTATAATGATAATACTATATTACGTAATTTACTGAATTATTCAAATCCAAGACTTATTACGTCATCGAAAGGAGTTTTTAACTAACTTGCACTTCCTCCTGTGACGTCATCTATTATATGGGCGCAAGCAAAATTGTTATCAACTTCTATACAGCAGGTGTCAGAGAACGAAAACACAAAACTATCAGTTTTAGTTTGGTTTACGTCAAAGGAATATCAATATCTCCCTCCCGAACCCCCCCCCACCCCCTCCCTTCATGATCCCGAGTTTCCGTCTTTACTCCCCTCCTCGTAACCCCGCTTTGGTAGACGCTGTGACGATTCCGCTGTGACGATTCTCGACTGGTCGACCGACGTTGAACGTCCCGACCACACGCATGACAGGAAAGGCGAGCCGTCACTGGTCAATCCTTGTCGCGCTTCGCGTTTCACTGTCGCAATGAAAATGTCAACAGCATGTAATGAACTTTCCATAAACTACAATATTCATGTCAACTTCATAACAAATATTCCATCTACCACCTTTCTGAATTCCAACCCCGGTAGGTGATCCCTCCACCGCGCACACAGTAGACAACTATAAGACTCAGCGTGGAGCGAAAATTTAATTTTCGGAAACAGCGGGTCTTTGTAGGAGGCGGCCATGCGGTTTGTATCAGTCGTTTTCTACACTGGGGGTGAATGTGCTTTAAGAAAGGGTTTTCTAGGTTTGGAAACCTTTTACAAGCTGAGCTCTCTCTCTCTCTATCGACGTTAAGATAATTTGGTCATTATATATATCATTTCGTTTTCTAATGTATACAAATATATATATATATATATACATATATATATATATATATACACATGAATATATATATATATATATGTATATATATATATATATATATATATATATATATATCAGCTGCGAGAAGTTACATGCGAAGATTCAGCAGAGAGACTAGGTCGGCATATTTAGAATCTCGAACAAACAGCAGTATTTACCTAATTTTGACATCAATCTTACCATCTTGACCTACCGACAACTATTCACATTGGCCACTGTTCTAGCGTATTAAGTAAGCAAAATTGGCGTGCACAAGGGAGGGGCCCGGACAGGGGGCGGGGGACATGGTCCCCACCTTCCATCGTCAGTCGGGTGGGAGGGAAATAGTTCAGTTGGGTAGAATTAAACCACTGCTATACGGGTGTACAAGAGTATACTTGTAAAGTAAAATATTGCGTTCAGAAGCCCCAGAATGCACCATTTAAATTTTTATTCCGTGGGAGGATTCCCAACCCCTGAATATTGTTGTCGCCCAGCTACGTGTTTTATAGAACCACTTTATTAGTTGGTTTTAAAGGATGACTTGAGGTACGAAATAAAATATGATATTTTAGAGACTTTTAAAAAACATTGCTATAGCAGTCCCAGGTTGTAACTAACACTTTCAATTTTTTGAGAAACGACACTTTAAATATTTTTTAATTGTTCGTCAATTAAATTGACTGAACTACTTAGTCTATCACGAACCGTTATAGGTCAGTCCCCTGTATGCGATACTCATAGTTTAGATAGGGGATATCCCACTTACCCTGCTGAATCTAACCGCCTCCTATAGACGTCCATATTCCAGAAATAGAGCGTATTTGGCTCCATTGCATACCATCTCAGACCAAATTCACTCATCTTTTTGTCTGGTTTTTTTGCTTTCTTCTCTCATCCACTTTGGCGCAATTAGGCGGCAATTAGCCACAAGAAGGACGACGGATTTCAATCCCGATTCTTATATGCTAATGAGGCTAACGTGAAAGCAGGGTACAGGTTCAGTCCTAGTAATTGAAAAAAAACCAGACTTTCGAAACATTTAACCATCTGCTGGTATAGTATACCATACATGTATGATGTAACATTATATAGGCGTACATGCAGTTGAACATGTATTATATAGGTAGCACGGCAGCGGGCGCGGATCGAGGGGTGGGGATGTAGTAGGTGTAAACGACCCTCCACCTCCCTTTCAGCCTCACGCCAAGAAATAAAGAAAAAAATGTCGTCGCCCTGACAGGCTGACATATTTGCTGTTATTATTATTATATATTTTTTTTTATCATATTCAAGAATAAAATTGGAAATTACAATTTACTTAAATACCTTTTTTATTGTTTGGAATAAATCCTGACTATTGTGATGCTAATGAACTACATTGGTTAATTGGATTTTCATTTGATGTAGATATCAAAATAAGAACGAAAATTAATCAAAATCATTTCAAATTTCAACTTTTATTAAAGATAATCAGTATTGCACACACAAAAACTGCTAGAAAGTCAAAATAATGGTCACCCATGCTCAAATGTTAACAATTAATATACCTGTCGTTGTAAAAGCAGTTATACTCACACTGGGATGTTTAATTATCTCTATTTTAATAATTCTAAAATGACTAGGAATAATTTCGAGAATCAGAGCCCTCTAAGGAAAATACTTTTGAAAACAAGTTCTAGTAAAGTTTAGCAGCTTACAATTTGGGGCCAAATACTGCTGATCATTAAACACTTGACCAAGACATAATATGAAGCATGACAGATAGCTGAATATCCTATCATGGTCAGGCTAACCGCACTTCCTGATATTCTTGTGATTCATGAGCCGTCGCTAATCTTATATACGTAAACTTCGAGTCATGGTTTTGTGGTAGGCCTGTAGTCGTGAAAATCCAAATCAATTTCTCGAACTGTTAGAAGGTAAACCTCTCACACTCTCACTTAGGCTTATTATGCAAACAAACCGAAATCATCGACTTAAACTTAATCTATTCTAAATGTCATATATTTATCTCCTAACAGCTAAGAAGAAACAGTTCAGCAATATATTATACCGTTTGTGATGTATCTCGAGTTAAAAGTCATTTCAGAGAACTTCCGTTTGGTTAATTTGTGTTTGCATAGTGCTAGGAAAGTCTTTTTTTTTCACTTTGGGTACCTTGTCATATATTCATGGTAGAGATGGTTGGGGAGTGTCATGGGCTACACCACCGGGTGAGGTGGGTGGGAATATATAGGGGACACGGGAGATGTGGAATGGCATGGGGGGAAATGTGCCAAGGAATCGCGTATTCTTATTTTCAGAATGAGCTCCGGTAGGTGTCCAGGTAACATAATTGTCCCCAGGCCCAGACCTAATTTCACGACGCCTATGGCAAGCATTACGTCGTCACTATGTCACTACGTCAGTTACCTGTAAGAAGCCCTAATTAAGGTTTCCTGTCAGCAACGATAATTGTACATACGATCTCTTCCAAAGAAAGTCGTCCAGTTGAAACAATTTGTTATTATAAACTTTCTTCATCTCACTCACACCTTAAAGCAGTTGTACTGACAGTATGAGCAACATGGAGATCAAAGTCTTATTTGAGAAAGGAATCATGGTAGCAAAATTAAGTTGTGGGAGGGGGAGGGGAGGGAGGGGGACACTGTTATTGGATAGGGTACTAAGGGGCAAGTTCTTTCCTATACTGCTGAACGCTTCTTATCCACACCGTGGGAAAGACAGTCACATCAGTTCGAAGATTGTAACACAGGAGTGTAACATAGGAGTGTTAGCTGATTGGTTAACGCCGGTGCCTGTCAATCATAAGGTCCCGAGTTCGAGTCCCTCCAAGATTAATGTATGTCGTCCAGTTACAGAGTTGTTGACAATTGACAATTCATAAGCAAGGACGTTTAATATGAATCTAAGAGACTGATTTCGGTCAGCTTGCGGCTTTGACAAGCCAATGATGGCTTCTTCGCGAGTTTCTGCTTGCATGAGGATCTAAAATACATATATACATTAAACACAGAGTTGTATATCTACATACAGGCCCTATATAGTTTGACAAGGGAGCTGCGTATTCTTGGACAAGTAGCAGCTCCCCTGGGTTCACAGTGGAAGCGTACGTTGTTCCAAATAATACTTCTATATATTGCCACAAGATTGCGATAAAAAAAAATCAGGACAAAACACAGTTTATAAGAAGCAATCAATCAATTCACACCCTTGGCGAGTGTCTTTATCTTCAAGGTTTTCTAAATAAAAATCCAAGGCTCAGTCATGCATGTATATGTATGTATGTATGTGGTACTTGCTGAAATCTAGCGCATGCGCAGACATATACAGTCGTGCTCTCATAACCGACTCTCTTAGTGTGTCCGCTCCGTTCTGTCATGCTGGGCAAAGCGCGAACTTTATAGCACAGATGGCACATCCCGGTAACAGATTCCTAGTTACACTGGTAGGCTTCAGGCTAATAACTGCATTACTTTCTAGTGGGTACAACGGTAAACATACACTGCATGTCATATCATATATGTTGTGGGTGTGAAAGGCTGTATCAAATTCTACCAGGCTGCTTAACCACTATATAGACATTCAGTTAAGGGCCTAACCAATGTATGTTCGCGCTTTGGATCTCTGCCTGCAAGTTGATACACAAAAGTAACATTTGAAGGTTTGAGCAATTGTTTACATCAGTCGGTGAATTTCTGTGATTTGGATTAGTCTTGTAACTGAATATTCAATAGTCTCCGGAATTCCTGACTAAAGTCCAACGGGGTAAGTTAATACTCATAATCATAATATTTCTAATTTGAAGAATTTGTGCAACAAAAAGTGTTACATCGTTAAAGACTATTAAAGAAAAACCAACCAACGTATTAATAATTATTCAACATATAATATTGACAAACCAAACTATGTATGAATATTATATTGTTTCGTTTTGTATTAAACTTTTTCAATATAAGAATTGTTTCTTTTTTTTTAATGAGACAAACTTTTAAAATGATACGACATGGTTAGAATTTATGAACACATTTGACGTATACAAGCATTAATATCATTTTCTTTTTAGTATATTTATTTTGTTTTTCATATTTTGTAAAGTTCATTGTAAGATTACAAGTATACTTTATTTAAACTTCGTATTGTCTATTTTTTGTCATAATAGTTTATTAAATTACAATACGACTCTCTTGTGTGGACATAATTATGAGGACATAATTATGAGGACATAATTATGAGGACATTATGCGTGATTATACATACCGTACATTGGAAGTAGATTTGTAGGTATCTCATTTTTGTACTCAATTCTACTTGTACTCGTACTGGTGTTGTTCTACTCGTACTATGCACAGGTTATTAGTACTGTAATATCACGCAAGAGATTATATTCTCAGTTATCCTAGTTTTCCCCTTAAACAATTTTCGAGTAGGGTGTCGTAAACACTGAGAAACCTTAAATTTCAGCCTATTTGCAAATACATCATATATCTCAGTTTTGATAGCTTCATATATATCATATACAAAATATTGGATTGCAAAGCAAAGATATTTACAACAGGGTTTGATATTATAATGCGATAGTTCACTTACCCTGACTTGTGTACTTCATAGTGAATGATGCATTGAATAGAAGTAGCGTTCCGGTCTATAACTTTCGCATTGCATGTATACTTATTCTGTAAATAACCTCGACTGAAAGCCTAAATTGCAATCGTCTCAAATAAAATCTCTACGAGGTGGCCAAGACCAGCATCTCACTGTATACACTCGGATTCAGCAATGTGTAGTGAATATAGGTCGGTTCTAATCACAAGGTATAAGACACGATTTTTTTAACATTGTACTCCGATTCTTTGTATTTTTCGTAGACTAGAGAACCCCTATTTAGAACCCCTGATATAAACTGACACTCTTAGCAACATTGCATGGGCATACTTCCAACAACGTTTCAGACACCTGTAGCTTTGTTTGGTGATGGCCAACCTCGGGCTTTATACCATTATCCCACGCACTAACATTCCAAACCTATAAATATTTTGTATATATGTTAGTTAAAAATGTGCGTTAACAATTTGTTGAGTGTTTTGGCATTATATAAAGGCCCACTTTCTTCATCTACGTTATCAGCCTCCTAATTGTCTCGAATCTAGACAATATCTTTTGTTTTTACCAAAACTAAACCGTCTGGCTTTTTGTACGGGATAAGGTTAACTTTTCTTGGTTTCATTTGGCTTTAATATTTATGGATATTATTATTTTGTAGGTGATAGTCCTAACAGATTTAATGGAGTCGTTAAACTTCCTTAAAGCAGTTATTTTCGTCAATGAAGGTTAAGGTAACATTTACGACCACATTAAATGCATTTAACTCATATGTAATGATTACAACATAGTTATGAAACGTTTAAGCAATTTGTCTCCCTTTGTCCAATCTTGATAGAATCATAACCTAGCAATTAGCCATATCACTCGATTTTAATGGTTTAGTAATGCAATTTACATGCAGTTAACAGCAAAACTGAAAATTACAAGCAAAAGCATGGATGATATTTCTTCTTGATAAGTTTACAATGATATGGAATAAATTCCAGCTTATCAACTGTTTTGTCATCGTATGAAAATTAAAATAACCCATTTATTGTCGAAAATCAACCCAAGTAATCTCAGAAAGGTGTCTATTCGTGAAATTATTTAATTTCAGAATCTCCTTCCAAGAGAGCGTTATTGATTGGCGGTGTTTTTTCCCCACCCTTTATCCCCATACACTTCCTCCCCAAACAAAAAGAGAGTCAGTTAGTTAATTCTTTAACACATGTAAATGAGCTCTTTTCACGGTATTTCAAAAATCGCATTTTCTGGCATGAATTAGTATCTTGAAACATATGTATCAAAATTCAAAATTTTATGTTTGTAGTATCTTTTATACGCATGCGTGGTGAATTACTTATAAATCAGTTTGACCCATTTCTTTGACCGCGGTTTAAATTTTGAATGAAAAATCCAGGAAACAACTAGATTTTTTTAAATTATTAAAATTGTTACATAAACGCACAATTGTAAAAAACCTTCTTTGTATATATATGTTACTTTTTTTTTTGTAAACGGCGGGAATCTTTAATTGTAATCACCATATAATCGTTAAGGAACTACAAAACTCCAACCCCGAAAATTATTATTACAAATGATTATTGAGAAAGCAAAAATTCATCGAAAACTTAAGCTATATACGAACATTTAAATTTCTTGCAATAATTTCTTTCTCTTGAAATTGCATCACTTTAATATTTAAGTTTGATTTATTTTAGCCACGTTCACGTTATAACTTTTACAAGTTCTCTTGGGGAATCTGAGGCAAACATTGTCGCCATATAGTTGTGTGAAGATGTGTGCATGCTATGTACGCTATATTACTGTATTTTTTTGGGGGGGTTAAACAAAGTTGGTATATGTTGCTGTTATTTGTATTTAATGACTTTTTTTTGCTAATCGAGAGGACCCTTGTTTTTTTTTTTTTTGCAATCGTGCCCTCGATTTCATGTTTCATAATTTTATGTTCATGTTTCTGAAATGTTTTCATGATGTTCCCACTTGGCCACATTCCTCCATCAACTGACTTGATCACAAAGTTGGAAGAAATAATGACAGTATTTTCATAACATTTCATTTCATATGTTTATTTGTTTCTTCACGACTTTACAAGAGAAAAAACAAAGAATATATACAAATGAATTATAATCTGTGGAAGGAAGTGAATTAAAAACCTTGGTAGGCTTAGCAAAGTAACACACTCTCTTGTACGAAAACAAACATCAAAATAATAATAATAACAATATGTATAATAAAACATTGCATTTAAAAAAAAATCCGTTAACGTTTTGATTAAAGCTGAATATATTTTCAGGAAATGAATTTTCAACACTTCTGTGTTGTTTTTTTTTTATCTTGCCCATATATGTCTCCACAAGTTCAAAGCAAATTTACACAACAGAGCTTACCCAACTTACATGTACTATTCGGGACTAATGTCGTAATTGAGTAACCATAAGAAAAGATGTGCCCCACTCAGACAAATGATAAATGAACCTTTTCCGTACCGTTTATCTGCAATTTGATGTTGGCTAGTCAGCCGTCGCGTTGAAAGTAAGCCAAAATACATATTTAGATAGCTCGCAATCTATGCAAAGAATTGACAGTACAAGAAAATATGAAAGATGGCTGTATAAACTGTATGTTGTCAAGGGAACAGTTTAAAAGATAAGACACTTGTGAAAGCAATTTTTGAGCTGATTTTGTTATTTTGATAAATGATACTATTGTTATAAAAATGGAAAGGACCAAAATGAGCCAATTGCCTTTGAGTGATTGCATATAGATTTTTCTTAATTTTTCAGTTGATAAATATTAGAAATAAACTGTAAAAGAAGAATACATTTTAAGTTGGATTCTTAGAGTAATAGCAGCTTTTTGATTTGATTTAATTAAATAATCTCATTTTGATCTATTGTTAGATCAGCAGAACTCCAGAGATATAAAAATAAAACCTTTACAATAATCAATGAAAGTAAGTTTCATACTCATAATAGACGATTAAATTCAAAAGTTGAAAGAAAACAATATAATTTTGAATTTTGTTGTCAATATGCGCGTGCATCGATGACTCCACACTTGTTAATTTTGTAAGCCTATTCTTCAGTTTAAAAAAAAGCTTAAAAAGTGAAGGAAAGCGATACATATTTTAGTGCTTGTAGAAAAGTTTGTAGTTTTTCACAACTGGATGTTTATTTTACCATGCATGTGGAGTGTGATAATGACGTTTCACTTGGTCTTCTTTTCAGAGGCTACATATAGAGAGAGAGAAAAACATTTTCTTTATTAATGTACATATTGTAAAGTTACAGTAGTAAAATTAGTCATGCGTGTTCTTAACATCACTTTGAAATTATTTCGAGGAGGTCCTACTAAGGCCAAAAATTTCAAAAATGATTTAAGCAAACAGAAAGTGTTAACAAATGCAATGAATATATCAGAATAAATAGTAAGCACATCTGATACGAGTGTATTGATAGTATAACATTCCCTCCAATCTTTCAGAGATCGCTATTTATATTAGTTTATCAAACGTTTCACCCATAGACTTTGATTACATTGGTATTTATCACATGTACCCCCCCCCCCCAAAAAAAATAACATTTATAATAAAAAAAAATCGTATACGCTAGAGTTTGCTGTCAAAAATTGTTTAATTGGTGAGTAAGTAAACAAATGTATGATTCTTTCAAACTTGTCCCTCCCCTCAAAAAAAAATGAATAAAAATACACAAAAATGTCTGTAGTGTTTTCTTTGCAATATATCTGAAACTCAAACTGTTAAGCACATGAAGTACTATTTCAACAAAAAATGTCCATAAACTTGCATAGTTATTTTGCACGCAGTAGTTATTTGTTGTTGTTGCAAAAACACGTTGCAAGTTTTCAAAAAAGGCAATACAATTTATATTTTACATTTGACTATAAATATACAACAGTTATTCGTGCCATGAAATGTTGGGAATAGACAAAATCAGCTTAAAATTTAAATTTGGAGATCAATAAATAACTTGGCAGTATTTAAATACAATCATTTTTAGAATCAGCATAAAAAAAAATCACAAAACAAACTTTCAATTTCAAGTAAAATTTGCGATATTTTTTTTTCGTCCAAATTTAAACTGTCATTAGGCTTAAGTCTCCTTTTCTTTAAGCAGTTCACTGATTGATCTATTCTTTCCCCATATCTTATTGAAATAACAATTAAAAACCTATTTGATTCTGCTTAAGTTCAGTGTTTGATAGAATTTGAAATGCACAACATTTTAATATTAATTAACAGTCTTTTCCTCTGAAAAATGACCGATGGTGAATCATATTTTCTTTGGACAAAGTTGATTCGGTCCCTGCATTCATAAACTTAACAAAAAGTTAAGAAAAGTCCATTTAAGTACTTTCATAAAAGTTTGAGCGGAATTGATCGAAATCAGAATAAAAATGTTTTCTAAAAGTTGTTTTTTTCTATATTTTTGATCTATCTTTTGCTCTGCAGTGATTAGGTTTAATAATGATGTATGTCGGTAGACAGTTCATGTGGAATAAATAAAATTAGGAATTTGGATCTTACTGCTTTGTGCGACCACAAAATACAGAATAGATTAAAAGCAATTAATGGCACGTGTGTGCTCACGCTCGGGTCCACCAAGTTTTCTGATAATAAACTGAATTCCTCCCTCTGAGATTCCTGTTTTATCTCCACTTCTCTCTCTCTCTGTCTGTCAAAAAAGAAGCTTTTTGCTCACATATGTGTCTAACAGACTAACGCACTTGCGCCCCTGTTCGTTTCTAACCGACGTAAACCTCAGAAACTTCAAGAAGAATATACATGTTTGCTTATTGAGCAATTGATTTGAATCCGCGTGGATTTGTATATACAGATAAGGTTTTAAAAGACGCTAAAAGCGTTGGTTAGGGGTAGAGGTTGGTGTGTGTGTGGTGGGGGAGTGGGTAGTTAACTGTAATCAAAATCACTTAACTATGTAGAAACAATTTGTCTTCAGGATTGTCATCTCGATGACAGCTCCTGGATTAATCGGGTAACACCTTAATACTGTGCGTCATAGCCATCCTTGAAATAATTAACGAAAATCATTACTTTGAGCATTCTTTTAGAGACTTTTGTTTTAAAATGCAAAATGAGTGCACAATGTTTGATACGATGTTTATTTTCACCTTCGCAGATTCATTCAAAGTGTCCCTTAGCAACAGACTTGCTCAAGTAGACGAAACTTCCGAATCCTTTCCGATCATTTCCGACGATAGTAATCGAGAATCGCCGAACATGACGAACGAAATCACGGAGACAGTTCCAACTAATGGAACTCCAAGACCTACACAAAATGGCGAGTACAAAGAAATGACGTCACTTCCGAGTCCGATCATAGAGAAGAATAATAGCCACGGTTTGAAAGAGGCGGGTTCACCCGAGAGCGAAGATACAGCAGCAGGTCGGAAGAAGAGGAGAAACCGAACCACTTTTACAAGTTTCCAGTTGGAGGAGATGGAGAAAGTATTCCAGAAGACACATTATCCTGACGTATATTGTAGAGAACAGTTAGCTCTACGATGTAGCCTCACCGAGGCTCGTGTGCAGGTTAGTTTGTGTAACATGCAAATTTATTTACTAATATAATGTAGCTGACATCCAAAGCGGATGGGAGGCGACAATTACATTATAGGTGGGTGGGGCTGGGGAGAGGTGGGAGATGATGTTACAAAGCTATAGCCACACGGTGTATCCCACTTAGGCCCATGCGCAGGTTTGTGACATGAATACCCACCTCACTCGTGATATAGTAGTAATCTTACATTTTCGTATTGAGCAGTAAGAGCAGGAGTGTGTGTGTGTGTGGGGGGGGGGGGGGGTACATTTAATGTGAAAGGAGGGACTGACAGAAAGGAGGTGATGGTTGGTTGGCAGCCCCATTGATGCCAGTGTGCACTGTACAGATAATCGCTATAAACTTTCCGGGCCGTCGGGGCAAGGAGAACGGATAGAGTCAACGTTTCACAAATGAGTGAGTGGCAGAAGGGGTAAGATCAGGCCAGACAAGAGTGGGGGGTCAGAGGTGGACTACATCCCCGGTCCAAGGGTTAATTTTGTGGCCGGGAAAATATGGGATATATGAAGAGGGCAAAAAGAGGCCCTGGTGACATAATTGTCCTCGGAGCCCAACCCATGAATCTCGACGTCTCTTGGGGGGGAGGGGTAGCAATTACACTGATTGTGTGTGTGGGGGGGGGGGGAGCGCACAATTAAACTCAGTTCAGAGTGAGTAGTCTGTGGACAAGGACAACTTTCTCTGTGATGTAGTTTCATAATCTTCTTGATTTACGTTACCGCCAAATTATGGCATATTTACCACAGAAAGCAGCTTTTTTAATATATGTTATTTCAGTAGAATAGCCTGAAGTGTAATTATTAAGCAAATCAGATATCGTAATCGTATCCTCCACAAGTTCCTATAGATAGATCACTGTTTGTGGTTTCATGCAATTATCAATGTTGATATTGTCGCAATACTATCCCATCATTGAGATTGTTCGAACAACTTTAAACAAGCCGTGCCCAATATTATAAGCTCATGTGCGTAAAACATCCCACAAGGGTCTTGTAATATTGATTCCGTGATCTTTTCTTAACTAGAAAGCTATTTTCCTTTGTTATCTAACAAGTAAACGTTCTAATTTAAACAAACCGTTATTGTTTCTTATTGCCCTTAACTATAATTGAAACCAACCCTTGGAACACTGAATCGTTTCAATCGGTGTATCAATGATATGTATATGTGTGTGTGTACTCAAACACATATACATAACATCTTAGTTTCTGCTATTATTTATGCCGTGTGATACCCAATTGTGCGAACTCATTTCATAGACTTGAAAAGATCAAACACAAACTTTTGTTTTATGAAATGGCCTCTCTAAATTGATTGTCCTCTTGGGACAACTTGTCCTGTCCTCACTTGACCGTTAGGTCCTCCGAGAGTCCTCAAAAAGCTTTAAACCGACTGTATGAAGACTAAAGGCAGGTGAATGAATGGTTTGTTTTGGTCGTGTAGAGATTTTAATATTTACGTTAAATATTTACTAATTCCTAGAATTTTTTTTTCTGTAGTGACGACGATTTTATTTGTGACGACTGAGAATATAAGATGTTTTGTTGTGTTCCATCGTTAAAGAATGATAGTAGGTACAAAAATTAATTTTTTATATGTTATGGAAAAAAAGAAGAAAAACATTGCTAACAGTGCATGTTGTATTTCTATAACACTTTAATGTGAGAAATGACCATTTAAAACATCAGGTTCTGAAATAAAGTGTCTTGATTATTTAGTCTAACCAGTAAGTTGCCATCACATTGTCCATTTTCGGTCAGCTTCTTAGAATCAACACAAAACAAGGTAACATGAAGACCTTTTATGGCCTCAGCTAATATGTTTGTATAAATATGTGTCAAATTTGTCAAGCGCGAGTGTGTTTTGAAATGTCATTCCATGGTTCTCTGTAGTTAACATGAAGTTAAAAAGAACATGTGTTTTGGTTGAAGATATAAGAATTTATAAAACAAAGGATTATCGGATTAATACTTAGAGCTAATTGCACTGATGAGTCACTATAGCCTTAAAGGAGCGTTCCAGAGATTACGTATATTTTTACATTTAAGGAATACTTTGAAAACTGGAATAGCTAAAAAAAAAACGTTAAGAACTACTTTTTGTCCTAACAACTTTTGTCCAAGATCATCCTATAAACAGCCTCGCACAATAAACCATATCAAATTATAAGCTTCCCCTTTTTGCAGTCTCGTGTCAACACTTGATACTGCACCACTACATTTCTTTGAATTGAAATGACGTCACAACTAACGGACCACAATTCGAATGGTCATCCTAACCTAAAACCCTTCATTTATGGATCAAGATACTAGGTGTGGCTCCCTCTTTCGGTCCATCGTCACTTTGGATATAGGCCTACCAACACTACCAGGCGACGGTGTCAAAACTTAAACACCCACACACCCCTTTCCAGAGAAACAATGTTCACTGCTTCACCAGTCAATATTTTATCATGTTCACTAATTGCCTATCAAAACAGCCCTCCATCTAACACGGGCCCGGACCCGGTATCTCGGTCGCCATTCGGAACCAAAGTTTTTTTTTATGAGTATTTGTGTTATAATACGTGCATGTGTATGTTTGTTGTACATGATTAACAAGACAATGCATTGCCAACAAATATAAATCTCTTTAGGCTGAAATGATCTAATTTTGAATATTCATAATTTCATAATATATAAATTAATACTTGAAAGGATTTTTGTCCACTGCTATCAGAAAGAAAAAAAAACAAAAGAAAAAAAGCTGCAGAACTTTATCATTATATCGTTTTTAATTGTTTCGCCAAGATAATTCACAGCTGAATGTAATCACAAAGTGCAGCCTAATTTACGTTAACCATTCCCAAACGATCCATGAGATTTATCACCGGTTGTCTACAAACTGTACAAAACTGGAAAACAATCCCACTGCTGCTCGGTTCAGCCGATCTATTTTACCGTTCACGTCCATTCCCTAAAGTCCCGCTCGTGGTCAATATTCCGCTGCCTTCTCGTCTCGAGGGAACCAATCCACCCCTCCTGTCAGAGACAGGTGGTTTTCTACGTCCTGCGAACGACTGGTCCGTAGAGGTTAGCCGACCTTGTTGACCCGTCAACGTGTCGCCACAGCACGTTGCCCTCGCTATCCCTGTTGAACTTTCCCTTGGTGAGCAATGGCATCCGGCTTGAGAACTATCCTCCAAAAAATATGGTTCCATTGACCTTTGTAAATTTTGTGAACTCAAACATAACCTATATAAAATTCATAAGACGAAAAGTTTCTCCTAAATTACAGCTCATTTGGTATAGCTTCGTCAATGTTAATAGTCTACCTTATTTTCCTGTGCTTATTTAGTATTTACAGAATGTTTAGCTTAGCTCAATGAGACGTAACCCTCCCCCCTCCCTTCTTCATACCCCTCTCAGGATGCCCTTGCATGTGGTAGTTCTCCCTACTAAGACCTTCAATAGGTGAGGTCAGCCTTGCAGTAACAGCCCCACCCCCACCATCACCCGCTCCTCTGCTCTCCAACCCCATCCTTCTTTGAAGCACGTTTGATAGCTCTTCTTA
The DNA here is from genome assembly GCF_037975245.1 of Apostichopus japonicus. NCBI lineage: Eukaryota > Metazoa > Echinodermata > Holothuroidea > Aspidochirotida > Stichopodidae > Apostichopus > Apostichopus japonicus. The sequence continues at coordinate 22,325,724 of NC_092567.1, read as the reverse complement.
CTTATGTGCTTCTCGATTACCCCTGAGAGGTACAGGCCCGCATTGTATTAGACCCTTGGCTTCCCCTCATCGCTTCTTCATATCCCTCTTGTATTGGTGTCTCCCCCTACCCCCCCCACCCCCCTCACTTTGGCCATTTTTGGCTTGATTCCTCCTCATTTGGAACCTGGTCTATCAAACATCACATCCATATACCCACACTTCTACCTTGGGGCATCATTATGATCAAAAGTAATGTCTTTGTGAATGGGCTGACGGATTTGTAACATTCGTTTAATCACATTTTTTTATACGCGCCGATGAATTCATAAATATATAGGGAGGGATGATTAATTAGAGTGATATCGTGACTTTTGTTACTAAATAAATTGAATTTTTTTTTTTTTGGGGGGGGGGTGGGTGGGTACAGTTAATTCCATTGATGGTATAACATGCGAGCTAATTAAAATTTAAATAAATTGTCTTTTTTTGGAAAAGAAGACAGAGTGAACCTGCAGTATAGAAAGCCACAATCATGTGGATGTGTTTTCTTCTATATAGATGGTAGAAACTAATGACCAGAAAGTAAGTAAGGGTTTTCGCTAGCGCCATTCTGTTGGTAAAAATGTTGCAAATTTCGTATCAATTTTCAAAAGAAACACTCAAGCGAGAATGAAACACAAAGAGAAGAAAACAATAATAAAAAAATAGTTCATGTATAAATTATTTCTCCAAAGAAACCGTTGAATAGTTTTAAGTGAATGAACACAATGATACAGACAATTGTTACTAAGCTGTTGTCTGTATTGTCTTTCGAATCAGGGAGGTACTTAGATAAATAGTTCACGGGTGCGAAGAGGGTTAATGCCATCGAGTATGGTAGGCAGCAGACAAAACTCTATTCGTCTCTATGATATAGTGAACAGATTGCGCGTGAACCCAAACTCAAAGTACAGCGCCAAAGACCGTACGGTTGTGACGGTACATCAAACATATTCTGGAGTTATTCCCCGGGGGCTCTGTGGTCATACCGTTTGAGATGAAAATACCGTTGATTGCCCCAAAATGACACGTGTCTAAAGATGATCCTCTCTCTCGACATGGAAAACAATGTTGTATTATTATTTTGTTATTATGGTATTACGTATATGATAAACGAATAGTGATGATGTAAAAATCTGTTACAAAACCGAAACTATGGCTTTGGAAGGGAGGAATGGATAGATGGATGGATGGATGGAGGGATGCCTTTGTATTGGCGGTACAATTTTTGCGATTAATCAAACGGCCCTCCTATGGCGTCACAAATGACGTCACGATCATAATTCATAAGCTGTGTAATTGGTATGGATGGGATAGTTTTTGTAGGGACGAAGGCGACGTTTCCGAAGGTTGTCATGCGTCACCACGATGGGTTGTTTGACCGTTTTTTCTGCAATTTTTGTATTCTAAACTAAGACCAAGTAACAGGTATAGAATCTTCCATCAACTTTCGTCTCGTTAAAGCTTAATAGTGAGCTCTGTATATGGGGTATGGGTGAGGTTGCGGAAGTGGAGATGTAGACCCCTTAAGTAACAGGCAGGGGGACAATGGCCCCCACCACGCATCGTCAGTCGGGCGAAGGAATGTTTCATTCGGGGGGAGGGAATGTTTCAGTCGGCAGCAATTAGACCACTACTACGGGGTGTACACCCCCCCCCACCCCGTCCAACTTCACACCACAAAATTTAAAGTATTTATCAGCACAACCTTGCGTTTGGAGCTAACTATAGACCTAGCTAATTTTAGTCTAAGCATCTTTTTCCTTTTGCGAGAGGAAGCCCCTAGTCCCTCCCTCTTCACGGAAGACCGCTTCAACAACTATGTATAGGGCCACTCCCAAATCCTTGACCCGCCCCTGTATTATCATGGGAATTATAATAAACATATATCATCGAAACTTTATCAACTACAACCGCTCAAAGAAAGCTACTTTAAGATCAGAAGAGAGATCGAAATAAATAGGTTCTTTGAATACTCCACCCGGCCGATGATTGGACTCCGCAACAATCCATTATCTCCTAGTATCCTCACATCAGAAATAGTAAACCTTTCCAATTATCCAAGTTTGGGTGTAAACAAAAATTCGATTACCTCAAAAATGTGATATTGTCTATTTGTCTTCTTCTTCTCTCTTTTGATTTGTTTTTTAAGAGTTATTTTATATCTATCTTCTTTTTTTCTCTTGCTTTTATTCTTTCGCCACCTAGAAGTGGGTGTAGACTCATATAGGTTCTTTTAACTGATATTTTTTTTTACTCTCCCTAGTGAATTTATAAAACAACCACTTTACATGGAGAATAGATGGTAGGAATTGTCTCTTCTTCTCTATCGTGAGCTTTAGTCTTTAGATCTTGCCGACATTGTTCTCATGATTGGTAGGAAGGTGAGGCTTTGGTTCCTCAAGGGGGGTTTTTCGATACTGATCCGGTGTCGAAGGTTACATACGCGAACATCAAACTCAGCCTAATGACGTGACTGAATATCAGCCAATGAATGGGGTTTGTTCGTGTCTATTCAGACTTACTGAAATATAGATACAGTTTCTTTAAAGGGATAGTTAGGTGAACAGTCAATGTAACTCTAACATGTGGATGAGATGACTATAGACTTCCACACTGTCATATAGTTGAAAACGTAATTTTCAAATATCTTGTTACTAACTATACGGTTGCTTTAATGACAAGTTGTATACTAGTTAAAGAACAATTTTAAAATTATAAAAAAATCCAGGAATTGGAACATTAAGGGTAACCTGTGACGTCATCATGACAGATGTTCTTCAAAAGCTTGAACTGTTCCATGCTAGTAAACTTGTTGATTTATTCTTGAAACATGATACATTTGGAATGTCTGCTCTCCTATCTAAGAATTTCATGATGCAATTTGATGATGAGAATTTTTTTTTTGCTGGATTAATGATTTGTTAATTTTAAGGGGGGGGGTGGAGTTGCAGCTCAATTGTCATGGGTGACATCATTATTGTAGTGCGCGTGCGCGCTACAATATTGGCATTATTGGCCAAGCGAACGATACCTACATGACTGGTCGTTGAAACTTCAAGTTTCATATAGCCTCTGTACATTTGCAGTTTCAGAGGCTAGCTGCGTAGTTAACTTATTCTGAGCCTGTCACGGCGCTCACAAGCGCCCTCAATTTGTAGGTATCTACATGACTATACTTCCTGGTGTGTTGTCCGCCCAAAAAGTAACACCACGAACAACCGAAAAGCTCTTCCTATTAATAAACACACCACTCGCAATACAACACTGCGTATTTGCATGCAAATGCAGTTCTAGTTAACTCCGCTGTTACCGGAATGCATTTACGCAATATCACTTATCGTTGCTTTAATAGATTGTGGTTTTAGACAATTTGGGCAGACAATTTCAAGCAAGCTTTATGAATGTTATAACCAAGAACCATGTCGCGCTGTTTTGTTTTGAATGGTTTAGGATAGGTGCATCCTATTCAACTGGTATATAGCTAATGAGTGTGTATAACCAGTAAGGCGCTCGAAACACCTGCAAGAGAGGTTTGTCACTACTTTTTATTCCGTTTTGTTCCAAACAGCCGTAGGGAGACACATTTACCTCATTATAAGCACACCGGGTCACCCATACCTACCTACCAGTGGTTGATACCAACAGGAGTATACAGACCTTTGAGCCATAAGAGTGTATATTGAAATAGATTAACCTATTGTCGAAAAGAATTGTAAATGTAGGTCATAGGGCAAATCTTTTACTCCAACTTCACCACCGCTTGCTTCATTTGGGCTACAATCGATGAACAAGCCAGAATATTTTTTGGAAAAACTTTTCCTTCAAATTTGCATTTATCTGAATCTGATCAGAAGAAATTGTTTTCATTTATTGATTGGTTTTTTTATTGTCCATATACAGGTCTATTATCTATATCATAATTTTTGTTTGTTTTTTATTCACACAATTCTCTCAATGGGGCAAATTGTTAATGTACATGTTGACAAAGTTCTTTGTTTGGCGTATATGGTCTGTGACCTTTGACCTCTGAAGAATTTAAACCCTGCATGTAGTCTTTCTGTTGGTCCGTCTGTGACTGTGGGTGTGAGTCTGTGTCATGGTCAAGATATTGAAACCGTGCGGTGATTGAATTCAGTTTTGAAATATTCAAAAAAAAACAGGGTTAATATTAGTGGTTTATTATCTGACCAATTTCAAAGATCTTTATATTGCTAAATTAAAAAGAAAAAGCTAATAAGTATCTTCGTAATATTTGTTAAGATCCATATTGATTGTATAGTTTGAATTCTTTTGTCAAATCTTGTATGCTCCCACATAATTGCCCCCCCCCCCCCACACACACACACACAGCCCGCCCCCCAGACACAGGTGCTTTGATACAGTTATGATAAGACGCTGCTGCACATCTATCTCAGCCCGGGGCGATCATATACAAGCCTGGGGGGGTGTGGGGGAGACACTTTCTGATTATTAAGATCTTAGAGTCGCTATAGTGTCGTGAAGTGGTAGTAATTGCCCAACAGTCTATAGGTCTGGTGGTGGCAATTTGCCTGCCTGCCTGGCCCGGCGTTGCTACTTTGGAGCAAAATATCATTCCGGGCCAACGCAAGGAAGAAAAACTATGCTGCGCGAGGCACAGTCTAGTGACGTCATTCCATCCGGGCCTTTATAGTAACGACGTCGACGCGACGTTGCGGTAGTGACGTTATGTTAGTGCTTCATTCACCATGAAATCGTTTAACACCTTTGACATCAAGTTGAAAATAAAGAAAATGTCTGGAACAAAGTTAAAGGCAAGGCAGTCATATGAACGGACAGATATACAGATTTTAGTCTGGAGTAAGAGAAAAAAGACAAATTCACCGAATGACGGACTTATCGACACACAGACAGACAGACATATAAGTCGTACAAGCGGAGGCCTTTGCATTGCCGCTTAACATATTTTTTACACAATATGAGCAGCCTATGCCATCCAATTTTGTAGTGAACAAATTTCATCAACACTTGCCAAAGTCTACAGAGAGATGAAATGGGATTGTTTTTTTTTTGTTTTTTTCTCCAGAATAATTCTTGTGTTTGTTCTTGATATTTCAAACTTAATTTATCCTGCGTTTTTTTCTCTCTAATATCTTTTGAAGAATGGAAACAATGAATAATATTCCGTTTACCTCACAAGTGGTTAGGAATTGAACCATGTAGAAGTTGTCCCGGATTATCAAACCGTGTCGTTTAAGACCTCCACGAACTCCCATTAAAACTAGGAAATAATTTCACACTCTAGAGAACACACATTTAAAAAGAAACTCTTGTCAAAGTATATGATTTGTACCGTAACAAATAGCAACTCCCTTATGATTTTCAAGAGACCGTGAATAAACTTTACCTAAAAGTTCAATTTTATTTACGATTGGTTAACAGATGTGGGTGGCCTTAGGTCCCCTTGAGGGCCCTCTCTCTACCAGGGGACCCTAATCGGAAGCTGAGAAAAACGGAAACCTGTGAGATTCTGGGACCATTACTCTTAAATGACTTTCCACACACATATATATATATTATATATTTATATACAAAAAGGACCACCTTGAATAATTTTAATGGTTTTCATAAACTTGCTAATAGAAAGGACAAAACAAATACAGTGTGTCCACTGCAAGGGTTAACAAGTCTTTTTTATCCCCCCCAAAAAGCGAGTGTAATGTTGACCAAAATGTGTAGATAATCCCGTGATGCAGGCTAGATACATGAAAGTGATATTACGAATTTGTCGAACCAATTCATGTACCCCTGGGTCTCGTTTTGGGATACTTTCTGGGTGGTTACATTCCCAGTCCTATGACCCCCCCCCCCCACACACCCCTAACAAGACATTGCGTTAATCTTAGTAGTCTACTCCCACCCCCGGCGAACCTCCCTTCCGCACAAATCACGTGTTGGCTAATGTGTGTTTCTCTTTCGTAAGATAACAAGTCCATTGTGTAGGCCTACGTGCTCTTCAGAAGTGTTGAGCCTATATTTTAGGAACGTAAAAAAAGGCAACATAAATGATAATCTACAAACGTTAATATCTACTAAACAAAAATGTTCTAATTTTGATTATTTCAGATAAATAACCCAGTTTTATGTATGCTAAATAAAAACCCTACTGATCCGTACGAATTCGTAAATGTCCTCTTTCAAGCGCGTGGCTGTTTGTCAAGTATATATGACAGTCATATCTTTAAAATCCATAAAGATAATCAATAGAAGAGATAAAATTTTAACCCAATGGTGAATGGCGTTAATAAGCCTTGAAAGCTGATCCACTACCAATCAGCACATCAGTATTTCAGACGGTCCGAATAAACTCCCCTTGGTATATGAACTCAATTTCTTTTCTTTTTTATTCTTCCTGACCCCTACCCCACCCCGCCTTTACCCGCCGCTTGTTATTATTTTATTTTATCTCGATTTATTTTGTGGGAACAATTTTTACCACTTTGAATCAACTCATTACCCCCCACGTTCATGCATGTCTTTGATATTATAAAACCATATTTCAAGTTTTAACGGCTGAATGGCAAAGTCTAATCCTCAATGGAAAAGGGCGCGAAAACAAAACGTTGAATATTATAACTTTATCGAACAAACCCCATAACTGTTTAGACGACTCGGGTCGGTTGTAAAGCTTAATGATGTACCGTATTCTTTGATTGTGCGTCGGCCTATATTGGGAATCGCCAACGACCATATATACTAACTCACATACAACCGCAAAAAAAAAAAATAATAATAAATAAAAAGTAAAAAAATTACACAAGGGGATTTCCTAACTCTCATCCAAAACGTAAACAATTTCAAACAGCTTAGGCCATATATACCAAGTGGTTAAAGGGTTCCGCTAACCTTATGTCGATTTTAATATTTGATGGTAAAAAGCTAAAGGGATTGGTTGAGGACGAAATATCTCACCAATGATATTGTATCCCGGGGCATTATAGGGACAGACATTTAAATGGGTAATATGAGGGATGGGGTGCAGGGAACCACATCTTATACAGTTTTAAAATGTTTGTAACAATAATAATAATATCAATATTTAAGACCCATTAGCTGTTGTTAGGCTACAAAGAATTGTAAATAAACATTCCTACTGTTTGTCATAATGTGTGTAAGTACATTCCTACTGTCATTTTTCAGGTATATTCCTATTGTTAGTTTTCAAGTATATTCCTATTGTCCTTCAGGTATATTCCTATTGATGTTATTAAGGTATATTCCTAATGTTATTGTTCTATTCCTATTGTCATTCAGGTATATTCCTACTGTTATTATTCAGCTATGTTCCTATTGTTATTGTGCTATTCCTATTGTCATTCAGGTATATTCCTATTGTTATTATTCAGGTACATTCCTATTATTTGTTATATCAAGTACATTCCTAATGTTTGTTATATCACGTTTAGTCCTTTTGTCATTATTCAGGTATATTCCTATTATTAATTATGTTACCTTTTTTTCCATTGCTAATTAAATCAAACATACATCTATATTGTTAAATAATATTAAAATACATCCTATATTTCTTTATATTTCGTCCTGTTTAGGTTTGGTTCCAGAACAGGAGAGCCAAATGGCGTAAGAGGGAACGTTTCGGACAACTAAACAATATGAGAGCCATGGCTGCGGTTGGAACAAATTATGAACTTCCCATAGCGCCGAGAGGAGATGGCTACGCCCAGGTAACAAACCCCATCCTCACCAGATAAAACAATCCTTCCTCTTTAAAGGTGTTAGGTTGTTGGTGTTACGATGTATATGTCAGCGAGAGAAAATCCACATGTGTATGGACGGACTTATTGTCATTAGTTGCAGTAAAAAAGAAGAAAATATATAAAAAAAATCCCCTCGAAATATAGGACGTTTTTTGTTAGTCTCAGATCCTGACTTTTGTTTGTTTTATCCAATATCAAATAACACGGAAACTTTCTTGAACCCGCCCTCCTCCCCCACCCCACCCTCCCCACCCCGAAAGAAAAGGGTAGTGTGCTTTGAGGACAACAACTTGTTTACGGGTACAAAGAGCAGACTCCAATAATAACAAATTTGAGTGTTTTTGTTGCATTTGCTTGCATGCCCTTGAAATTTGCGACTATTATCTATCTCTTTTAAGTCACAGAGTATAGTATAAGCTTTGTCGTGTACCTTAAAAATTATTGTCTTTAAATGAAAACAAGTTCAGTGACATTCTTGACTATTTGCATTTATTTTCAATTTTTTTTCAATTTTTTTTTTTCTAGATGACGGTTAACCCAGCCTCTTGGAATCACCCTCTATCCATGGGGTCACCACTTCAACCGTTCTCTCAGATCAATCCTGGTCAAAACGGTTATTCACAGTCTAGCTCACCCTTCACACCGTCCCATCCGTCCTGCATGTCACCTCAGGCGAACCTTCCATCCTACATGACAACAACAAACCAACATTTCTCCCCTCACGGTCAACCGCCATTTTCCTCTCAGAATTCTCCACTTATGCCGTCAGCACCACCCTCTTCCACCCATCCCAGTCCACCGATATCTGCTCCCAACACCGTCACGTCCGGTAATCAGGGTGGCGGTTACACACCGGAAATCGTTCCTCCAGACAGACGAAGCAACAGCATCGCTGCATTGAGAATGAAAGCGAAAGAACACAGTGTTGCCATGGGAATGATTGGAGCCTATTGACAAATCGAAAGCGTTTGATCGAAAATTGACTTGGTTTCAATTATATATTTAAACTGGCGGCTGTTGAGGTTTTCGAAACTATATAACAGTTTTGGATTCTCCCGAGATGAACTGTGTGACGTGCATCCGGGTTCGATAGATGTTCGAGAGATGTTTCGAAATTTGTATACTTTCTCTGACTTGAAAGAGGTATATTGAGTTAAAACTTTCACACATATATACCGTGCATCGGGATCCGTTAAGGAATATTCCAATATAAAATATACATCCTGACAGCGAGAGACATACTAACAGTATAGAATGACATCATTATAAGATTCTAAACTTTATTACCGAGTAAGAGGGTGTTACCCATGGTGATAAATCCATTTTAAAAGATGGCGTCGTGAAAATGTTTAAGGAACAGACTTATACTACAGCCAAAGTGCTATGCTATACCTTGAATATAGTAAACCATAAACTTTGACTTTCTTTCGTTCTCTACGCCTATAGATGGACTAGGCTATATGTTTATTAATAGGAATTGTATGTGAAAACCGGAATACAAAACGGAGTGTTCTCAAATTTGAAACGTTAACCCAGTTATATATGTATAATCCCGTTGTGAAGTTGTTTGAAGGTGAGTTGAGATGAGCATTGTACCTGTTACATGTTTTAAAGGTATTAACAATAAAGGGCCTTAGTTACGGAATAAGTTACGTAACCCGTGCGGCTATTGGAGTATGACGTCATCACAAGTTGTTGTACATAACGTTCGATTCCATCATAAATGTTATGTAGATCCCAATCTGAAGTAATCAGTGTGGAAGCTGTACAACTACACGCAGACATGACCCTTGCCCGTAAGCAGTGAACGTTTATACAGAGCCAGATTCACGTTCTCTTAATTTTAATATTAGAAATAATTTTATAGTTATTTATTACGCCTCTCTTTTCTGTAAAGCACTGCGGACCATCCAGATATTATATCCGTCCGCCATTTTATCGTACACCCCCCCCCCCAAAAAAAAAAACAACACCCCCTACAGCGCGGAGTTAACACTTCAGTTGAAAAAAAATCGCATTAAAATATAGTACTCTCCGTTTAGTGATTTCTGAATAATATATGGTTATTAATTAGCTTGAATTTTGAATATTCATTTGTGTCAGCTAAATGTATACAATAGTTGTAAAACTTCATCTTTCTTTTGGAAAATCTGGCTGAATTTCAACCTTTTAGATGAAACAAATATTAAATTTTTAGAACTTTATAGTTGAATTAGCATGTCTTAAACATAGACATCAATATCTATTTTATAAATTTATTCGATTTGCATTTCAGTGAGATGATAAAGAAAATAATACTACACCTACTTTGAAAAGTAGCAGTGTGTACATACGAACATTCAAGTGTTCAAAGCTTTCTGGTTTTACATTTGGTTCTGCCTGGGTGTAAAATTGCCAACATTACCCACGGGGGAGGAGGGGGAGGGGTGGTTGAGGGGTGGGGCCTTTGACGTTACCTTGCTACTACACTCCTAACTTACTTTAAGAAACATGTACATAGTAGTTTAAACTTTCACAAGATCTCAGGGTCGAAATATTTCTTGCCACAAAAACGCACTTTTTCATCTTCTTTACTTTTCTCTTCTCTGTCTCTCCCTATCCCCTGTCTCTCCCTCCTCTGTCTCCACCCCTCCACTCTGTCTCCACCCCTCTCCCTGCCTCCACTCTGTGTCTCACTCTCCCCCTCCTCTCTTTGCCCCTCCCTCTTCTCCGTCTCTCTCCCTTCCTCTGTCTTTTTATTGAAGGTAGTTTTAGAATCGAGCCAAATATTTTGTTGTAGAATTAGTCAAAACCTTAGATAGGTCTATCTCATTGTATATCAAAGTGCTTCCGTCCTTACAAGAAATAAACGAGTATTTATTTGGACAAATTGTTCGCTTTTTCATTTTTCGGTATCTGTATGTTGTTCTTATTGTTCTAATAATAATAAAAAAGAATAATAATAATAACTAATATTGTCTTGCTGGAATTTTTTGTGCAAATTATCATAACTGATATTATGATATTTTCGAGAGTGAAAGGGCTGAGGTCGGTTCAGCGATGCAGGGTGTAGGGGGGGGGGGGTCGCTCACAGACACAAGCCGTTTAAATATTTCCCAATTTAGCAGTTTGTATTGAAGTCTAACGAAAATTGACCAAGGTTCATAAACGTTCACTTAATATGTGGTTTTCAACAATTCGCCGGGGAGACACTTTTTCAGGTCAAATATTAGTCAGATGCCAAAAGCAAATTGGAAAAAACTTTTCAACTTACACCTGATAATTTGAAGCGATGCTTAATTGTCGTGCTAATGACACACCGTACATTGTTAATTTGTTATACACAGGCCCGACCCCAGGGGAGAAGGGGCGTCAACCCTTGAAGACTACTGCTCCTCCCTTTCTCCACATCCTCTCATCTGTGAGTACCATCATGGTTACAGATGCTTCACAAGTTACAGGACACGACTATTGTGTCACTCCATAAATTATTGATGCCCGCCCTCCATGCATAAATTGCAGCTGCCCCTCTAACTCGGAGTTCCTGGCTGACGGACATGGTCATACATTTGATGTTAGCTTAACTAATGTCGTGAGTTGTTACTCTGATTCTAGCATACTTACCTGTATATTGTACTCACCTAAAGTGATTTTTTAGAAGCCTATTGTTTTTGCTGGAGGTCATTTGGGGTCATCAGAGGTCAAATCGCAAAACCCTTATAAACATGTACACCCTCACTATAAATTACGTCAGATTCATGAAGAAAACTGCTCATGTTACATCATCGAAACCACAATACATTTTTGCATTCTGGTTAATGGTACTCACTTATGGTACGTTGGGAAATTATAAGTACATACACTTGAAGTGCCGCTAGTGCAATACTAAGTTCTCGTAACTCGCGGTTGTAGCCATGTATACTTGTTCACATAGCGAGTATAGAGTTCTCGTGCTCATGGGGGTAGGAAGCTTCCAAAAAGGGGGGGGGGGGGCAAAACATCAGAGGGGCACTTTCTCATTCCACAACCACCACTCGTTATGCTATAAACCGACACACAACGGCCATATCACTTAAATATATATGAAGTGTTAGTATGCTATCAATATACTCATTGAGATTGTTTATTGTTAACCATGCTACAAAAAGATATGGGATGCCAATTTAAAAATAGCATGTACAGACTAAAAATGAATAATTAAAATAAAATATTAAAACTAACAAAGGCTTAAGATATCCAAAAGACTGTTCTTCATCAAAGGGGCACATTTTATTTGCCAGTAGGGCACATTTGCTATTTGGAAAAATGTGTGGGGGGGGGGGGCACGTACCCCCAGTGTCCCCCCGGCTCCTACCCACTGCTCATGCTGCTGTACTCGTGATCTTAGCACTAAATATCATAAACAGGCAACGCAAAAAGCTGCCCTAATGGTTCATTCTCATGATGTGCTAGAAATGTGCTAGAAAAGTCAAACTGATGGTCACAAACATGCTCAAACTTGGAAAAGCATCTTGCTTTTTTACCCTTAAAGGGTGGGAAGACTCGCGCACAAAGAAACGTCTGATGCCGGTAATCTGACCTAGTTTCGAATGAGGTGTAACAGAAGTGTTAGACATCACCATCGATCCCAGACAATACACACAGCTTGCTACGGTCGGTAATTAGACACTAGTGTACAGTCAATACATGCAGCTAGCTACGGTCAATACCCACAACACAGTGTACATAGCAGCGATGTACACCTCAGGTCCAGATAAAGATAACAAGGTATCACGTTTCAATACTGTCTGCATTTTGTAGCGACAAGAAGAAAACTTCACTGAAAGTTATCTTACTCAGAGCGCGACACGCGGCTTGGGGCGAGTCTTCAATGCCATTAAAGATGTTACTAAAGGTTTTAAAATGACTGTCCTGAAGGTTTTGATTCTACAAAGTATTCCCAAACTATCGAGAATTGCGAAAATGCCCTCAGTGTAGATAACTGCTTATACAATGGCCCAGTACAATGCTTGTTGAAATGTCATAGTGGGTGACCGTTATTTGACTGTCTAGCAGATTTTGGGGACAAATGGTGTTGAATGTAAACCAAAGGTGCTCTGTTGTCATGAAAACGTTTCGATTAAGTTATTGACTGTTAATATTCCCGGTAGTGGATGACGTCATCAACAGTTTGGCCTTAAAGGAGCATTGCAGAGATGAAGTATATTTTTAATGTTAGAGAGGCCAAAAACCGGAGTAGTTATAACAACAATATTAGCACTCAAATTTCCTTCATAACTTCATTTTTTTTTTCTCCAAATAATGTACAGACTTCCGCAACTTAAACTTGCCAAAAAACGAGGTCAATTCTGATGACCTTTTGGGAGAAGCAGACTTTTTTCTCCCGGCGGCTCCTTCAAAAACATCATAATCAAGAACCTGACATGTAATAGTGTATAAGCCTCACCAGTTTATTTTGTATATTAGCATTAAGGAATTTCGCCTCATATTACTTTTTTTCGAAATCTCTATCGCGATTTTTTTTTTTACTTCTGCAAACCGAGTTGCCGCGCTGAGTTTGACTCTTTCTGTTAGTAGGTATGTTTACTCCCAAAGGTGGAATTATTCTAACGACCTGAGCTACTGTATAGCTTTGGGAGTAACGTTTACACATACTCATGTCTTGTTAGGGAGGCCAACTTCCAATGTAGGTGACAATGAACGCGGCCGCTACCTACCCGAGGAATGTGTCAAAAGGTTACCCTTTGAATGTGTGGAACGCCAAAGGAGACATTCACCTATTCACCTATAATTAACCTAACATCACACACTGGTATTTCGTTATCTCGTTCAGGTATGTGCGACCTTTTTCCGGAAAATATCCTTCAATATCTGTTGTACTATATACTGCATGTATACCTTCATGTCCCGCTTCTGATCTATATTTTGTAAAGAAAAATCACCCAAGATAGAGCCTGGGCACTAAAACCAAATGACCGACCTAATCCACTCTCAACCTCAGTCCCGTTACAGCAAGACTGTGACCGTATAATGCTCATGACGATGTACGTTAAATGTGTATCACGAGTCCCTTGGAAAGGGAAAAGATAATACACATGATCTTAGCCAAAAGGCCGCCTCAGAACACTCGTATTGACAGTATGAGCAGTATGAATATCATTTTTCTATCAGATAAAGGTTAGGAATTTGTTCATACTGTCAATACTTACTCATACTGTTATTACTTGCTTATTGTTAATCTTAGTCACGTGATGAAAGAGAAAAAAATAGAAGGTTGTTTGCAGTTTGAACAGTTGTAACAATATTTTAGTACATGATAAATATACACATTATACGTTTGATATTTGTTGACAAATCTCCAAAAGCAGATGCAATAATAATAATCATAATAATAATAATAATCATAATATGGAATTAAACACATATTTACATACATATATTTAAATTGCCGACCAAGTTCTCTGTTTATATATAATTCCTCGTCGCGACGCTTTAAGTGACTCGAAAACCATGCATACACATGGATTCGCTTCATACCAACACGAACGCTTCCAGTTACGTCACTGACTCAGTATGTAACACATGTGAGTTTACTGTAGGCCCTGCTGTGATAGTTACAACATGTATAAGCTGGTTATATTTTGTTTTTTAATCCCTCGACGATTACGTATTTTGTTTTTGAAGTCCCCGATGACGCCAGACCAGACGTGCGGTGGAATATTTGGTGAAAGTGGTCACGTGATGATTCACAGGTTTTATATTTGGGGGTTCTTTAAAGAGATATTACGATGACAGCCAAATGTTAGACTTATGTGAATGTGCAAAATATTTCAATATTCAATATCTCTATCTATTCAATACCTCAATATCTGGTCTCTAACTGGAGAGATCGTTGGTTGAATGTCACCTATATTGACTGGCTTAACCACTCCCTTACTGCATGAAGTGGGTAACAGTATAGGTAGTCTGTAGTGCCATTACGACAGATATCCTTCAAAAGTTTGATTTTATTGATTAATATAATATATAATAATATGAAATATGATACATTTGTTATGTTTACGTTTAGTTGTCAATAATCTCCGAATTTTAGAATTTCATCAATTTCTTTTTGGGTGGGGATGGGGGGAGGGGAGGGGTATAATATTTCTCTTCTATGTGGATAAATCATTTAAATATTAAAGATAAAGACAAAATCAGTTTCCATTGAATTACCATAATGACCTCACTTCCTCTGCATTCCTTTCCAGATGCATTCACAAAATACAATGGCTTTTGGATTATTCATAAACATCATAGCTCAAAACTTCTTCATACAAAATGCGATAAGGAGATAATTTAGAGCTTAAAAATTCCATCTTTTTTGTTAAACTATCAACTTCAGCCACCGGAATAAACGATTTAAGAAGATGCTTACGTTGTTTTGATCGAAAACGTCTATTATTTTTTTCATAAACAAACTTATTTCGAAGTTTTACTCAAAGTAAGACTTGCCTACAACTATATTCATCCAATAATACTAATATACATATAGGTAACGTTTGGTCAGTATAACATGCGTTAATTAACCTCTTTCCTCTTAAAATGACGCGTATCTATAGTCATACCGATTTTTTAAATATTTTTTATTAATGTTAAATGTATCGATAACTATGGGTAAAGAACACACACACACACACATAAACGTTTACTATTCTGGCTAATTTCGAGATGTTTTTGAGATAGGGTGTATCTACTAATCAGAAACTTTTTTTAATTTTCTTTTTTCATCTTCTTGTGTTCTGTTTTTTTTTTTATAATTTTGATATTTCAAACTGAAGGTCTTCATCTGGTCACATCAATCACAAGTAGAAGGCAAAAACTACACGTGATACCTTTGCAACACAAAAAAAGGATCAATATTTTGTAATCTTGTTAGATTTCCGCTGTAGCCCTGTGTTGAGTCATTGTAATATCATACATGTCCCTTTGGTCTGAAGTTCATCTCTTAACCATCGATATACGTTCAAGATGGATTCATGTTGCACTGTAGAAAATAAAAGAATAAAACCGTTACCTATCGCTATACACTAGTCGCTTGTGTGGTATAAACTTCACAATATATATATATACTTTTGTTTTAAGGGCTTCATGTTACACGTCCCATCTCGCGTCCCATGAGGGGAGGTAGCACTCCCAAAGCGTAACAGATGCGAAGCTTTGCGGTGCCGTGTACGATAGCTGTTCAATGAATCACCAAGATAGATAGAAAGAAAAAAAACAAGCTACAAGATAAAATTAGCCGGAATTATTTTCAAGAGAAACATTGGTTGGAACTTAGTCCCAAGTGCGAAAGTAAATCCACTTCATCGCGAAAATGGATAGTAAGTTCATTAACCGCTTGTATCGGCTAATTGTTTTAACCATGAAAACTAACTCATTCTTTAATTAGTGGGCGCCCCCAGCACGGATGCGATTCAAGGGGAAGGTCATTTACGGCTCGTTGTTGATCACGTGGTATATAGCGTAATTTTCAATTTAAAGGAAGAAGAAAACTCAGAAACTGACGATTGTCAATATCGGAAAACTTCTTCACGTCAAAGGAAACTATAAGGTCTGATTGATATTTGTACCACGTGACTTATAACCAACCAATCAGAGTTAGGTATAGGAAAGTTGGACATATATCTGATTAGGATTACAAAAGTATCAACTTTATTTAAATCAGCTTTCTCTTTCTCTCTAATGGTGAATAAAATCCCTCGGTCGACATTACCCGCTTGATCATGCAGGTGCCTGCACGAAAATTCAAACGTTATTCCATCCGAATTGATATCGCATAATCTCAGTCCTGTCTCTTGGCTTTGATCATGTGATCAGGGTGGGGGAGGGAGAAGGGGCTGGTAATTTGGGCGACATCTCCGAACCTAGGAGTCCACAGTAAGGCCACGGTTCTATGCTGGTAACGAAAGACTGCTTGCAATTGTCTTTCCTGTTTCAACCAACCTTATTATTTCTTCGACTTCCAAAAACTCGACGATGGGCTCGACAGATTGAATCCTCGTATCATATTATTTTCGGAACCTGATCTGGACCAAAGCCTTCATGTCATAGACAGTCATTTGCGTGTAGTGTAGACAATGTAAAACCTCTTTTGAAGAGAGAAAAAAATTCTGCTCTGCTAGTTGAAAACTCTATCACAACATCTTGCTCCTAACTCTACATATGAATGTTTAAAATGCGGGAAACTATAAGAAAAGCCCCACTTAATCCAGATCGAGCACAATATAAAATGCTCTAAGCAGTAAGGATGTGGTTTTGACAATAATGCAGAAAGTTTGTAGCAATTTCTGTCAAAGAATGCAGCTTATTTAGCTATATGCATCTTTAACATAACATACCATTACTCGTTCTAAAATCATTAATGACACTCAGAATGCTGCTTTAATCTTTAATACATCCAACGGCCACCAGTAGACATTGTTACCGTAAACTCATAGTGCTTTCAACTTTTTTTTCGTTTTCAACTTTTTGTTTTCGTTTTAACCCCATCAATGCTCGATTCGACACATATGGGGTGTATCAAGCAAGAATACCCTCAAAACATATTTGGCTATTATTTCTTTCTTTATGAGCAATCAGGGGGAAGTATTTTATTTTGCATAAAATTCTCTGTCAAGTGCCGGGCACTAAGGGCGCGAACAAATTTAAATGCACCGGTGACTGAGCCTGCACCCACCCAATTTTCTTTGAATCCTCTTGGGAAATCGCCTCTCTCCAAAATGAGGTCAATAGGTCAAGCATTAGGTTGTTACAGTTTTGTCCCTATTACCGGTTATTTTGAAAAGTTTCCGTCCCTAGGGTGGGGGCATAAACCTTTGTCGGTATTCCTCAATTGATGCTGTTGTTTGGTTTTCGATGAATTCAGAATCGTTGTATGTGTATAGTGACATGTTTGTTAGACGTACAAAAAAAAAATCGACACTTTAAAAGATAGGTGCTTACAGAAAGCAAACTGCAGAGCGCTTCTGACAACAGATGATAACAAAGTAGTAAGAATATAGAATACTGAAACCCTCTATTGGTCAAAGCTATAACATCTTAAAAGTGGCAAATTGTTTTCTCTAATCGTGTGGAAAATGTGTCCTGTTTATTTTCTGAGACATTTTTCCACGTTGTAACAGTTCTACTGACTCACATGTCATCATGCATATAAGGTATGAATATGCATGTTTTCTTTGATTGTGATGTAAAATACGTATACAGTAGTTAGAAAAAGGAGCACACTAGGCTAGCAAACGAACCATGATTAATTTTACTTTAGGGTTTTACATATTCAAAAACAGATGCAAAAAAGTGTCAAAAGGGAAATTGTGATCTGAGGCTAACAATTACTTAATTAATTAATTAATTAATATTCACGAACCTCAAATAATGTTTCGTTTTAGGAAAATAACTTTTTTTATTATTTTATTATAATAATTACATATAAACGAGGGCGCGAAACTGTATACCCGTGTACTCGCCAGCGTGAGTTTGTACTCGTTCGATTTAGTACTCGCGGTATATATATATATTTTTTCAAATCTAGGATGGTCTACAAATATTTGATTGCATTGCAAGGACATACGAACGATATAGCGATTATGGCAGCATTATCTCCTAAGCTGTTCATTCAATCAAATATACATGGATAAATGAGATTTGTAGCATTGTCTCTTCCAATCATTTCATTGTATCCCATGAAACATGAATGGGGTCTTCCAAACATTTGGTGGTTTTCATTTGTGAGACATGGATGACTCATGATTTTAGCATGCATGGTCTTGCGATCAGTTTGATTGCATTCAACGACCCCAGTGGTGATTGCAGCATGGTCTCCCAAACATTTTAATATGTCGAATGAAAAAGGAATATATAAATAAATGATGACATCATTAATGAAATCTACCTATTTTTCAGTTGTATTAAATGAAAATAAAGAATGGATTTCGATTGCAGCATGGTCTTCCAATCTTTTGGTTGTATTTTTCATTTGTGGAACAATGGATTACTCACTCATTGTCTCCAAACATTTTTGATTGCATTCAATGAAACATGGATAAATTATAGTTGCAACATGATGAACTAGTTGTTTGATTATACATTTAACGATTCGAGTGATCAATGCAGTACAATATGGGTCCTTTAAACCTTTGATCACACTGGACGACAGGTGGATGAGATATGAGAACAGCATATGTCTCCCAACAAAAGTCATAGAAAACGACTTGGACAAGTTTAAATGACAAACCTAAACTATAAAGTTAAATTCTTCCATAAATTCATTGTTTATATTCAAGTGGATTTCACTATTGACACTCCAGACAATACAAAGGCATTGTCTTCCTCGTTCGCAATCTTACTGGCAATCTTACATGGTATAAAATTAGGGTATGTGGCCTACACAATAACTACATTCTAAAAAAACTTTATCTCGAGTTTAGACTACATCAAAACTTCGTTCATTTTGTTCTTTTTTTTTCCTCAAAAGACTGACATTATGATCACTCATACTAGCAGTGGCGTAGAAAGGTACTTTTGAGTGGGGGGGGGGGCTGAAGACTGATGGCCGGCCTGGGGGAGGGGTCTCAAAAAAAGCTCGTCATCAGTACAAGTCCTATAACAACTGTACATCCTTAAACTAAAGGAGCACGGTATACCTTGTCAAGTGTAGACTCCTGAATTCATTCGTTTCTTTCAATCATTCAAAAACAATTTTCCGAGAATGATCTATTTTAAGAACGAACTCTCTTGAGTACTGACAAAGATTCAGATGTTATTATTATTCTTCAATTGATTGTTGTATACCAATCCCAACATTACACTTAACAATTTGACCTATGACCTGCCAAGATCATAGTCTTTATCTATTCAACTCCCAGTCGTATTGTCAATTGAGAGTGTCAGCAAACATGTTGACGATTGTGAATGTGTCTTATTTTTTTCTCTCTTTTTTTTAAGTGGTGGGATTTTCTTTAGTGTTACGGAACGATAAAAGACGACTATTGGGAAATTGTCCAGGGAATTTATCTGTCGTCAAAAACATTTCTGGAATACCATTCATCATATATATAACAAGGTCTATCTCTATTACGAGACACGCAATGTTGCTACAATGCTGTTGGGACAAAAAAAAAACTCAGTCATTCTATTAGAGACACAAAGAGCACACAAAGCAAACTTTATTGTTTGATTCTCTGTTAATGTTTTTTGCTTCAGTGACTTATGATTTTTTTTTATTAATTCTTCGTAAGATCATAAAATGCCAGAAATTAGATTGATACCTTTTTTTTTATAACATGGCATGTCATCTTTTTTTTTTCTTAGAAGTTAAAGGAAAAATACATAAATATGATATACTGGTCGATCAATAACTCAATATAAATACAAACATAGATGCAAAATTGTACAATGTTCTTATCCAACTGACACTTTCCCTATAATTTTTCAAGTATATTGCAAAATAAGAAGAAAATACCACTTTACATATACTGTACAGGAAATTTTCATATTTGGTACTGTTATTAGTAAATATCAGTTATATATATAAAGAGTTTTTTCAAGCATATTTCTTGAAGCATATAGCTTCGCCAAACTCTATCATTCCTGCATTGGAGGGTGTAGGGTGGGTGGGGGGGGGAGTGGGTGGAGGGGATATGATTCTACTTGTACTCGTAATCATGCTATTGTCCTGTAACACAAGCCCGCGCAGCTGCCCAAATTGCATTCTTGATTCAACTATACCGAATATATATGTAACGAAATCATTCTCTTCCTTCTAAGTATAATGTCCAATATGTGTGCGTGCGTGTGTGTGTGTTTGTGTGTGTGTGCGTCTGTGTGTATGTGTTTTATTGGCAATCTGTTGTCAGACAGATGTTTATTTATCAAACAGAATGGTTTGCCGCATAAATGAAAATTAGAACTGTCGGATTGAAAATGTATTCGCCCTGAAAGAAAATGCGCATGTTTTCTGCCGTTCGTACGGGTTATAGGTCATAAACATATTCCGATAACTACTTTCGTCCAAAACGTGTGCTTAAATTCATTATTTCACGATATGTCAGAAAGTGGTATGTGTGCATTCCCATCGCTTATTTTACTCTGTGGAAAATCTGAACTGGCTATTAAATCTAAATCTAACAAAACCCATATATTTGTGGTACATTGCGGGGTTGTAGCTGTTTAGACGTTACGAACAGCCGTTTCACTTAAAATAATCAATTTAAGAAGGGTGAGAAACATCTCAACGAACGGAAGCTATTCATTCGCATTTAATTCATTCATATGTTGTAGCTTTCTAGACGTTACGAACAGCCGTTTCATGAAAGTTAGCAATTTAAGACGGTGAGAAACATCTCCACTGACTAACGGAAGCTATTCAGTCGCATTTAATTCATTCATATGATGTTGTTGTTTTGGTGTTTTTTTGTATAAATGGGAAACAAATTAACGACATGAATGGTTTTTTTTTTTCATTTTTCCAGCTGGACTCAGCACCATTCCATTTCCTCCTGTACGGTAATTATCCGGTAATTTCTTACGGCAGACAGTTCGCCGCATCGACGCACATAAACGCAGTCGTTTGATCCAAGTAAAATATTTAAGTAAATACAATCTAAGAAAGTTACTGGAGCGTGGAAGTCTACTACATGTGTCTACGTTATGCAGTGTGTCAATAGTTTATACTTCTGTTATATTTAGAGCTCTATTACTAATCTTGTTTGTTTCAATTTACTTACGTCATAAAGGCGGCTCCATCAATTTATAATTACCTCTATTAATTTTCGGTACTGGTGGCATGCATGCAAGCTGTTTTGCACTTGTTCCACTGCTTCACTCACGTGTTCATGTTATCGCAAACGATGCAACTTGTGTGGCGTCGTTGAAGCTGTATTTTCGACATGGGACACAAAGCTATATTGTACAGTAACAGTATATATATATAGCCTATATATATATATAGCCTATATATATATAGCCTATATATATATATATATATATATATAGCCTATATATATATATATATATATTGTATCACATATGACCCACAGAGTTAGTATATTTACGACCAAGCAGCCGTTCTTAGCTGTTAGTATTGGTATTATGTTTTAAGGTACTGTTCGCTATAACTGACGGCGTTGACCATTTTCAAGTTGACCTGAGGACTCGGCCGAAGCTCCCACGAAGATCACCAGCGAGTTACAGTCGGACACAGGACTAGATTGTACGACAACGGGAAAAGAATTAAGTAGAACGAGAGAAAACGGTGAAAAAAAGACTAGCAACATATAGTATGATACACAGACGGACGGACAGGCGATACACAACTTACAAAAGTGACCGTTCATTAAAACTAGCCCTTGTCTTCCCCTGAGCTGTCCCCCGGGAGGTTTGGACTGGTCGCCATTCATCCCATAAGCTATAATCGTAAATGTGTCGTTTCTGAATCACGACCGTTG
The DNA here is from genome assembly GCF_037975245.1 of Apostichopus japonicus. Classification (NCBI taxonomy): domain Eukaryota; kingdom Metazoa; phylum Echinodermata; class Holothuroidea; order Aspidochirotida; family Stichopodidae; genus Apostichopus; species Apostichopus japonicus. The sequence goes on along the minus strand of NC_092567.1, from coordinate 22,303,484 downwards.
CATCTGACTTCCTCTCAATGCTTGAGACATTTCAAAAGTTAGCCATCAAGTGGCCACCTGGCCTAATTTGTTTTGTGTAGTGGACAGGGAATTACTCCCCCTCCTCCTTATCAAACCGATAGCTATATAAAACTTATACGCCAGAGGTTATATATGATAAACTTTTTACAATTAAAATTGGTATATAACTTTCACCTTACAGACATAGAAAGGAAACGAATTTTTAAGAGAGAGAAAGAAAAAGTTTGTAGAGGCTTTCGGCTTACTTTGATCGTTTCTTTGCTTAAAGATAAGCCTTAATCCCTAAATCTGTTCTTAATTTTCATTCTACATTTGGTCTTATATACAGTGAACAAGTAACCTTAGTATAAAATCCCCGGCCAAGTTGTGACCTATATTTACTCTATCAGTATTACCCAAATTACCTATGTACAGAAAATTAGAACCAACACTTTTATAAGAGTGCTGAATGTGCATTGAAAACTGTTCCTATTATTATATTAATGTAATAAGGAAATTGTAACATTTTAATGATATCACACCGATATCACACTGATATCACAGTGTCATACCCGATATCACGACTGTATCACAGTATCACACCGATGAATATCACAAAACAAACATAAAATAAAATGACCCACAGTAACTCCTATCATGATAACTGGTTACCGTTGCTGAGACGAAAATAAATAAATGGTGCTATTTTTCATTTCGTTTTGATACATTCATTGCATAATAATTTGTGATGTCCTAGAAATGACAATACTCCCAACTGCCTTTGTTTTCCATTGTTTGCACGGATGCAATGAGGGACACCTTCACAATTGAAATAATTTCGTTAAATTTCGATGAAATCACCTATTAATCACATTGAATTATTTCAATATGTTTTACAAGTCATTTCAATTGAAAACCACTGAGACCTAAAGCAGTCGTTCGTGGGTTTCTGACGTCACAGACTATTGCGCAATATCCTTATCGAAAATAAATAAATAAACATTAAAAACAGTGAATCATAGAAATGCTTTAGATTAGCTTGTTGCTGAGTAAATAAACAGATATATTATGTCTCAAGAAACAGATCAATTAAGAAAAGCTAGGATTTGATCAATGAATCTCGGTTCACAAACTAATTATTATTATTATTATTCCTATATCATTTTAATAAACTCAGTCTTTTGTTATCTTTTTAATATTAATTGTTAAAGTTATAAAACAAACGCATGGATATTTATTTATAAACCACTCTTCGGTTGGGCTGAGCTGACTGAGCCGAGCCGAGCCGAGCCGAGCCGAGCCGAGCCGAGCCGAGCCGAGCCGAGCCGAGCCGAGCCGAGCCGAGCCGAGCCGAGCCGAGCTTGTATATATATTTGTAGTTAATCACTTTCTTATCAAGACTATCTGAGGAGTTTGAAATTTATCAGAATCTAATCGAATACTTAATCAATTCTCAAAAGAGAGAAAATTCTCACTGCGCAATTAAGATTTCAAATCAGCTAGTTTATATAATTTACAAGTTTTTAATTTTAATTTTTTTTTCATTATAGAACGTATCTGGCTGCCCTATCAATATAAAATTTAGAATTTGTGATCACAATAACATAACATGTGAAAGATCACGTGACTTTGTAACAAACTTGGATGTAACTGTTTTGTTTTTTTTTACAAAGAAAAAATAAACCCATCGTAGTGGTTGTTTCGTAATGATTTCATCGCCAAGTTACTTGTACTTTCGTTTATCATCGTTCTCTACCAAAATTGGGAATTAATAGGATGAGATGGTATAGATGAAAACAAAGCTCGGTCCCCCCCCCCCCTTGATCTATGCGGTCGTTCAAAAGTAATAATAATACTTTTCCCACCTTTTTCTCTCACAACAACGAAAAAAATTAACGCAGAAAAGAGAGAGAAAATATCCTTGACAAAGTCCCCGGGGGCCAGTATTCTTCAAAACAGGTACTCTGTCTATGACACGGACGATAGTGGCACGCCCTCAGCGGGCGTTCTTCCCCTGTGCAGTTTGTCAAAATAAAACTGTAACCTTCCACCGACAACAACCTATCCCATTTCTTGCACTGTTGGGGGCGCGCTATGTGATCTCTGCCTCGGGGCCCTCTCTACAATGGCCTTCCCAGAATAGTGCGAACTCTGTGAACAAGGGCAATTCCCTGGCGGGTAAGGGACGCGAAAAGGGCAAATAACCATCGCTGCGGGAGTACTTCACATTCGATGATAACCGCAGTAAAGCACGCCCTCTATTTTACAAAAGACAAACCCTCAAGCAGACAACGAAATGAAATAATGAGCATTTTCTCTTTACAATATTTCTTCTCGTTTTTTCTTCTTCTCAGGATTCGTAGTAGCTCGATATTGTTGCCATAAACTATTGGTGTCAATTTTTTTAACGGAAAACTTATACAATGAAAGTCCTTATTTTACGTAGGTAAAAGACCTAAGGCACTAAACTCAAATTTAGACCAAACCATGGCCCTCGGTTCACCATGTGACCCCTTCCGCTGCACCTATTTTCCTCCCTGTTAAGCAAGCTTAATTACTGCTCTTCAAATGGTAAGTATATTATAGTTCCAAAGTGGGATTGACAAGTTTATGAAAAAAATGTCACAAGTTTGTGAAAAATGTCACAATAAGTTTAAATAGATTAAATATTGAATACTGACCACCTCGGTAGGGCATACAATTGAATATTTTTGAGAAGTTCTATTTTGGAGCTAAGTTTAATCTTGTAAAAAAAATTAGTCTTAAAGGTCATCAGAGTTACCCCCAAAATGTATAAATCTGAAAATCAAAACATATTAACCATGTTTAAAGAAACTCTAGCTCAAACACATGCAGCAAAACAGAATCAAGCTGAATGACAAGCACGCCCTCTTTATTTTACTTACCTTCTTCTACTAGTACAGCCAATTGGACCATATAATTATACATAGGGAAAAACATTGCTCTTAATTTCTAAAGGTCTATTATTTAAGTTAGAATCTCCATTTTATGACTATATGATTATAATATTGATAAGCATATATCTCTCAAAATATATATTGAACATAATACACCTTCTCTTTAATTCCGTTGTAATTGCTTCAGCGTAGGGAGTGTACAGTTGCATAATATGTGGAAACGACTGGAGCCCAAGGCTAAATGGATGGAAATAGATCTTGCGGTGGAACTTTTGAATTAAAAATGAAAGTTTGACTGCACTTTTATAATTCACCACTGGTACACCACAACTTTTTTTAGGGTAAGTATTTATGGTTGACATGTCGAAATTGCTAAAGGGGAGATAACTGAGGGTTAGAAATGTTGGTTTCCGGATGCACCAAAGCAATCCTCAAAAATGAAAAAAAAAAAACCCCACTAAGATGAAAATTCGTTTTCGAATTCAAAATTTAAAGGATGACATTAAACAGAAATTGGTGTTGGCATGTAATAGTCAGCAAAATAGTTTCAAAATGCGTGAGAGATTTGCGTTTCTACATCAATTCAAGCTATTAAAGAGGTTCACCTTTTTAATTGGTTAGAATGCGCCTTTAAGGCCAAAGTCGTGATTGCGTCTAATCCCCCTTCTACAATTCTGATTGTTAATCCATTAATACATTTGTATCGCTATTACCATGGAGCTATTTGTAGCGCCAGTCCGTGCTATCGTTGAAGATTCGTCAGTATCTGGGGCCTTAGAGATGAAAACCCAAGTATACGTTATATGTACGACACTCATCTCCTAAGCTGCGTAATCGATCCTTTGTTCACTCTATTCATTGATATTCTACCCCCCCCCCCCTCCCCCTTTCTCAAAAGTTCACAATTTCTGAATTTAGCGCTTGCTCATAGTGAATATATATTTGATTTTGATTTGTGAACGACCTTACTTTGATAAGAATCGATTTCTCATCACGAGAGAGTCACATTTCCCCTTCTCCACCCCACCATCCATCTTCCAAAACCCCGTTTCACAACTAGGAAAGTCTCAAAGTTTAATTCTGCTCTCTTTGAATGTAGACCGATCAGAGAATGATTTGACCAAATGATTAACAAATATTTATACATGAGACATGTAGTGAGTTTTTTTTCTCTATTCTTAAGTCTTAAGTCAAAATAACCTAAACAACGTACCGAATAGAGCGTATTTGCAGTGAAAGTTTTACATGCAAACCAATGTTTTTAAATTAGGTGGCGGTATACGTTGTAAAAACGTTGTCAGAACTTGCAAGCACTAATTGTGCAATAGTGCCATCTATTTTTGAAGTATATCGATCCACATAGATGTTGATGTTGTTTTGGAATTCTTATATTTTCTACGCGGATACTTGATGATTTTATCAAACATGACATTATTCAAACAATAACATGAGGTATAAACGCTTAACATTTATAACTTTGTTACAATTTTTTTAAACAAAGAAACATGAAAGTAACATTATTTTCATAACACACTTTCCAAAATAAGGGGGAATGTTGTTATTCATAGTTTGACGGTGTCTAACCGTGTGACTCGTTTGAGTAGTGACGTTTGTCCTAATCAAGAAGTGACTCGGTATAAAGTTTAGCTCTAAAAAAAAAATTATTGTCAGTCTAGAGGAGATAAATCTACAACAATTGATTCTACGAAAACAATGGACATAATGTTCAATTGTGTTTGAAAAAAAAGGAGAATCAGAATTTCAAACAATAGTAGGGGTGGGGGGGGGGTGCGTGGAACTGATGGAAATCTGAAGTCGAAGGAGGTAGAAAAAATAAACGGGAGGAGGTAGAAAAAAGGGAGGAGGTAGAAAAAAGAAACGGAACACTGACTCTCATATCGTCGCTTCAATATTTTAACTTTGAAATTAAGTTCGTAATGGTAAACATTATCTTTATTACAGGCCTAAAGAGGTTTACATCAGCTAGGAACGTCCCTTTAGAAAAAAAGGAATAAAAAAGGGACCCCCTAGTTGCCTACAAAAAAACAAAACGAAAGCACAGAGCATAGTTTCATGTTGAGGTTTTGAGGCATTTTTTGAAGTTTGAATATGACTGACTGACTATTCTGTGACTCTCTAGCATCACTTGATATATATATATATATATATATATATATATATATATATATATATATATATATATATATATATATATATATATATATATATATATATATATATATATATATATATATATATATATATATATATATATCTTATGTAGTCTATTCTCATTACTATGACTAACATTTACCAAATTTGCATTTTGTTCATTCATGATGGTGTTGTACTGTCCAAGTTTAGCATTGAAATGTTACACTATAATGTTTGCGTGATAACGTAACAATGTAATAGTTTCCATATTTGGAAGGAACGTTATCACGTATAACATGTACATATTTTCAATTTAAAACTAGATTGGTCGCTTCAATTTCAAAGGCGTTAACTTGACTTCCAATCCATGATATTGAATTATTAGACTGTAAAATTAAGAGAAATAATATTGTTTGCTAAATTGATCTATAGACGAAACACAAATTACCATGCAATTGAAATATTCATTTATTTTCATAAAATAATTCATCAATAGAGCATTTTTCTTATTTATTTTCCATTTGTACCTTTCATTCTAGAATTCTTTAATTTTTTATTATGAAATTTGCTCTTTGTTTGTTACTAATACCAAGTTCGCAAAACTGTCTTGGAGACAAAATTTCACGTTGGTATTAAGTTATTACGTTCTTTCTCATGAATGTTTACTTAATGAAAATATTAAAATCCCATAGAATATCGTTTTTTAATAATTACTGGAAAGAGTAAAAATGCTGCAAAGCGCAGATCCAGGGGTATGAGAGCCTTTTCCCAACCACACATAAAATATTTAAAAGTAGTTTTTAGCAAAACCTTGCGTGTAGAAGTAATTGAAGACCTAAGTTATAACCTAAACATGAACCATTTCACGTCTAAAATATTGTTTAATGGACTCCCTATACATGGGGTTTGGCTTCAACGGCTCCAAGTCCGCACCCCGCCTTTGGACAATGCTGCATCCACTCCCGCGGGGGTGGGTTGGGGAGACGGTGGTATCCTGGTACGTTTAAAATATCACGTGTCTTATATAGATGGACTAATATAACATAACTATATATATATTACAACATTACTATATATATATATCTCATTATATATATAACTATAGAACATATATATATATATAACTCATTGCAAGATACAACCTGCAGTCAAGTTATATCAAACAGCACAAATATTTCGAATTATATTTGATAAAAAAATATGATATACATCAACTTGTGGACATATGTTTTGTAAATCAAATGTATCGTTTTTGCGGTGAAGAAAAATACATCGAAAAGGAATAAAAACGTCATAGTTTAAAATTAAAATTTGATCTTTTGTTAATATACCATGAAGGTCGCAATCCGACGTTTTAAATATTGACTGACTTTCACTGATCAAGTAAATTGTTGCGATTGGTTGACAAATGTTTTAAGCAACTTCTACAATTTATCGAGGATTACTCAAAGTAAACTTGTACTTGTTCAATAATTTCGTTGTGTTCTAGCCCATCTGTGCTAGTCTGTGTCGTTGTGGCACTGATAGAAGCTGGGCTTTATAAATGATATTTATTTATCTATTTATCTATCTATATCTTATTTTAATATATAATATATTTTATCTTTTTTTGTCAGCACAATTCATTAATAATTTTATTTCGCTTCCACCAAAGTGAAACAATCGTCCCTGTGAAGAGATTTTTCTTCAATTAGAAATAATCGTACTCAAAAAAGAGACATTTTCCAATATTTTGATATTTTTAATAAATATTTGCAAATAAAACTTTTTCTCGGTAGATTAGCTGATGTCCTGTGCTGTTGTGGAATTTGATAATATCGAATGGGATCATAAATATAGTGCTAAGTCAATGCAAAGAAGAAACAAAAACTAAACATAAAAAACACATAACAAAGCATAACAAAATAAAACATAAAAAATTATAACAAAGCAAAGCAAAACAAAACATACTATAACATAGCATAACATAACATAACATAACATAACAAAACAAAACGAAGAAATACACAAATAAACGAACGCAAATATAAAACTTGTATTATACTTTCATATCATTTAATAGTCGTAGTAGCCTATACAATGCCAATATATCTAATTACCTATTGACAGTTAGTTAAATTAATGCTTCTATAAATGTGAAGTTTTCAATTTTCAAATTTAATAGATGGATGATGGAAATGCTTGTCCATGAATAAACAACCCCAAAAAGAAAAAGAAGAAAAAGAAAAAAAAAATAAATTAACAAGTCTCGCCATAATTTAATATACTGTGAATATATACCCTCATACAGTGTAAGATACTTTTCTTATTTGGAATGCACTCACACACACACGCACGCACCTACACACAAAAAGAGGCTTCGTCTATATAATACTAAAACACTTCCTTCGTTGTAAGAATGAACATTCCCGAGGGGTGGGAGAAAATTAAGCAAGTTCCCAATTAAATTTCCTTCTTGGCGTGAAGATATTATGAGATAAAGCTCATTTCAGGATGTTTTTCAAGTAGATTGATCAGACGGGATGTTGCCTTAAAAAACAAGCGAAGGAAGAACACAACTTAAAGATCAGCCTTCTTGACCCCAGCTGTGACGTAAGACAAAAAGGGGTTAGGTAGGGTGCATTATGGTATTATTGCTATAACTCCAACCTCAGGATGTTTGATATTACGGCCGCTGTTGAAGGACATGAAAGTGTTAACCTAATTAGATTAGTGGTAAGCCTAATCTATCCATAAACGGTTTTTGCTAGTGATATTGTTTCCCTTCGCTTTTTCGATCAAGGCATGGGTCAATTTTTTTCTTTATGATAGCCTAGATATGTAAAGTTTAAAGTTCATTGTTTATCATATGAGAAGCAAAAGATGCTGGAATTTTAAAGTAATGATCAATCAGCGTTGCAAAATGTCAAGAACATTGTTTGGCTGGCCCTCATTCACCAAATTAGATATTTCATAATGCTATAAATAATTTGTACGTTTGCATGGGTGTATGTATGTAAGTATTTATGTATGTAAGTGTTTTAAACAAAAATCATACATAAATATTTATATATATATATATATATATATATATATATATATATATATATATATATATATATATATATAAATAATTATTATTATTAATAATAATAATATTATTAATAATAACAATAACAATAATATTATTATTAATAATGATATTATTAATAATATTAATATATCAATACAACTCATTAGCTTTTCTTGTCAAGTTTCATTCAAACAAACAGAGTGGAGCAAAAGTCCCAAATTTGGAGGAAACAAATAAAAAAAATTGGTTAACTGTGTTTGCTATATTATGCCACGATAAAAAATTGTCCGGACGACGAAACGTTGAGGATTGAATCAAAATTCTTTAAATAAAACTAACTCACAAATAGTGCTTTGCTGGAAAACAAATCCAGGCGAAAGCTCAGTGTGATCAACAATGTTATCTTTGTTTTGCATGATACTCCATAAGTTGGTGCATGAACAAAATGCAGACTGAATTCAAAATCTGCTTTACTGTACATAGCATTGTAAAATATAGAAATAAATATGGACATAAATGTTGTAACCTCGCAACACATATCATCATCAAGATTCATACAGACTCTTTATTTTTCTTCGAATTATTGATTTTCATACCTAGTAAAATATTCAAACCCGTCTTCCATTTTCCGTTAAAGTTTGGTAAACATATATATCGACATAAGGGTTCAAGAGTGCAGAAATTATGAGCTGATATAGCTTGGTAATTGGATATTTTGTTTCCTGTAATCGACTTACAAACCCACTGGAATTTGACAATGTATACTTTGAAAGATGATTTCTGGAAGCGTTCAGTTTTGAAATCAATTTTGAGATTGATATTTATTATCTTACAGTTTGAAATAACTGCACATAAAACGATTTTTAAGTGGATCAAAAATTCTTCTCCGAGGAATTGCTTGAAGGAAATAATGAATCTTTTATTGGCTTTAGTGACCTTGCCGAGGATAATGACAGACCTATCGTCAAGAAAAGTTAAGTTTTTTCCTCCATATTTTTTGTTTTGTTTTGTTCTTTTTCATGCAACTTCAAATGCTGTTAGTGAGTTCAAATGATTTTGTCCACATGCACGCTTACGCTGTTTGCTTTCCGCATATTTAGTTAGAAAACTCCGTCAGTTCAATATTCTATGCCCGTTTTACTTTCAAATTATTCTTAACAACAAAAAACTATTTGATTTTCTGTCGCGAAACAAACTGCTTATCATATCCCATTTTACGTTATTGATGTTTTCAAAATAGTTATATCTCTATCTCTCTATGCACATAAGTGTATGTGTGTGTTTGTGATACACGGGTGAGTACACAGCGATATATATACACGTTATTCTAGTAAAGTCTCATTTTCAATGACGAAAATCCAAAAGACGCAAGCTGATGCCAAAATCGTGATAACATCATTAAGAGCATCTCGAGAATATTTACCATGACGGCCGGTACTAAGATTACATCCATCGTAAAACTATTACAGATTGTTTATTGTATATATACCGTAGCACATCTGACTTGAGCACTGCATGTATAACCTACAAAGGCACGTATAATTCTGTTGGGAAATGTTTAAAACAAAACAAAATTAATATAGGCATTAAAGGGTCAGTATACTTGATAGATAACACAGTGGTCTCATTAGTCAGTATCTGCGAACGCATTGTTGTTGTTTTTCTGCGTGTGACGTAATTTTATGTGACGTCATTAGCTGACAGAATAAGTGCTTGGAAATGTAATATTATACAATCTTAACAATACACAACGGAAGGAGAAGAACCCCGAAAATAAATGTTTAAATAATGAGGATGTTGCTGAAACCACATTCATTCATTATTACATTATCTTCTAAAATTCTCAATTGTCTTCATTATTTGATTTTTTGAAAAAAAGTATTTTAGAGAGTTTTTTTTTAAGAAATGTTCCTTCAATGGTGATCACATATCTCGTTGATGTAAGAGCAGATACAAATCTCCATAATTATATTTACTTTATGTTAAGTTTAGAGGATTGTAACAAGCTATACTAAGCACTATGCTATTTCAATATAAGTTTAGAGTGGATAAAACTTAACCATGTCCCTATTATTTTTGAAAATGAAGGTTACATGTGCACGTAATTAGTTAATTATACCAAATAGGTCGCAACATTTTGTCGCAAAGACACTTCTTCAACTATAAATATTAATCACATGGTTAAAATATAAAATTGGAGTATTAAAAGGAAAATAATTCTAGGAATATATCTCCATTAAAAATGTTGAACTATGGTATCTCTAACAGCTACAAATGGTAACGTGAACATATTATTCCAGTTGCAATTGAAGTTACCAAATTGTTCCCATTAAGAGACAGCTCTGGGGGGGGGGGCATAAGTTTTTGTTTAACAAGAGCACTATATGTAATTTAGTAGGGCGTGAGTTAATAGTAAAACTTATCAAACAACGAACATTATCAGAAAGGCTTTCAGTAGGCATTACATTGGCTTCCCACTCTCTGGTGACTGCTGATAAAATTCCATAATAAATAGTTAAACGGGAAATTATTTGTAATATCAAACTTTGTGGTAGATACAGTATAGGAAGGGGCATTATCATTTCCAATAAAGAAATCATTTACTGTATAAGCTTTCTTCGGCATTAAAATATTTGAGCACGGTACATAATATAATTTTTTGTATATATATATATGAATATTACATATTGATTAGATTAATAATCTGGAGTGCGGAAATTACAGTCCGCCCAAGCACTGCAAACCTCATAGGCTATATGAAGATTGAAATGTCAATATCATTTTTAGAGAAATTGCACTCGAAAAGAAATTGACCTCCATAACTTTTAAGGGGTACGTCAAAAAGTGTCTCATTTAAATCAAGTTTTACCCATTATTACATTTCAGACTTTTTTTCAAATATTGCTATGTCAACCATATTAAGTCCTCATTTGCATTTTGGGTTCATTAACACCGATCTCTAAATATTGCCGGGCTTGTTGACTAAATAAATTTGTAGAAAGGAGTATATCTAACTCTCGAAAAAAATGTTTTGGGGAGTCAGGTAAAACGGACAATAAAAAGACTAGCTGTGAAATAGAAAACGTTTTTTTTTTATAACTAAGACTTTACCGACGGATCGGTGTTAGGTCTCTGGAAGTAATTTCACTCAAAGACGGTTATTCTTGATGATACGTAAATGATATTCCTAGTTACGTAATAGGATCACTACTAATCCTACAAAGAAAATTGCGAAAAGAAGGTCTATAGATTGATATGCTGCCATCAATCGCAAAAGAATATCCCCCTTTAACCGAAACCGTTTTCTTCTGCACTAATCACCTTGGCAACCAAAAGCAAATATAGTGGGAGTCAATTTTCGTAAGCATTTTAGATTCATTAATCATGAGATTGAAAACCCCTCGAAAGTCGCTGTCTTCTTCCCCGATTCTAACAAAGCCATTAGTGTAGCGAAGTGTTTTCGTCTATTTGTTTTTCTGATTAAGAAAATCAGAAAAGAAAATTTACAGGAATTAGCGAACGACAAGTCAGGTTAATCCTTGCTTAAGATTTTTGGAATGTTGAGTGTCTGAGCGGGTACATGTATCCATCTTCTACGCTAATGTCTCTTTGAGCAGTGTATATCTATATAACTATATATATAAATATATGTATTACTCCGGTAGTGGCTAGTATACATAGTTATACGTACATATAGCTAAAGTACATAGCATTATACGTACACACAGACACACGCACACACAGACACATATATATATAGATATATATATCTAAATATATATATATAGATAGATATTTATATATATATATATATATATATTTATATAGATATATATATATATATAGATATATATGTACAAATACTTATATGTACAAATGCATATGCATAACTCGTGCAATATGCAGACACACACACAGACGCATATCTATATATACATGTGTGTGTTTGTGTGTGTCTGCATTTGCACGAGTTATGCATATGCTCATATATATATATATATATATATATATATATTTATATATATATATAAATATTAACACCAGCATTACGAAGACACTTTTAAACAATATCTTGCATCTACACGAAGAAACACCACACATTATGGCGACATGCACGTAATGCACCTTGCTCGCAAAAATAAATAAAACAGAATAATATTTAAAATGAAAGGTCAAATAACATCATTTTATACAGCAACGTTTTACAACGTCCTGTCTGTCATATTATAACGTCTAAGCTACACTTCTACGCTCACTCACAACTAAAATATATCATGATTACGTCACTTGGGTCTCAATGAAGAAGAAGTTCATAATCAATAAACATATCTACTAAAAAAACTCGTCTACTAAAAAACTCGATATGAAGAAAGATCGTAAACAAAAAATCAAATATTTTTACATGCATTTTATTTTTAATTGTACAACCTTGTAAGACTCGATCCCAACGTGCCGTGTAGAAAAACTAAACAAAAACAAACAAACAGACAGACAAACATACAGACAAATGAACAAAATAGCTCCCACACAACACTTATGTAGAACGCATACTGTACATACTGTTTATATATATATATATATATATATATATATATATATATATATATATATATATATTAATATATATATATTAATATATATATATATACAATAATCTCTCTCTATTTCTAGTATATACCTCCAAGAAAACGTTACAATGAATCTGTATTCACAGCGCCTATATATATACTCTGTTTGTATTGTATGATAACTTTTAACGATTAATAAGCCCCCTTTGCAAACACTTGAGATTTAATTCATTAATCGTTTGTTTTCCCCCCCTCTTTCTCCCAACCATTCTTGTTTTTTAGCTTTATCCTCAAGTATTATCTCTGGCATTTTGAAAGAGAAGTCAACCGCGGGGAGACTTTATTATCACTTATCATCCGGGTGATGTAGTAACGCCGAGTGTCTATATAGCGTCGAAAAAGACAAGTCGTTTTCGATTTAAGGGTATAAGTGGTGTAAGGCACATCAACGTCAAGTACCTCAGACCGTCGCGCAATGGTTGGTGGCAGGTGGCAGGTGGCATGTGGTCCAATTTCAAGAGCCATTCAGAAAATTACACAACGTAACGATTCAACAACCTCTTTACTACTACTGCTACTAATACTACTACTACTACCATTTAAAGTAGTTTTTTGAGGCTATATTTCAATTTTCGAGTTGAGCTTGTAATATATATTTTGTTTTAAGAAAAAGAAGAAATAAATTTAGAAAGGTTTTAAATGCGGATATAGGCAACAGAAAACAAGAGAAAGGTTTAAGTGAATAATGGCGGAATTACTGTTACTCTTTTTTCTCTCCAAATATTGATGGTTGGAATTTAATGTCATTTTCTGCGATTTACGCCTGTAAAAAGCAAACTACAATTAGTTATGGGTTAATAGTCAGGTTGGAAGAATAGAATAATAAATTAAAGAGATCATTTAATTTTAATATTCTAGCTCGACGATTGAAGTTAATTAGAGAAAATGGATATAATACTACAAAGGAGGCATTGTTATTGTGAATATAAATTATATTTATATTTTTCTCTCACTATTTCAAATTGTGGTCACTAATTTTGTTTGAATGGACCACAGTCGGTTTGTCCGTTTATTAGTTTGTCAGTCTGTCAGTCACTTCGTCAATCTGTGTTTCTTCGGTCAGTCAATCAGTCAGTCAGTATATATGCATGCCTGTTTGGCAAATAATATGTCGGTTTGTTAGTCTGTCTGTTTTAAAGTATATACGTCTAAACTAACTATCGTTTAGTACGGGTGTTTGTTATATTGTTGCTTTAGGCTTTAATATTTATGCCTTATTGGTTCTATATATTTAAAATTTAGGTTTTTGTTACTATTTGTTTTTTAGGTTTTATATTTGTAAAGCGCTTTGAACAGCTTTGCCGCTGATTATGCGCTATATAAATATAACTTATTTTTATTATTAACCTTAACTTCAATACATGTATGAAACATTAATGTTTCGTACGCATTACAGAACCTAAGCTCCGATTATCGTGTACAGTCCTATGTATAACGTCGAGGCCTTACGTCATAACATGATGTCATTGTCTGAGGTCATATAACGGAAACGACTTATAAACTTTAATGTTCTCAGCAACTTTGTTTCAAAGGCATAAAAAGGACAAATATAAGTGGTCGTTTATATTATGATGATAATGGTGTTGGTGCTGTGTTTGATGACGAGGATGAAGGTCACGGCAGGTCAGCAATGACGTCATCGAACGAAGTTTATACAACATGAAAGAGTACCGCAGAGTATATGACATTGAGGAAAGTATCTCAATGCTAGATTTTTATTCGTCTTTTTGTCTGTCTGATAATTAAAACATTATAATAATTAGACAAAAAAGAAAACCGAATTGTGTATTGCAAAAAGATCCCCCTGGTAGTACTCTACGTGACGGGACCACTGGAGGTTGGGTGGCCTTGTAGCCTATGTAGCAGCCTCGTGATCATATTTGTTTTTTTTTCGCTTTTTCAAATAACAGTTGTTGAATGTGAATAAGAGTGAAAAGGGCTGGCTTACTTTAGCATATTGACTCCATAACATTTCAAAGTAGCTGGATTATCTAGTCTAATCATATAGGTCATAAGGTCACCATCTCAGAAGCAACGCAAAACACAAAATACAGAAACTGGAATAGTTTTATATAAACTCGCAATAACTAAACAAAGAATTACAAGAACAGTCTATATGATTTCCTCTCTGTTCTCGTTTCTATATATAAATATATATATATATATATATATATATATATATATATATATATATATATATATATATATATATATATATATATATATACTGTCGATTTAAACACAGTGGAAAACCTATACGCATTAAGTATAAGACTTAGTGTGGGGTAAAGAGAAACCATTTTCGCCTGTTGCAGCCGTAGTGAACCTATACATATGGTCGAACCATAGGCCTATAACCTGTCAGTTTCTTTCAATATGATGTGAAGGTATTCACGTATTTTCACACTTGTAGGTGTCATTTCTTATTATCTTTTTATGAGAGTTAACTTTAAACACTTTCGTAACCTTGATTTTTGTATTTTATTCCAATTTCGAAATTCGGCCCAACCCTACTAGCTTCAACCCAGGTTCAATTGAGGCCCCGCTGGTAATGAAATGAAAATTGTTATGAAATGGATAGGGATAACTATCAAACACAGAATCAGTAGATACAAACAGGCAGACCAAAGCTCTGTGAGGTGCTACCTGCTTTGCAGGGATCCCATGCTAAACATGTGTCCCACTTCGCGGCGATCGACGGTTGCATTTTATGGCAGTACACTTCGTGTTGGTACAGTTCTACATGTTATATTACCAAAGTCGTGGGACCACAGAGCGACTTAATGAATACAAATTCTCCCTTATTAACTCTGTAGCATTTCAAAGCAGAAAGTATTTTTGGTAATTTAACTGGATGGCAACAAACACCTCTCGTCCGTAACCGTTTATAATGCCACGGTGAGAGCTCTTGTGAACTTTCGCGAAATTGGTCTTAATCAAAAACAATTGAGATCTTGGTGTTGCCACGGAGGGGTGTACTCAACTAAAATCATGATCACTAAACGATTTGCTAGAAACAATGGCTATTTTTCATGCAGTACAACTATACTATGAAAATGCTCTGACAAAGAGTAAAGGAAGAAAGAAGAAAGAAATACAGAAAAGGAGAGAAAGAAATGAAATGCTTGATTTTACGGAAGCAAGAAACACCAGGGTCGGAAATCGGTCGGGCTTTCACGAAACTGTTGTTCGGCTGGAAGAAGGGAATGCTTTAAACTTTATCCCGCTGAGCAACTTAAGGTCGCGTTTGAAAGAAACGACTCAGAATTCACTCGGCTACTTGATTGGCTAAACAGCGGGTGTCTGAGATGTTTTGAAGAGGGGTGAAATTGACAAAGGTGATTGGAGGACGAATTGTTGGGTCATTCCAAGCTACCAAAACTTACTAAAAATCGATTTACTTGAAATGTTAAACAAGCTACTTCGCTCTGCGAAATTATTGAGCACGTTATAATATCTTTGTTTTTGCAAAGAAAATCAAAAATCAAAAGTAAACATAATATTAACAAAGTTTTACAAGATCATTGTTTGTCCCGCAAAAATCATATTGATGTAGGCCTATATAGTATTCCTATGGTAACAGTTATTAACTTGGCATTACAATCAAGAAAATTGATTTAAAAAATAAGGAGATAACAGTTACGTAGTATTTCAGTAACAAAGTTCTGAAATGCATGACGCTTATATAACAGAAAGATGTAAATATCATTCAATAGCGATAATACAAATCTATTATAACAAAAAGTAACTCGAAAAGGTACAGTTCAAAGAAAAATTAAACCCATTGATTATACGCAGATCTGACTTCATTCGATGTCACAGATGTTTGTGCATCATTTGAGGTTTCACAAAGATCATATGTATCTTTTTTTTCTGGTATGTTAATCTTCGTTTAAATAATTCTGTCATAACACCTTCTCTCCCAATGACAGTCATAAAATACCCATAACTGGCTTTTAATTAAGAGAACTGTGGCTATGTGGTACGAATTCATGTTTGTCACACGAATGTCCGGGTTTCGGTCCATATCTTCATCTTCCCCTGATAACGAATATATATATATATATATATATAAATATATATATATATATATATATACCGCCCTCTTTACGAAATCAATCTTCAGTAATGACACTGTAAGCCTTCGAAGATCAGTCGTTTTGCGTTGTGACATTCGTCATCCCTCGCTAGCTTCAAGGTTTAGTCCTGTTAAACGTAAATCACCCTTTTCTTGTTCTTTCATATTTTTTTCCATTTTCCTTTTTCTTTCTCCACCTCTCTCTCGCTTTTTTTTACTTTTGCCTTGGGCTTGCTGTAACAGTTGTCACCACAGGTAACCGCGTACGATATAGGTACAAAGTTTCATCGTGTTAAAAGCGACAAATTTTTTCGACTTTTTTGAATGCTAAAATTGATTCTGTAAAAAAATATAAAAAAAAAGGTGAGGAAAGTCAAGGCAAACCGTTGTCTCATTCGTTTACGTTGATCAAAATATTTCCTACTTAGCTTCGAGTCGTGTTCGGCAGGCAAGATATGGTCAGCCGTCAACGGCGTGTTCTCACGTATGCTAGCCGAGACGTACGGTAGCCCCGCTGGCTCATGCTGTTCGCGACAACAAAATCTATTTCGACCTCCCAAGTCACTTTCCCCTCATTTTTTTCACAATATTTATAAGAAGAAGAAAAGATGGTTTCTTTGGAGACTATCAATTCTGCCCTTTTTGCAGCAGATTTTTTTAATGTTAACATGAAAAATGATACATTTTCGTCATTATAGTAATGAGAAGGGAGAACGGTCGGTGTAATTGTAATTTGATCCACCGTATATTTCCAATATAATTCGTTTGTTATTATGTAAGTAGGTCCACTCATTTCCGGATACGCAATAATTCCTCATAC
This sequence comes from Apostichopus japonicus, assembly GCF_037975245.1. Classification (NCBI taxonomy): domain Eukaryota; kingdom Metazoa; phylum Echinodermata; class Holothuroidea; order Aspidochirotida; family Stichopodidae; genus Apostichopus; species Apostichopus japonicus. The sequence goes on along the minus strand of NC_092567.1, from coordinate 22,285,834 downwards.
TGGGACAAATTAATTTCCTTTTTGTTATTTTTGTATTTTTTTTCAAAAATTTGCCATTTAACTTTGAGGATTGCCTGCAAATTTAAAATAAGTTTCGGTATACGAAACAAAGCCAGCCTATACATGATTGCTATACAATAATATCTCGATATTTGGGTTGTAGTATAGCCTATAACAAAGTTAGTTTTTACATTGTCTGTATGTAATGACAGGCACGGGCCGGGTTACTATACTGATGATGTGTCATTATATAGTCCATGTAACATCAAAAGGGAACATTGCTGAGGAGTGTAGGCCAATTTGACTTTATAGAGTGACAAATTTCAGATCCGATTGACAATTTGCATACGATTTCGTTATGACGTCATAATTCTACATTAAATTCCTTCAGAGTACTCCGAGTGCCCATGTTCATATTCGAGGACCTTTGGTCTTTACTCGTATACTTGTACTCGTACGAAAAAAACCCATTTAAAATGGCTTTGTTCTCGCACTCAAGGGCACTTTGTATTCCGTACAGCTTGACACCAGGCGCGTAGCCAAGGGGGAGGGGGAGGGGCGACCGCTCCCCCCTTGAGAATATTGTTTATGATATCGCTAGTAATTTCAAAATAGAAAATGCTTAGATGCAACTTACAAGGCATGGGAAGTGGCATTTCCAGCGATCTGGGAGGAATTTTCGGCCAAAATTTTCTTGTACGCTTCGGGCCAACTCATTGTGGCGCTACGTTTAGATAGTATGCCTGCAGGCTTCGCCCCTCCCTTGGCAAATTCCTCGCTATACGCGCCTGCTTGACACTAACCAGTACTTATATTAGGAACTACCTTGTACTCGTTCTCATACTCGAAGCATTGTACTCATAACTTGTACCCGTACAAGGAACATTGTTCTCACACTATGCAAAGTCTTCACATTATGGGAATATACACACAAAAAAGTGACTTACACGGAAATTTTCTTTTGCTATTATTCATTTCTACAACATATGATATGATGTTATGACAACTTCGATCCTTCATTGAATTGAATATCTGTGTAGTTATACACGTTACTTATTATTGTTGACGCCTTGATGGCCTTAAGGCCATGCAATGATATAACATGACAAACATTTAAGTAACATTTAAAAGCCGAGCCAAGAAAAACAGCAACTTGTTTTCCGAATTTAGGCGTTGGGCTTTTCTTTTTTGTTAGGGTATTACTTTTGCCAACTCAAAATGTAAGTGTCAGTCTAAATATTATTTTGTTTTAGTCTCTGGAACATTAGAGCCGAGTTGATTTCAATCCACAAAAATGCGATACCATAGTTATGCGGTGATTTACTCTGCCAAAACTTCCCGCCAATCCCGTTAGAAACGGCATTTTTTTCGACTGTCTACAAAAAAAGGGGTGGGGCCAAAAAGGATGCGAGTGGGGACGACAAACGTGTCTATAGTGTTACTTGGCCTAAAAAATGTATACTTTTTTTATCACTTATTACTTAAAATTCAAACTATCATAATGTGAACAAGTCAACCGATAAAATACATTAATGATTACACTTGATGTATAGAATGGTTTGTGATAACAATTAATCACTTTGCTTTGTTTTGGTTTTGAAACTTTTACAAGTTAACTTAGCTAGAAAGTAACGATTCCAATTGTTCCCAACAAATATATTGCTCATGCAGACATTGATGTTGCATCGCCAGTCCCCTTGCATTGAAACTGTGACTGAGTGATCATCGTCATTGTATATCATGATTCCCGTAAGAAAAGAATTGGGGGGGGGGGGCAGATACTACACATGATCTTAGCCAATCCTCATCATAAGGTGATTGTTTGTAATTATTGTTTTCAAAAACACGTTTCTTCGCGCTGGGTTGTAACTTTGTATCGACTCTGATCTATTCATAGAAATATGAACTATGAATATTTCTAATGAATTGTCATCATAATAAGAAACAGAATTACAGAGTACTTACAAACCTCTAACTATAAAATCTTTCTACGCTAGAGTTAAAAATGGAGGGGAGGAGCGGGGTAGCCAAAAAATTATTAGAAAACAAACCCTCGGGCTTTCGACGCGACAAACTCAATTTTACGCTCATCTGTTTGCACCCAGTCGGGGGCATTCCCAAGCGGGACAGTAACGCGTTACTCCCGCGGCACGATCAAAGCAAAATACTGAAATTCGAGATATATCGGACCATCTGATTGGCTGGTTAGGCCATGTTTTCGTGTCCTACTGGTGAATGCACTTACCGGGTATGCAAGCTGGTGACGTCACATACAGACACGCATAGGACGAATCGCGTACTATACTGGCCTATGATTTAGCAAAGAACTAGATCGATGCATAAATCAATATATAGCCTATATTTAAGATAATTATCAACAAATCTTAGTAATTTATGAGCAAAGAAGACGTTTTTTTTTGCTATAACAGGATTCGTACAAGGAAACGGAGTACTAAAAGCCACTGTGTGTTAATTCAGCTGCAGGTATCCAGCAAATATCATATCTTACCGTTTCCTCACCAAGGGGGAGTGGTGGGGGGGGGAGGTTGGTACGGTGAGGAGGGGGTAAGGATAGAAGCCAGTAGTACGACGCTTCTTCTTATGAACCGTGCCATATATATATATATATAGTCTGTTCAAAGTATCTCTTTCGAGATCCGGCTTTAGGAATCACAAATGATTTTCGAGTTCGATAGCATCATGTTTGATCTCTAGAGTAGGGCAAAATATGTCACCAAAAACAGAACTAGTATTGTTCGATATAGGTGACAAACGCCTACAGTGGAATTACGATCTTCCTTACCGGTTTCGAACCTCTGGACATACAATCAGCGTCCATAGCCTAGTGGTTAGGGTGATCGCGTACAGAGCGGGAGGCCCGTGGTTCGAATCCCGGTGGAGGCTGAAAGTTTTTTCACTGTTCTTGATTTTCCAACTCATTACGATTTTCATTTATATATATATATATATATATATATATATATATATATATATATAAACTCTAACCTGAAACTCAACCTTAAATATACACATTATGATGTTCTCGATAAATTCTATTAATTGTTATTTAAGTACTATAGTAAACTACCACTCTGATCCTTCTCTTGTCAAAAGATATCATCTTCAACAGTTTGTTAGACAAGAAAAAAAAAAAACTTCAAGAGATCTTTCATGTTCGGATATATTTAATGAACAGGGGCAAGCAGAAATGTTAATTATATCGCAAACAAGAATTGTTTTGACCTGTTAATGATATTAACTTCGACAGTTGGGTATTTTATTACTCCCTCATTGTTGTCCACTTAACTAAGTTACAATGTTTGCATATGTCTCTTATCAAGATCGAATTCATTTCTGTGACGTAATTCCAACATTTTTTGACGCGTCAACTAGTATAAATATTACAGTCGAGGTATAACGTCTACCCGTATATTTCCATTTTGTTGTGATAATAGTCCGCAAAGACGTCGTTATGAATTTAATGATTTTGCTGTGTACAATATGACGTAACATACATTATAATAAATAGCTATATTTGGTAAGGAAAAACCATATAAACAATACAAATATTTAAAGAGTAAAACCAAAAGTAGTATAGAACCTGATTTCGAGCTGTTATTTTCAAGATTTTTTAGGTTCATTGGTTCGCAAAAGTCAAGTAATTTCTTACTCTTTTTTTATTGAAACTATTCATATTGCCAATAAGATTGTTTAACTAAAAAGTTTGAGTAAACCAAATCGTGTAGATTAGTAACATGGTAAGATGTCCCTATCGTTTTGAGGATCGCTGGATGATCAACTGAAATGAGTAACATTACAGACGGACACCTAGACACATGAAAAGGAGGTTTCAGAAGATAAGTGATAGGCCGTGTGATCGTAAATTATTTACCAGGGAACCTTAACGAGGAGGCGTATAGGCAGTGTAGTTGACTAGTTGGTGAAGTTATTACTTAACAAATATGTACTAAAATATAACAAAAAGAAAGAATCAAACGAAAAAATAGCAGAATCAGAAACAAAACAACACCGGGAACTTCAAATAATTTAAATAATAATTTCACACCTTTTATAGGACTAACATTTATGCTCACATTTGATATCGGTATATCGCTTGTGATTTTTTCCCCATTAACGTTAGTTTTTCAATTGTAATAAATTTTCTTAATGAGTTATTCTAGTATGTTAAACAATGATGGAAAAGGAAGTTAATAAGAAGACAACACTGACAGGTTTAATGACATTAATGGGATCTGTTCTCTCGTAAGTGACAATGCCGGTGGTTCATTATTACAATGTTCCTTTGTGTGATAATTTGATAACAAAATACGGATATTGTTCCCAGCGGAGTAATTAACACCACATGATTTCGTAGAAAATATAGGTCCCATCAAAAGGATCCCGGCAGTATATATATATATATATATATATATATATATGTATATATATATATATATATATATATCATATCATGGAGCCTTAGTAATTGAATCACCAGGGTTCGGTGTTTAACCAGGGAGTTGTTCCATAACAACTCCCTGGTTTAACCTGGTAAAACAATGGTTATATGTTAATGAGAGATGACATCATTTAGAAAGGAAACGTTAGATAAAGGATGCCGTCATTGGTCGAATCATAATCACTGTCATAAAAAGTTAAAAGCTAATCAATTAATTGCTATATTAATTTGGAGTAATGGAGAAGCTCGACGGATTTTACAAGGGGAATTCCCTTAAAAATGTATGCCGCGTGGCGAATTCAATCTTTGTCAGTTTGTATGCCTTATGAAATAAATAATTACCGAAATCCAAATATGAGCAACAACAAAAAATCTTCTTTTGATGTCCAATTGACAAAATAGTCATCTATCAAACGCTCTTAAAAATGAAAACTACCTTAGATTCATTGGGGGTAAAAAAGACATGTTTGCTTTATTTGAAAGATTTATAAGTCCGTCATAAATGCGAACCTTTCTAGCCTATTTGTTAATGTCATAAATAGAAATTACTTCGAAATAGATGGATGGTTAGGTCATTGTAAAATTGTCATGTTTATTGACAATCTGTTAAGAAGGAATTATTTTACCAAGTAGAAAATACTTGATAAAAATTTAAAAAATGTTTGCCATTAACCGACAGGCATTTCCAGGTTTTATATTCACACCTGACCTATATAGGAAGCTGATGATTTCCCTCATATAAACATAGTACATGCAAGTTTCCTTCAAGTTTCTTGCACAATCTTATGTGAAAAGGTCATAAATTATTCTATCAAAATTATAAAATTATATTGTATAGTTTGTATACCGTTAACATAGCAAAATACACAAGTAGCATCCGTGCCTTTAATGAAATATGCAAATCAGACTAGGTCACGTGACTATAAAAGAGCAAGAGTGTGGATCGATTTTATAGTTTTGTTATTTATATATTTATTTGTTTATTTTTGTATATTATTGGCAAAGCGGATTGAAGTATTTCGCCCCGACGGATTTGAACCACGAGTCGCCTATTGAGCACTCCTTGATCTAATCTAAGTGACAATATGGCTTTGTTTTATTTATATAAGCATCATACTCTGTTATTGGTCGACAATTTTATCAATCCAGCTATATCATGAATCGATTAAATATTAGAGTTAACCACGGTATACCTTGCGCTAATATTTCTTTCGTGGATTATCCTTATACAGGTTTCGTTTATGCTAAGCGATCTACTAATCACCTTAATTTCAATTAAATTTAAATTGTCATTTCAATATATCTCTTTTTTAACTCATAACATAGCTATCTATCTAATGCTTCTTCTTCATATCGCCATTTGTTTCCATGACAACACGGCCACGTTTTTGCAGGGTCCCTGGTGACGAAAGTCGAAAGTTGAATTCGCTGGCGGATATTGCCGCCTTTTTCCAAAACGATGGGACACAAATCGTGACGTCATTCGTGGAAATGGATCTTGCGTACTTGATATAATTTCATTGGTTGCTAAAGGAGAGTATACGGCACTGAATACAAAATTAGTCACGTGTTCTGTGAAGTCAATTGAAATTCAGATATTCCAAAATGGCCGAATTTGACTAAATTAAAATGAATGAATCTGCATGGATGACTAAAAGCGTGTTGAAAATAAAAGAAGAATTTAAGTTGAACTTAAGTTGCATGTTACGTTTTGGTGTCTTTTCAAACTAGTCACGTAATATTTAAGGCTATAACTGTAGGAGATCTCTATGGTTACCACAATTTAAATATGACTTTAACGCAGACCAGTCCCACACAATTTAATGGAGTTTTTTTCTTTCTCATTGGAAACTTTGCAAAATGTCTATCTAATTTCATCATTTCGTTATGCAATCTGCATATACAGTGAACTGAAATTTCAGGTTTTCAGGGATAACTTTCCCTTATTTCCAAAGGAGTTGCGTTTGGTACCACTGCAGACTATAATAAAACCAGTAAAAAACAAATGGCAGTAAGATGTGTAGCATTTCCCAAAAGGGGTTAAAAAATCACAGCACATCTAGACAAGACACAAACAAATGCTGGCAAAAGAACAGACGTCACACGTCACACAGACATTCGAACAAGGTGTGATCTGAATAGCACGCGTGTGAATGTTATTTTAGTATATAATTGAACAAAAATGCATGAATATCATAATAAAATATATTCCATTCGTCAGTACTGAATATTCATGAAAGTCTTTCGATATTGTTTCAGCGTTACACATGCATATATAATTAGCCTATATCACGTGGTTAATATACTAATGTTGTTTTACCATCATAAATTGAACACTGGTCGGAACTGATTCGTTTGTCGTTACATTTAATCATGCATAAACATTTACTAATGCATTATTCATTCATAATTTTCACAAACCCCCTCTTAATCAGCATATCCGTTCTTTTTCCTCTCGTCCGTTGAGAGTATAGGCCTGTCACGGTCCGTTAACTTACAATGGGTTTAAACAGGATCTCAGCCTAACATGCCTGTCAAGTTAAGTACTTAATAGGCTTATTCGCGAGTAAGTTTATTTTTTTTCTCTTTTCGTATAACCGTTATATAGGTTTACACACACATATATACGAAAGAGCGTGCTGTGACTTGATTCCCCAAAGTATTTGGAAGCACACAAGAGGAATAGTTTTCCAGTACAAGTGCCGGCTGACCCCGTTTATAAAGACACGGCGCGCGGCATGGGAACTTTCAACTAACGGTGTGGTAGGTTGCGAATTTTGATTGGGCTAATATTTCTGTTATGAAGCTTGTTGTTAATTTTGTGGAGCGCAGTGGAATTGGCCGTGGCCAACAGGAAAGTTGACAACACGTGCATTGAGTTAACGCTTGGTGGATTGTTGCAAATGTTTGCACGGAGAAAAAGCTTGGAAAAGTAAAAACGCCGTTGTTTGTGTTTTGAAACTAAACTTCTGAAGACAGAGGGAGACGAAAAAAGGTGGAACATATTCAAGACTTGTGGACTGGTAAATAAACTGACCCGGTGAAACGCTGTGATGAAACGGCAGCGATAACAAATATTTATATATTTATACTATTTATATCAATCGCTTCGTCGACTAATATCAAAGTGAACCGTTAAACCTTGAACCTTTCAAAAGAAAAATCCATCTGCTTAGAGGATCACGGACTGGAAAAGAAGAAGAAAAAGAGAAGAAAAATAACTAAGAACCAGAAATGACAATCTTACAAACACGGTAAATTTATGTTCGTAAATTATTTTGGATGGAAGGCTACTGAACCAACAGAATTTTCTTTAGACCTGACGATTCAATAAAGAGAGTTTTTTTCATAGAAAATAAAAATGAATTCGTTTTAATGAAAAACAAAACTACAACAACAGAAGAAGAAGATGATATCTTCACGAAATATGATTTGAGAAATATTATTGATTCAAATACTTCCAGCAAAAACAACAACCTCAGTTGAAAGGAAATCCGAATTATAAATGCAATTAATTATGGATTACTGTTAATCAGAGCTTCTGCGCATGAGCAGAACTAATCTGATAAAGTACACAGTTTGATTCTATGAATGAACCATTGTGTTTTGATTGACAGGTGCTTTGTCCTGGGAAGTCCAAAGATTGTTTATCAATGAACGCGTGTAATTTTCCAATCTTTAATCTTTTACGCAGCCGAGAATATTGGGATTTTTTTCTAAACTAATCCTTTGATATTGTCACATTGGATTTTGATTATTAATTTCTATATGGTAACTTGTTTATAAATTTTGTGTTTCATCTTGTCAGGGGTAAACTAACGTTTGTGTGTTCTTTTTGGAAGTTATTACAAGTTTAACGATAGCAACTCGAAAAGTTCCTTCAAGTAGGCCTACCGTTTGTTACTTCTTCAAACTAATCGAATCATCAAATAACCGTTCAAATATTTACAAACATAAAGGACATCACAAGTCACGTGACCGTATCAACGTCATGATGGATCCGTTTGGACAATTACCTTCATATTCCACACTTTCTGTGCAAAATGACCACCATCATCATCATCATATCGGGCTCCCACGCGGAGTTCTCCCGGGACAGTTTGGACCAGGTATCGGGACCCATTCCGCGATTAATCGTCCTCCGGGTGCAGGCGATTATAATATGCAACACTCAATTGAAGGGATCCTAGGATCCAGCGCTGCTGGCAATGCGGTTAACGCTGCAGGTTCTACCCCCTCAACCCCAGTTACTAACGGAAGGCAACGGTCGCTGAGTGCTACGGAATCCCCGGGTAAGTCAAAAATCCCTCTTTTTACCTTTCCTATAAATCTATACATATGTAATTAAAGTTTAACGACTTTGCTAACTGTGTGTAACATATAACAACATGGATTCACCGCTGAATTCCAGCCTTTAACTGACTTAGTTCTCTCAGTTACGCAACGCAATTAAAATTAAACAAACTTGGTCGGCAATGGGATATCCAGATCTATCCTCCATTTTGTGTTATTCTTTGTTTTTATTCATATATTTCTTTATCATTTGCTTAATAGATGTATATTTTACTGATACAACCGCAACAGCAATTTCCACGGCCATGTTTCAGTGACGATTAATTATTCGTACTGAAAACGACAATATTTTAATATAATCATCAATATTTTGTGACGCGCCTTCGATTGATATTCAATATACAAATACGCCAAATTCATATTAAACGTTACGGAACATTTAACACTCAACTGGGGTACATCAACATTGAATACCGGTTTACAACCTCACTCGATTCCTGTAAAACTAATGCGGCAACTTGTACATTAGGCACAGTAAATAATCTTCAGTATATACATCTTTGAGTTAACTTCGATTTTAATTATTCCTATGCAATCAGCTTGCCTTTCAATCATAATGTCCCGAGTTTGAGTCACTCCAAGATTAATGTATGTCGTCCAGTTACAGAGTTGTTGACAATTCATAATCATGGACGTTAAATATGAATGTAAGAGACTGACTTCGGTCAGCCTGCGGTTTTGATAAGCCAATGAGGCTTCTTCGCGAGTTCCTGCTTGCAGGAGGATCTAAAATACATACTATACATACATACATACAAACATACGTACATATAGCATATAGAATGCCTCCGTGATGGCGTTTGACGCCCACCGTTGCACCCCCTTCCCCCTCCCTCCATCCGGTTATACTTATACAGAAATATCAACCTGTTTTAACATCTATATTCTCTTTAGTTCGTTCGTTAGCATATGACTTCGCCCAACAGTCCGATCCCCTCCACCTCCCCCCCCCCCCCTCTCTAACCCGCCAGTGACTTAACTCGATAGCATTCTGCTGCGGAAATTTCGACAATCCCGTAATGCATACTCAACAATTTCACTGGATTCCTGAAAACCAGACTCTGAAAACTAAACCCCTGAGAATTTTAATCCGGTTACTTTAATCCACCCCGCCGAAATCGCACAAGGATAAAAAACGAAATTATGCAAGAGTTTTGAATACAGTCAATAAAATAAAATAAAAACAAAGCAAATCAATATATCTCAGTATTTTATGTGGATACAATCATTTTCTCTATTGGATTTAGACGGCCTAAAGACCCGCTAATCCGGATTAGCCATGAGCTATAACAACACCTATCTCTAACTGGTTAAACTGAATGGTCTTACATCAAACTATGGTCGTATTTTATATATTGCTTGATCATTGCATTACTTTGAAACCAACCGCAAAATGCAGTTTTGGGTAAATTCCGTAATTATTATTATTATTTTTTTCTTCTTGTGTTGTTGTTTCTTTGATATACATGCTAAACTATATATCTCGATACACAATTACACTAGCTACTAGATAATTTTGGTTATTATGACTGTAGTAGAAAAATAAGTAATGGAAGAAAAACAATGGATTTTTCTTCCAATGGCTCCGAGATGAGTACAAAACACAGTGTTGTTGTCGGTTCATTTTGATATATTCTTTTCTGTTTTGATTATACTTGGAATGTACTTTAAACTATTCAATATTATCTACAGCATCATGGAAGACAGTCCCATGACAATATTATTTTTAATACACGCCTCCTCCCCCTCCCCTCCCCTCTTCCTTACCCCGTAAAAACGGTTATAAACAAATCCACCTCCTGCTATGTCTAAATCTAAACATATTAATTCTACAAGTAAACTACTATAGCTGATAACATTGTTTTCATAAGGAAAAAAAGGAACTACTATTCGCCAACCTGTTCATTAAAATACAAAAGTACATCGCTTAAAGTCAAACCATCGTTTCACTAATTAAAACAATACACCGTAAATTGTTCACATGTTGCACAAGGAGGTCCTACAAATATTATGTTACATTACGCATTATATTTATACACACATACAGTGTATGTACAAAAAACAAATACACAGGTTACTCTGAAGTATACACACAGACACGCACATATCTATATATAGTCTATATTTATATAGCCTATATGTATATAGCCTATATGTATATAGCCTATATGTATAGCCTATATATATATATTTCATTTCGTCATAATATAGCATTTTCGCATTGAGTATTCTAACAAGCATGAAACTTTTCATGAAAATATGAATACAAGTTAAGTTGACTCTCTTAAGATGTTATAATTTATTAACAGTTATTACCATATTGTATAATTGTATCACATGTTACTATATTTTGTTTTCTGTTGTTTTGTTTCTTCTTCTTATATATACGGAGTTTGATTGGTAACTTATTCAATGTAACGTTTGTTTTAATCCAATCAAATTTTAATTGGTCACTCCTTCAAAATGCTTCTATAGAATCTTTAGAATATTTTTTTTTTTAAATTCATCGGTTTGAGAAGGTAAACGTTGTGAGTTATATATGAATAGTTCATATTTATTCTCAATTTTTTAAATTTATTTCCAAACAATGTACGCGCTCATAATATAATGTACCCTGTTCATTTTTAAGACAACAATCCATCTTATGTTTTATTTCGTCTGCTGAGAACAAAACTGTTCCGCACAAACCTTAGAGAGTTTACCGCTCTCTGGCTTACTTCACTACAAACAATGAGAAGGGGGTTCATTGTTTTTTTTTCCCTATCGAATTTTTATCTCTTACAATGTCCCGAGTGGGTCGTTAAGAGGGTTGACCCGTTTTCAAGAAACTTTTGACAAATTGGTTGACCCGGCAAACTCTGAAAACTATTCACATATGACTGTTGAACGATTTCCGCTATATCAATCATATAACTTGTGGAGCCAATAAAGTATATGTGAGCAGTATATAGCCTAATGGATCGCTAATATATATATATATAGGCTTTCCGAACTGTTGTGCGTTTAGTATATATGTTTGTGCATGAGTCAGTGTGCCTTTTGTAGTTTGTCGTTAATCGATATAAAGTGGATGATTATGACTTGCAAGTTTTAAAGTTCTATTTCTTTTCGAGTTGTATAACTTTTGAGACATTTTGATCCACAGCGTGTGATCTATATGCATAATTAGATAGACCAACCCTTTAAACTTAATACAGAACTGTGCATTTTTTCTTTCTTTTTACAAACCTTTAATATAGGTTATTGTCATATATTTCATTTATCAAGATATTATAATAATTCCAATAAATCCAGTTGTTGGGATTACACATATCTTGTTCTTATACTGTAATCCTAATAACACATGCTACCGATTTATCCGATTTGTCAGCACAATCCAGTTTTTTTTTATGGTGGTACAACGTTTTAAGATTTTCAGTAGTTACTGTAATCTCTATGTGAATCGGTTGGTTAGATAGAGTAACCCTTTAAACTTAATACAGAGAAGTTCTTTATACAAACCTTGATAGGTTATTTTCATATTTCATCTATCAAAATGTTATTCAGTTTGTATATTAATAATTATCGTATTCATGGGGCTTAAGTGTTTCTTCATCAATCCAATGTATGCAGATCGTCAAATTGTGACAAACAAAATTACGTGAATATGCAGTTTTAGTATAATTATTGCAGTAAAAAAAAAATGAAAAAGCACATTTTGGTTTCATAAATTGTAGGCTATACATGCATTCGGGAGTCCAGAAAATTATTCAATATGTCCTACATGAACACACTTAAGAATGGACAACCTTTTTTTTATGAAAAATTATTCGCACCGCTGGACTCAATATGTATATGCCTTTCATTATCACCTGTTCATAGCTATCTCAATCGAAAATATTTTTGTTTACAATTTTATGCGGGATGAGGTCAAAACTCTACCTGGAGATCGTAAAAAAACTTACACCCCATTGGCATTAAATTTCACGTCATTCTTAGAGTGTTTTCCTTACTTAATTCATATAAGAAAAATTATTAACTTCTTATCTTGAAAGGAAATATTTCATTTTAATGCCTTAAAATGCCCAGTTAGAAAATGAAATAAATTATAGACTGTACGTCCATACATTACACAGAGGGTCCATTTGTTCTCCATACAATACCTTTCGAAGTTTATTACGCCCCCAACTCCCCCCTCTCCTCCCAAAAAATGAGCTCTATTCTGCAGCCTCTAATCTCTTTTAAAGCAAAATTTATTAATCGATAGAACTTGTCATTTTTAGACCCTGTTGATAAGAGTGGAATGGCATGCATTGTATTTGTGAATCGTCCATATTATTAGCAGATATGCTAGGAAGTCAAATAATGGTCAGTTATCTTCAAACGTCAACAAATTATTTTATTTGTTTTCCTACTACCCCACTTCTTCCGCACAGCGGCAAGTCATTTTCAAACCGACATGCCTTAATTTATGCAAATTTATGCAAATGCATGCAAATATCCTGGACTGCCATAACTTCCAACACAGTCCTTGTTTTGAAACCTATCAGCATTTCACCTGCGATAATTTGTAAACAATTATGAAAACCCTTAAAGATATTTGTCATTTGCCACAAGTTTCTTAGTTTTTTACAATTCAGCGGGTTAATATTAACAAATTTGACTATCACAAGCAAAAGTATTGAATTCGCAGATTGATATCATCTTTTTAACTTCACGTTCTGAAATAATGGAGTGAAAAGTCTAATGTATTGATAATTCCGCAGACAGACAGACAGACAGACAAACATAGTCACATATTGTTAAACTGAATAATTACGACTTGCTATCTATACTCATCATAGTGTTTTTGTCTGTATGTGTGCTACAAAGCGGTTAAAGATATATAACATAGCCTAGATAGAGGCTTAACTATACATTAAGGCAAGTTTGTTGTATGTGTGCTTCAAAGGGATATAACATAGACAGAGGCTTAACTATACATTGAGACAAGTTTGTTGTCTGTGTGCTACAAAGGTATAACATAGACATAGGCTTAACTATACATTCAGGCAAGTTTGTCTAGCCCATGCATCAGCAACCACACGCTGCCTTGCGATATCCTTTGAATATGCAGTTGTGTCATTGTTTTCACGCAATTTTTCTAGTACGTATACGTAATAATACGTGGGGTCGAAGTTGTTCAACTTTTCAACTTCGGTTACGTCATAATAAATGAGATATGAGTTTATGAACGTAACAACTAAGAATATTTGGTAATTGTTTTTTTTTTCTTTTACCAACGCTGGGTACATATACGCTTCCAATGGCTAAAAAACAACACACCGAAGCACACAAAAACAACAACAACAAAAACAAACAAAAAAACAAATTAAACTCTAGTTTTCAAAAATTCTTGTCAGAAATAGTTGTTTCCAAGTTACAAACGTTTGGCACTTTTGTAACAAAATACAAACCTCGTTTGTGTAGGATTATGCATATTGACCAGTGTTGGATTAGAAGAAGTACTCCCCATGTTTTATTTGTTAGTGCTAAATGTTGCAAAAACCCGATGTGATACCGGTATGAAACGTTGGGGCTTTACTTTATCCTTCAGATGGATACAAAGAATTTATTTCAATCTAATTAGATTGGTCACTTATAGTAACTAGTATGATTTTTTTTTAAATATTTCTATCAAACTATATAGAAAAGTTCCAATAGTTTCATAACTAAACCAATAACAAATGGAGCGTCTTCGCTTTCTACTTGTTCATTTCACTTGGTGTTGTTGTTGTTGATGATTTTAAATCGTCGATTAATAACTTATAAATAAAAATTGCACTAATCCATTAATCAAGGTAAAGCCAATAACCGCTCATGCATCATCATATTTTTTTTGTTACAAACTAACAGTTTCGTGTAAATCGTACGTCATCTGGAATGAGATATTTATCTTAAATTAATGAAATGCTTCAAAATATAATATAACATAATAATTTTGGTATTCATATGTGCATAAGCGGAAAACATCAACAGTGAAGTAAAAAAATCATATAGCCATGTGAAATTTATCCTCCAACCCCTCCCCCATTATACCCCATACACACATACAATAAAAAAAAGGTGAAAAATAGGTATATTTTTAAGCTGAATTGGGAAAAACTTTGAAGTGAAATAAAAAAAGAAGAAGAATTATGTGCCAAAATCAGAACGGATGAATGAAACGTTATGTTGCATAATTAATGATAAATATAAAACAAAATGTAAAAAAAACAATTAATCATGGATTCAATGGACAACGTTACCTTCTTCCTTGCTTCCTTTGTTAACTTTCATCTAGTGAAACAAATCTAGCAAAGTGGCTTAATTTGGTCAATTTATAAGATTTTGTTTCGAAAAGTCGTCCATAATAACGTAAAAAACATGGCTGCGTTTAGAATTCGCCCGTGCATATAGCTCCTTTAACATTGAAATTGGTTGATAATTTCTCTGTGTAATTAAATACGGCTTTTTCTGCTAATTACGTGTCAAATCAATTAAGTTCATTTTTAAATACTTGTCAAATATATAGCAAGGTAATTAAGATGACTACGGTTTAACCTACAAACGATAAGGATGGCCTCCTGTTCAAGCTAGGAAACTTATTCATCCTCAAAATAACTATGATCCTTCGCTACTTAATGCTACTTCGCTTTTCCCTCAGCTATTAACATTTGATTAAATAATCGCATCATTAAAGCTGGTCCTTTCTTTCGTCTATCTCCACCTCTTGTCCCTTCGTTGTCTTATTTGGACAGATAATTTGATTTGATTTTGCTGATATCCATGTTTCTCCGATTAAAATGTTTAAAAGAAAGGGGAAGTTTTACCGATGCTTTGGTCAGAATTATGCATCATAGTTTCAAATCCAACGCAAAAAAAAAAAAGAAACATTAAAATCATACTGTACTATTTCAGGGGATGCTCGATTAATTTTCTACGAAGATCAGAGGGAAATACATTGGTTAGAGTGATGTACAACGTAGGCTGACAGGGTGCTAAAACATATATTATAGGACCTTTTACAAGGGACCACATACCGGATAAGTGCACAATAATCGTGGGCTGATTGTTTATAGCGGGTCGGACATGTCCCATGGGTCGCTTATTGGAAACCCCTCTAACTATTTACCATGACATAGATAAACGTGAGTAACATTGCGGTACATTCTTGATGTGATCACACAAATAAACTTGTCAAAATGTTGTGTAGGCTATTAGAAGATAACCATAATGTAGGCCATATATATTTGAAATGGCAATTTGGACAGTAATGAAAACAAAAATGAAACAAA
Source organism: Apostichopus japonicus (assembly GCF_037975245.1). Taxonomy (NCBI): domain Eukaryota; kingdom Metazoa; phylum Echinodermata; class Holothuroidea; order Aspidochirotida; family Stichopodidae; genus Apostichopus; species Apostichopus japonicus. Next base: position 22,269,727 of record NC_092567.1, on the reverse strand, counting down.
TATGGAAAAAAAAGAATAAAAAATAAAATAAGACGAAATCTTCTCAATGCCAATTTTGGACTAATTCTATAAATGTTGTGGTTATCGATACAGCGATAACAATATATATTAGAACTTCTTTATTAAGTAAGGCACATTGTCATATTACATGAGTCTCATTGAAATAATATAACCACAAAGACATATTCTGTAACGTTTGATCCCAGGCGAGGCAACCACCGATTTTTGTTATACCGGGGAGTGGGGTGTTTGGGAGTAGGGGGGAGGGAGTAAATGTCGTCAGAGAAGGGGTGTTATGTACCCCTCCCCTTTGAGAAATGTTCGTTAAAGGGAGGGTGCTTAAATGCAAAATGGTTCTATATTTTTGCAATTCTTGGAACCATTTTGAATAAATTTCTACTGTTACCAATGCAACGGACATAAAGGCATATTCAATAAGTATATTACAAGAACAACAAAAGCGATCTTCACATTAATATAATGCTTTAATATGTTTCATATACTTTTGACAGTCACCACAAACATTCTTGATATTGTTTCTTTTTTTTCCTGTATCAGTCATAAACTTCAATTTTTCATAAAGATATGTCTTTATTAATTATGACCGACGTTTAGTGAATGTTACACGGCCAAAAAAAAAGTAGAAAAAATTTTGGAAATATTTGCAAACATTTAGACTATAGGTCTTTGAGTTACATTTTGTGCAGACGAGAGCCCAACTTATAAAAAGTTGTTAGCAATTGAGAGAACAATATATATATATATATATATATATATATATATATATATATATATATATATATATATATATATATATATATATATATATATTATTATATACAATAGTCGTCACTTGTATAGCATGTATAGGTTTTTCATTTAAACCAGAAACCTTGCATATGCATGTGTACTTGAAATACACCACAGTTGAAACCGTATAAATCTGACTCTTATCTGTCTGATCTTCGTTACCCCAGTGGGTAAAAATCAATGATGCGAAAAACCTGTCAATTTTTCCACTTTTGTACGACAAAGTTGATGGTCTTGAAATATTTTTAAGGTATGATTTTTTTTTCGAAGGTGCCAACTACACGTGACCTTGGTCGGATTCCCGCTGACCGCAAGCGGGAGACTTGCTGCCACAAAATCTGACATTTATATAGTGCTATTCGACATGCATGGCGTTTACAAACATACATACACACATTCATACATACACGCATAGATACATACACACACACAAAGAATAGATTGATACATACATACATATTACGTTTTCTTAGTGCAGGCGACCTTACACTTAACAAGTTGATAAAGTAAGTAGGCCTTATTTAGTCTTATCAAGGCAGAAAGTTGAATAAATTACAAAACAAGCCAAACGGAGAAGAAATAAGAATTTTACAAAACTTTCTGAAATACCAAACATCATGAAATATTGAGTATTTAGGATAATACTTTTGAATAATTGAACTGTCTTGTCGAAATCTTTTACGTAAGACTACAAAGATATGCGTGATCAAACGTGATCAGAATTAAACCAGGAGATTAGCCAACGGCAGGCTTGCTAGATTAGGTGATATAACGAGCAAAGCAGGTACGCCTTACTTGCAACTATACTGTGATAAATTACAGAACATGATTACTTATAGGAAATGCGTAAAAATGACAAACTCCATACTCTCCAGCCCTCAGCAAACTTCGGCTAGAATGTGGACGCGTGTAATTGTCATTACATCACCAGGACATGATGAATTTATTAAGCTATACCATTAACGTGTATAAACTTTTTGTTCGAGAAAGAAGAATATACATATATTACAAATTTATAATTCTCTAAATATTGAGAAACGATTGCTTCGTGACGTCCTGGTACTATATATGATTTCGTAGTTCATGAAGCTAAATATGTATAGCCTACAAAAACCGATGCCCATATATACAGGCATTGATCTAACTAACCCCTTGCACTAAAGAACTGTATTAAAGTGCAATTGTATACCACTTTGTTCGTAAAAGAAATTCACCCTTTTGGTCGCGGTCTTTGCGTACACTCATTTTTTATTTTGACTCTTTCTTTAGGGCCAGTATAAACTGAGTCAGTTCCTTCCAGGAGAGTTAAACTTGAACAAATCTTTTATGTTTGCGATATTATTGTGTTTCCCATTGATTACGCATTTGTGAAGTAGACACTTCGGAGGTAGGCTATATATCTTCTGGTGGGGTGATGGGTAGTAATTCTTCCCGATTGAATTAAAAAAATACAGACTTAAACCTTTCCCCGGGACTGGCGTTGGGAGGTTGGAGACATGCCCTTCCCCCTTCTAATGTAACCATCCGTCTAATGTAACCATCCGTCTAAATGTAACCATCCGTCTAATGTAACCATCCGTGTAGTGCACGTAAACATTTTTGCTTTGATGGTATGTATCTTAGTCACGTGACAAGTTATCGTAGCTAACGATAACCTTGACAAACTGCCAACAATTGTTCAAATCTGAAAGAAAATGTTATAAAGGTGTCGTAATGGTGTCACTATTGTGCCATAATGGTGCCCATGATGGTGCCAAATTAGTGTCATGATTTATCTGGGAAATAAGTTGCTATTAATAACAACTCCTTATCAATATATAATTAAATCACAACTTGCTATAAACCGATCAGAATTTTTGTTGGTACTCTTTCGGTTCAAACGCATTAGACAAATATTTTATTCAACCTAAAAACAGTTCAATTAGAATATTCTTTTTACGTATAAATAATAAAACAAATTGCGTTATTTTCGTCAATCGCCAAAATGAAAGCACAGAATACGTATAGTATTGCTGGCAATCGAATTATCCAGTCCCTACCCATATTTTCACCTCCAGCTCTCACTCTATCGTAGTCTTGTGAGGTGTATATCTCACCATAGTATACTTGTGAGGCATAGCTCCCACCGTAATGTGTACTCGTGGGACATAGCTCCCACCTTTGTACACTTGTGAGGCATAGCTCCCACCTAAATGTACTCGTGAGACATATCTCCCACCTTAATGTACTCTTGGGATATAGCTCCCGTGCACCTTTATATACTCGTAGGAAAGAGCTCCCACCTTAGTGTACTCTTGGGACATAGTTCCCACCTTAATGTACTCGTGGGACATAGATCCCACCTTTATATACTCGTGGGACATAGCTCCCACCTTAATGTACTCTTGGGACATATGTCCCTCCTTTATATACTCGTGGGACATAGCTCCCACCTTAATGTACTCGTGGGACATAGATCCCACCTTTATATACTCGTGGGACATAGCTCCCACCTTAATGTACTCTTGGGACATATGTCCCTCCTTTATATACTCGTGGGACATAGCTCCCACCTTAATGTACTCGTGGGACATAGCTCCCACCTTAATGTACTCTTAGGACATAGCTCCCACCGTAATGTACTAGTGGGACATAGGTCCCACCTTTAACGTACTCGTGAGACATAGCTCCCACCTTAACAAGTTATTTAAACAGTGAACCATTTTGGTTTTGTTTTTGTTTTGCTCTTACATTTCGTTGCAGACAGTTTTTTATTGTATTGTAATAGATCTACCGAAAAAAAACTCATTTACATATAACAGTCTTACACAGATATCAATTTTTTATTATGAATACAAGGTGCGGGTAGGAGAAGAAGGGACCGTCGTGGATATTAAAATTTGTCTTCATAACAAGGACAGCGTGGCTTGATTGGAGCTATAGCCAGATGTAATCCTATAAAGCACAAACTTTCCAAAGGGTGTAGAAATTGTCATAAGGTATTATCAATTTTAGAGTTACGATTCCGTTTACTGACAGATTTCTAGTCCAGCCCCCCCCCCCCCCAGAAACCGCAGAAAAACACAATTTCATTTTGAGATATGAGGAGAATTTTGCAGCGACGCCTTTCTTTTTTAATGACCCGTTTTCCACTGTTAAAGAAAACAAGTTACCTACCGGTGCGGGTAGGCGGGACGACCTATAGACAGACCCCTGTGAAGGGCCACACATGTATTGCTATTCAGGGAATAAGAAAGCTGAGGTATTTCTTATGGATACGAAAAGCGCATGTGCGGATCTCAAACTTATATATACGTTATATATGCAATGATGTATATGTATATATATATATATATATATATATATATATATATATAGGCCTATATATATATATAGGCCTATATATATATACATAGCTCTATCAGTCTTTAAATGACTAATATATATATATATATATTTATATATAGGCCTATATATATATATATATATATATATAGATATATATATATATATATATATATATATATATATATATATATATATATATATATATATATATATATATATATATATATATATATATATATATATTAGTCATTTAAAGACTGACAGAGCTTTCTTTTTCTACGAAAAGCCAGAAATAAATCGATCTTGCTGATATTTTTCTTGTGGCTGTTGTAACCTGGAATGACAGTGAGAGTTATGTAATGATATAACTACAACAAAAAGGGCATCTCTTGGACGTTATGCGGTTGATGTATTTTCCTGTTAGCAATTTTTGACAAATTGAGTTGAATATATAACTCAGAAAAGTTCACTTCGTTCACCAAACATGGTTGGTATTTTGGAAAGGAGTATAAAATACAAAGTCACGACCCTACTTAGTTGACAACGTTTATGACTTTTTAAATATCACACGCTCATCAATTGAAATGGCTGGACTACTTAGTCTAAGACACATACCATTACGTCACCGTTCCTCAGATGCAACATAAAACTCAATTGGGACAATATAAGATTATTCAAATAACATGTTTAAAGCAACTTACAATTTTGTGAAGGACAAATCGTGTTGAACGTTAAATGGTGTTCTGTTGTGTATATTAAAATAAATTTGATTTAAAGCCGATTTTCACTTTGTAATCTTCCCAAAACCAAGGTTCATATTTTCCTTATTGCTTTTTTTTTATATTTTTTGTTTATATAAATTTTGCTCCTTAAACTTTCGACGACATCATTAAACTGTCAATTCAAGTTTTCTGTTTCGTATGACTTTAAAATCGTGACTCGCCAATGAATGAAGCTACTTTACAAAGTAACCTTCCTTTCTCCTCGATAAAGCGCGTTTTCGTGAAACGGCTTTATCACCACTCGAAAGCGACCTTTTTTCTTCTTTTTTTTATTTGGGGGGGGGGGGGGTGGTTGTTCGAGTTCCAAGTGTGGATTCTCATGGTAATATTTACCGAAGAAGATGACGGCATTTCTTGCAAAAACAAAACAAACTTTTCTTTTTTAAAGGAAACAGAGTAAAACGACAGAAACAAAGTAATAAAATATTATAAATGGTTAGGATTTACGACATAGTTCGTGATTCAATGATTATTCCTTATATTTAAAGAAGACTTTATATTTGGCGTTATTCCGTATAGAGTGAGTATACATGCCTACGTAAATGAATCACGCAAAGGGCCGTTAGTCGGAGCGTTCTTATGACGTCATTGGTTGATGACATCTCCATGGGTCACGACCTGGAAGCAAATGGTGACGTAGAAAACATTATAGGCCAATTGTGCGATATTGTTATTATACAACTATACATCACAGTAAATACCGCAATCCGTTAAGCTTCGCCTTTCAACATCTTCTTGTGATGTTGCATTTGCCGGGTTAACACACCGTTATCTTGTGCGTACGCTGACAGATCAGTAAAGTGTATATATACTTCAGCGTAATAGTGCCACGAGCGACACAAAAATCGTGCCTCTCTTTGAAAAATTCGCTTTACTCTTCCCTTCAGACTGCGACAAGGGACACTACGTGGGATTAAACTCCAATTTGTTTGTAGCAATCGGGAAAAGTGCTATAGCCCTACAGTAAGTTCATTCGCCTGATGTCGTTGAGTTTGGTCTAAAACCTAACAGCGTTTTGTGGCTAACACCAGTGTAGGTTGGTGCCGCGCATGGTATGCGAGCTTTAGAATGCACAGCGCGGCATATAGGGTTATACACTATTATCATTGGGCTGCACCATCATACGGACCTGTGCCAATAAACCAAGATTGGGGGTGAGGATGGGAAGTCGGGTGAAGTATCCACTTGTGAGGTTGCACCAAAAGGTTAGTGTTACACCAGTAACCATCACGTCGGGCTGCAACACCTTGCTGGCTGCACCATCATTTAGCACAACACCATGATCATCGGTTGGTAAGACGACGTGCGTCGCCGTGACTACATAAGCATATCCAAGCGCATTAACATGATAGGTAACACCGTCATGACCGTGCTGCACCATCTCACGGTGCCGTACTACAGCGTGTGGTGTTACACCAACTAAGCATGTAGAGTGTTACAAAATGCACCAAAGAGGACGGATTAAAAAGGTGTATTTACTTTTATGTTATTTACTAAACGAGCGTAGTAGTCGTTCCGTATATTCATCATCGCCGTCATACAGCCGTTTTCATAAAATTTGTAAAAGTAAAGGCTCAAACTGAATTTTAGAACTAACGGTCCGCAGTAATGGCGCCAAATCTTAGCATAAAATGTCTTGAATTACTTTTACTGAGCCGGGTAAACTGATTCTTCTTCTTCTTTTCAGAATTGTAACAATAGACAAATAAATATCTCAGTATGGATAACCACTTTAAATAGTGGCAGTAAAAATGGTTGTTGAAATTTGAGCATGCATGGGTGACCATTATCTGAATTCCTAGCATATTTTGTGGCCAATACTGATAATCTTATATTAAGGATATATACGTACAAAGATTCACCAACTTGTTCTCATATACTTTCATATATATCAAGAAGCGGACAAATATACAGAAATGACAAACAAAGTTTATTTTCGGTTTTAGTATATCTGAATTGTCAATTGTTCAAATAATTATCCAGTCTCTGTGTGTGAACTACGGTATGTTGATTTATCTATCGTCCATAGGGCCTACGTACATCTTGAATATTGAATGACAAACAAACGCTTTCTTCAGGGCGACTCTACCTTTCGAGCTAACTTCATTACATATCATATTATATCATAACACTATAGGTATCAACATCTCACTGATATAATGCCACCAAATCTCTACTATGTTCTCTTTTCATGGCAAGAGACATTTTTTTTCTTTCTCTTGTTATTCTTCTCATCGTCGAGGGTAGTAGTATGGATAGCATATATCCTTTGTAGTAAACACACATATGAACGTAAGGTATGTCATCGAGGCTTTTGAACTTTCCAAGCGACGCGAAATGTGCAAATATTTTCATTAAACAATAATACAAACATGGGCACCTGCTAAGTTCTTAGCGGGTGCTCCATGCCACAAGTTGAGTAGATTTCTTAAAGTCTTGCCACCCGGTTGTGACCAGTGAGTGACATCAAGCGGAGGGTATAATATTGATGAAGCTTTTTGAGATGCATATACCGGTAAAGATATCGATGAATAATTGTGGTAACGAGTACAACAGTATGAAAACGAGTACAGCAGTATGAGAACGAGTACAAGTGGAACTCCCATAGCAAGTTTGGAGTACAAGCGTATACGAAGTACGAGGCTATAATCGCAAAAAACGAGTACTTAATCATGCACTATTATAAATACACTATTATATGCGCTAAGATATATAGATATAGATAAAGATAAATATATAGATATAGATATAGACAAAGATATAGATATAGATCTTGATATAGATCTAGATATAGTTATAGATATAGTTATAGATGTAGATATAGATATATATGTAGATATAGATATAGATGTAGATGTAGATATAGTTATAGTTATAGATAGTTATAGATATATATATATATATATATATATATAGATCTAGATCTAGATAAAGATATAGACAAAGATATAGATATAGATGTAGATATATATATATATATATATTTATATATATATAGATATAGATATATATAGATATAGATATATATATATATGTATATATATATATATATATAGATATAGATATAGATAGATAGATATAGATAGTTCAAGACTCTAATCGCGATTATAATACGTAATCTAGAGTGCACATTTGTCTGTACTAGTATATACTCATTGCTTTGTATTAGTACTCGTTATCGGTACATTGTACTCATACCACATGTCTGGGTACTACCAAGAGACGGCGAAGTCGATGGGCAATATGCGGTTTAAACGTATATCCTCTGTGACTTCGTTTCCCGCCATTTTTTAGCACCGATATCCTAACGTTTGTTTCTAAGCAGTAATGTGCCATATGGAGTGCGTACATTTTACCACTTAGGGTCCCCTTCGGGGATATTTCTTCCATATTCTTTCCCCACAGGAAAACTAAACCAATTTGTCGGAATTGCAAAGCAATTGAATTTTATTGGTGGAAATTTCGGTAGCTATATTCCTCGGTTAGAAAATAAATTTAAGGTTTAACTATTTCACTTCTCATGCGTGGAATGTATCGTTACATCGGTTAAGTCCTCAGGGAAAGCTATTTGTAACTGCTTGTCAATGTATTTTTCGGGGTTTTTTTTTCCGACCTTTTTTTTGTGAGCTCCAAACCAATTTAATCATGTAAGTTTAACAGGAAGCAATTCACCAAAGAAAAAATTATACGTTCGTAGGGTTGGGGGTATCAAAGGTGCCGGACATCGAATTTCATGTAAAGACGTTTATTCTTCTTTATCAAATCATTTGTTTGGAAATCAATCGAATGTAAAATTTAACTTATGTATAATATTGATTTACTTTTTTTTTCTGAAAATAAAGAATAGCAAAAAAATATATAAACAACAATCTTTTTTTGGCTGTCTATGTATTACCGAGTTTGGATAATTGTAAAAGATTTCTTCACAAAAACCATGTATACGTTTACTGACAAATTGTGTACATACAAGTAAAAAGGAAAACTATCAACATTTTGAAATTTTCTATATTGTTTGGCCCAAGAAAAATGAGTATACTAACCAGTGAACTTGAATTTGTTAAAATAGTTTAGTAAAGAACCAGATGGACAATATAGCCAAATATCCCTCCCCCCCCCTCATCCAAAATATGCAAAAGGAATGGTTCAATAACAAGGTTTGCCTTCTGCCTTTTTTATGAACGTATTTGAGGAATGGGGAGGGGGAGGTGTAACGGTTTCTTCGCATTGTTCAAAGAACAAAGAAGAAAAAAAAATAGTGACGTATATTTTACAACTGTTTGTTTAATATTTTGTTGATATTGAAAGGTCTCATACTTCGAAACTGCCGTGATTTCCAACATATACTTACATTGATACTAAAGTGTCCCCGTTTTCAACCTCCTTGTTAAAAATCATTGAATGAAGGATGACAGTTTAAAGTCCCTAAACTCTCTTTAGTTGCAAAGGCCCCCCAACTCTCAAAGTCTTCAAGGGAATAAATTCAAGAGGACGAGTTAAGGTGTGAAGATGAAGTATTTATACTATACCGATCATCTCCTTCTATATGTGCAGTTGTCGCTGTTACGTAATTACGATGAAAAGCATATGAGAGTTACGTCATTATTGAAGAAACATAACTATTATGAAAAATATGATTAAGGAACATGTCATTCCGTGGTATATTATCGGTCAAATGGACAAAGGGGGGGGGGGGGCAGAGGGTGAGCGAATGAGAGATGGAAGGGCATGTGTATGGGAAGGATACATAATGGCGACAGTTATTAAGATTGTTATATATTTATGTTTTGAATCATATTTGCTGTTTCAGCTCTTTGAAAAGCAATTCCACCATTGTCATGTCATGTGTATGGGAGATCAAATTTGATGAAATTGGTTGAAATAATTCACTTTTGTTCAAAGAAAGGATATTGTCTTAGTTTTTAATTAGTATCGTTCCAGTATGGTAATATACCAATAACAGATTTGGAATTATATCATTGATCCACTTTGGTATGAATTTGGCTTATTAAAGTGTTACCGACGTGGTCATTCATGCTGACTTTTAAGGCGTTAAGTCATTAAGGGATGAAATCCTCCCCCCCCCCATCCCCCACCAACCTCCATCTCCACCCCTCAAGCCCGCGCCATAACCCAGACATCCATCTTTCTCTTTATATTCAAGATGAATTAGGATCAAGTTTGACCACTTGTCCCAGACAGTCATATTGCCGGATGAGTCAGCATTCTCGACGACCACTCATAATGCAACTTTACGCCCTCTATCGGCACAATGCCAAGATTTTCCTATTTTACTAAATGAGTATCAATTAATGCCAATGAAGGAGTCCCTAAAAAAGATCACAATTAATCAACCACTCTTCAGAGTTCCAATGTTATGATACCTTGACAGTCTAAGTTGTCACCGATAAACGACTTCATATTAAATTGTTATTCTATGCATCTTTCGCCGTCCATGTGTTTTTAAAGGATTTGCTCGTTAAGGTAGGAAATTAAGCCAGCCACTTCTTCGAGAGTGATGCCATTGTTATTCTTACTATTTCTTTTGTTCTAGTGGCAAGTCAAATTGAGAGATTGTCACTTTCGAGTTATATCAGGAACAATGTAATTATGTCATTGAATTGAGAGAAGTCGTAAGCTTTGAGTGGGTGGTATATTGGGTGCGTGGGTGCAGGTACTGACAACGGGCTTGTCCTAGTTCTGCGATTACACATGTTGCTATGTAGTTCCCTTACGATAATGTACACAGAAACTCCGTGCAATATAATTCAGCTTTACTTCTGTATTATGAAGGTTTGTTATTTGGGAGGGATTCATGTAATCCTTTGGGGTTCACATTTAACACTTATTTTGAATGCCCGAAGTGAAAGCTGGTCGCTGGTATTTCTCTTGGTATGAAAGTGACTCTAGCCTACTACACAAACAATAAGATGCTAAGCCGTCCAGTGGAGGGGCCTAAGGGGAGGGGCCTAAGGAGAGAGGTATCCCCTACCTTTTCAGATTTTTTTTCTGAAATGATGGGTGCTTGTGTGCAAAATGGTGCAACTGTTGAAACGAGTTTGAAGAATTTTCGACTGTTTAGATTGTACAACATGTACATGTTTTATACTTATGTACTTTACACTAGGAGATTTATAATATTCTGTCGAACTGTGATGGGGGAGGGGGCTTATCCCCCTACTTTTTTATTATGATCGGGCTAAAGCCCCCCCCCAGAACGTGGTTGCGCCCCTGATGGTGCGACGTTTCCCATTCTTATTGAATAAAAGAAAGTACAACTATCATCAAGTTTCAAATAAGCATTTTCATATAGTTAACCTATATACATTCCATTCTCTCGATGAAAAAGAGTAGAGGGAACGCTATAGTTCCGTCAGCATGGTGTTTACTATACGGACAAGTCAATGTTAATATCCGAAAAACACATCAAACATACTACCTCTGACGTCAGAGTCAATTCAATGACTTCTGACAAGCCATACACAAAGGAATTAATTAGGTAGAAATGATGGAAACAAAATGCCGTATATTAGAAATGTGTCTGACGCAATTGGAGAAACTTGGATACTATACTTATCCCTCCATCCGGAAAATTGACAGTCAGAATTATGGTTGTATGCCCCCACTTACGTCATCACATGGTCGTCCAATGAGATCATGTCATTCGTATGTTCATTAAGTTGCGTTTACTTTTTTCTATTTCTTTTACATCTTCCCTCTATACTCTGAATATTATTTGTGACGTCAGTTTCGTAATTTGCATAAAGCTCTTGCGTGACTTTTCTTAATAAGAATTAATATGAAAAGCAATTTTTTTGCTTTGATTTCGTCGCGTAAAATACAAACTTCTGTTGGCGCTTTCATATCTCATAAAATTGTATTTAATTGACTTTGACTAGTCAAGGTTCCTGTTATCAACTTCACAAAAGGAAGAAAAAAGTCATTAATATTGGAAACGTTCGTTTCAATATTTTGTATATGATTATAGTCAATTATAGGAACAACATCGGAATTGCAATAGAGTTTCTAAAATGGCCGAAAAAAGAGAAAAGTTGCTATTAAAGGATATTAAAAGAAAGTTAGATGCGTTTCCAGTTCACTGAGACACGTCACGAAACTGTTTTACTTTTTTCTATCCATTTAACAACTCGTTACAACCTTTGAATTTACTACTGTTGCACATTTACAAAATCAGCATTATTTGTCTCATTTTTCCCAATTCAAATCTGGTCTTGATGTCTTTGGAACATTCTCACAGTTCCCCCCCTTTTTTATCTTATGCAAGTTACGTTACCTAGTCACCTAAGAAACTGCTCTAAGTGTACTTTTTGGTTTTGTTTTCTGCTAATTCCGCAAACCCTCCCCGATCCCCGACCCGCGACATCTCCCATCCCCTCCTTTTTAAGGGGTCTTGGTAATTCCAACATGTTTTTTTGTGTGTGTGGGGGGAGTGAGGGGGCTGGGTATGATTTCATTCATTTTTGTTGTTTTCAAAGGTCTGACATTGTTTGTGACTTGAACGGATCTTACTTATATGGGGTCGGAAATAGCTTTGGCTGAAAAAGTTCGCGGTCCTTTTCACATCCGGGATGTCCAAACCGGAAGTAGACTGCCAAGGGAGACGATAATTAAAGTAGAATTAATAATGTTAATAAAAATGACCGGGAAGGTAGTTAATTGGTTTCGACCTGTTTATAACCATGAACTTTATTTCTTTAAAATGGTTTGTTTGTATTAAAATATCACCGGCCAATGGCACACGCAATTTTTTATTGTAAAAAAGTACGTTGATCTTGAAAAGGGAAAAAAATGAAAAAAAAAAAATTAGGGATCGACTTCCCGATGTCTCAGTATATGGCTTATTTTATTGTTTAAATTGATATGATCGTGGATACCTTTTAAGAAAAAGTCGCCCAGGGAAGAACCTGGGCACGAAAGCCAAACTACCGAACGACTGATCCGCTCTCAACCCCAGTCCCCTTGCATCGAGACTGTGAATGTGTGATCATCGTCGGGTGTGCATCACCATTCCCCTCGAAAGGGAACAGATGAGCGTGCATGGATGTTACTCAGAAGATGTTAGGGCTTATCTGAGATAAATCTGAGGGGGAAAAAAAACTAATGTCGTTTGATTTCTTTGCTTATATGCACGCCGGTCTACAGTGGCACGAATTTAACAGAATATTGAATCTATTCCCAATATTGTCTCAGTTGAATATATACACCTTGCAGTTTTATGGTTCACAGTAGGAACCGCCTATATCAATTCCTATTTGTTATTCTCCACTTTCTTCATGGCTCTTAGCATGATTTTTATATATATATATACTCTCATGAGTGCTCCCTTTAAACAAGACTTGCGCTTTCGACGTTTTTAGGGCGTACGTTCATTTTACAAATAAGGATCCAATGAAGTGATCTCGCTTATTAAAATGATGATCCAGTTTTCCCGCGTGTCAGTCAAGTATTTGGTAGAATTAGCCCCCGGTTGGTCCGGTTGCACGGAATGGGGGAGGGGGCAGGGGGTTGCACCACCCGAGACACTAGTTGTTTACAAAGTGGCCTCTTTGCCTCTTCGTTCATCCATGCCATGCATCAGATTTGTTTTTAGTGCATGGTGACACTATATTTTTCGCAAAGGTCTTGACTTTTGCTTTTATTATAATAAACGTCGAATGAACTCCATTTTCTTTTCTTTCATTGATGACTCCGTTCACCTTATAACCATCAGTCGTGCTGTTTAATTAATTTAAATGATGGAAACCCATCACGCCATTGTGTCTACCGCAACGAGACAGAATTTCCAAGACATGCTCTTTTCTTCTGCACATGCAGCCTATGCTAGACTCTGAATCAATCGCCGCAGCAAACTGTTGTTTTGAAGTTTTTGCCTGATGATAAGCGGAAACCGTGAGCGGAAACCATCAGACCCCACCTGCTCGGTTCACAACGATCAAAGCAGGAAGGGGCTAATTCTCAGAGGAGTTCACCCGCGGGGCCAAAGGTCAATTCAGACTCGTACTATGCTATAGCAAAGCATTGTAAGGTATCATGAAATGGAGACATAAGTGTAGTAGAGGACAGCCAAGCTAGAGACTTTTTTTTACGATGTTATATCTCGGTTATTAATTTTTCCTCATTTCCGTTCATTAAAAACTGTCTTCATTTTTTTTTTTTTTGTTTGCTTTTTGCACTTAATGCAACATAAGCTCATCTATATGAGTATGTACAACAAATTGGTCACTCGTTTAGTAAATGTAAGATCGAGTAATCTAGGGGGTGTTTTTTGTATGGTTTCTGTAGAATAGTGATAAGAAAAGGTAATTATAAGTAGCAAGATATATGAATATGCATGAAGAATTGTACGATTTTATGGGTAAGATGTTCTGCAGCGGTATTTAAGTATAATTTTTCATTAAGTACTGTTGCACGCAGATTTACAAACCTTTTACAATTTCCATTCCTCATCAGAAACAATGAATGTTGGGTAAGGAACCGCGACACCGTATAGTTTAGATTGGGGGTAAGATTCAGACAAATGTATCGTGATATTGAACTGCCCCTCCCCCTAGCGACACTGACCACGTCCAGTTGAAAATCATTCCAGTGAACTGTGAAGTGTCCTCAGCCCCGCCGCATACTTCTAGGGGTGTAAATTCTCCCTCCTCGACGTATTGTGACATATAGTTTGAAAATCCCTTTCCTTCTCCCAAAGTCACTTTTTCAGAGACCAATTTTAAGAGTCAAAATACTATACTGTATTTTATGCCAAAATTGTGTATTCGAACATTGTTCTAAGAAATCACACACAAAAAAAAAAAAATCGCGATTTTAGACCAAACTGTAACCTTACATCTGTAAAGAATAACACTTTTTACTACGAAGGCCGATATATCCATCTATTAAAAATATCTGAAATACCTGCCACGTGACTTTTTGCCCCCCCCCCTCTCCCCCAGACGTAAAGTACAAGTGAACATACGTTGATATATTGATACATTAACGTCATTCTCACAGATGTTGTTGTACGGTATGCACTCGGTTTGAGAAAGTCCTTCTAGTTTCAAGCAAACATCCAACACTTGTAGTCTTTGCTTTCAACATCGCCATAGCAGATGTAAACCAGGCTTAACGGCCACATAAATCTCTGGTTTAAAGTCAGTAACTGTCGTAAAGCGCGCAAGTTAATTATCCTATTGGTGATTGCGCACGCGGTTTGATCCGGATACGAGATATATCGCTCGGTATTGAGTGTTCCATTTCGTACGGAACAATATGGGCTGTTTACTTAACTGATCATCGTCCATAATATGTTTGAAACATTAAAAAATATGGTGATTTATAATGGTAATGGTTATGTCAGCGAATACATCGGAAATGTGGGGGCGGGAGGTGGGGGGGGGGGTTAATACCTCTCAAAATGACAGCCGTACGTTTATGGGCTGTTAGCAAATTTAGGATGCTAAACTTGCGGGTTATACGGCTGAGCTTAAGTAGGCTAAGCAACGAGTGGGTGA
The DNA here is from genome assembly GCF_037975245.1 of Apostichopus japonicus. Classification (NCBI taxonomy): domain Eukaryota; kingdom Metazoa; phylum Echinodermata; class Holothuroidea; order Aspidochirotida; family Stichopodidae; genus Apostichopus; species Apostichopus japonicus. The sequence continues at coordinate 22,254,294 of NC_092567.1, read as the reverse complement.
ATAGTTGGAAGTGATGTATATTTTAAGTTATGAAAATTATATGAATTATTCCTTGTATCTTTCAAATGTGTTTTTCTCCATGTCCACTGAAGAGATAGATAGTTTATATTTTAATAAGAAAGGAAAATGTCGGATTTATATCTTTTAACGGTTTTATAAATGAGAAAACATGTATGTATGTATGTATGTATTTTAGATCCTCCTGCAAGCAGGAACTCGCGAAGAAGCCTCATTGGCTTATCAAAGCCGCAAGCTGACCGAAGTCAGTCTCTTACATTCATATTTAACGTCCATGATTATGAATTGTCAATTGTCAACAACTCTGTAACTGGACGACATACATTGATCTTGGAGTGACTTGGAGTGACTGGATAAATTTGCGATAATTGTTACCACAACAGATCATCAACAGTTCAATTCAAAGTTAAGACATTTTCTTGCGTCCTGAAGGACGGATGTCAAATGAAAGTTCAAATAAAATGAATAAATTTAATATTCGACACAAAAATTAGAAAAACAAAAGAGACAGACAGGGACGAAAAAAATTGGAAAAGTCCACAAATCAAACTTGTAATAAAGTTGATAATTTTTTTATCAAGAAACTCTGGAAAAATGAGGCTAAATGAGCATTTATTTTTAATAAATACAAATAATTATAGCCTAGTTAATGACAAGTTTGTTTATTTATTTGTTGTTGTTGTCGTTGATTGGTTTGTTCTGAATTCTCTGCAACGGTTTACTATACTATGAGTCATTCCTGTACACAACTACATGATAGATTCCCACGATAGTCCAGACCACAAAACAATGAACCTGTTCCAATTCGTTACAAACATTCTCCATAATTTCTCTCTATGTTCATACCACTTTCATTTGACTTTTATACTCATATAAAAAACAAACAATTTCGCGAACAAGAAGAAAAAAAAAAAAACTGTTTCCACCAAATGGTAGCAATCTCAGCTCCTTCGCTCTCCCCCTACCAGATGCAAGAGTAGCAAACATCTCCTAGATATTTCTCAATTTTTGATTCTGTCCTCTGAGGAGCTTTTGAAATCTACAGAACCCACCTATCGTTTCTCATTTAGAGTTCATTTATATTCAAGTAAAATAAAGAAACAAAAATTAATACACTTGGGTATTTTAGTTAAAGATAGGTCATTTTGAAATAGCAAACAATGGCTTTTCAAACTATATGGATATGGTCTATATATAAAACAGTTTACAGGACTCTCGAGTACGCGTTGTATGTCCCCTTAGTCACTCCAAATGGCAAAGGGAATATCAGAGAGATAGGTTAAAGGGGGAGATGGTCGATATGAAGGACAGAAAAAAAAATAAACATCGTTCAGGGCTTTTTAAAATCATCCAAATTGTTTCTTTTTGTGTTTTCTTTAATATTGTAAGTGATGAGTGATTTATAAACCTGTACAACATGTATATAACTTATATGTGACGAAATTCACACGTTAATGAATGCTGGATCGAAATCCGAAAATAGAGTGATGATATATATATATAGCCTATATATATATATAGCCTATATATATAGCCTATATATATAGCCTATATATAGCCTATATATATATAAACCGTATATATACCGTATATATATGACAGGTCAAAATTGTGCTAAATGCATTTTGCAGCCCGTGTCCAGTACAGTGACCATGGTTTTTTTCGTTATATGTCTTTAACCGTTATGGCAAACCTTTATACTCCACCACGTGACCATTTGTGAGCGCTGAATATTACAGTACCTTTTCCTATTTCGATATGTCGTAAACATACAAAAATAACTATTTACCAAAACTAATCTTGTGCCAGTGTTTTTGGAAAACGAAGAAATCCCTTTGTGTTGTGTTGCCGCCAAAATGTGATATACACAATGTCATGATCAATGCGGGCTAAATATTGAGTTCATGTTAGACCATTGTTTTTATAAATGATGACGACAACTGAAGCAAAATATGTTCTTTTAATTTCCTATGAACATGAGAGCATCCTTTTAATGACATTTCAACACCGTTTGTCCTTGTCAGAATCGGGATGGATCGTAAACACGATCTTTTGAGGTCATAGAAAGTTGTGTGTTTTCCTGTTGAGTTTAATGTTACATTCGAAAAACTGACCTATAATGATCTGTGTATTGAGCCAGTATATAGAGCATAAGATGCGAATGGTTAAATTCTCAAACATTAAAACTGGTTTAGAAAATGCAACCTTGACTGATTACAATGTTTTCTAACAGTCTACAACATTAAAATAAAATCAAACTTTTAGAAAACTGCTTATCCACTAGAGAGCCTGTGTAAGAGAATGTGTAAAAGCAAGTTGGCCTGACGTTTCGATCCTTGCAGGATCTTTTTCATAGGCTGAATGACACAGTCTACAACATTATTAAAAATTAATTCTGGAGAGGAGTTTTTGATATAGGAAAGATGTTGATTTACCCATATAGCATATTTTTGTACAGCGTATAATTGTGAAGACACTACCTCTTTAAGATAATGAGATATTTATGAGAAGGTGAACTTTTGCCTTTAGATTGGCCACACATTTGTACGATATGAGCACCTGTTGTTGTACACTCCACGCCATGGTTTCAGAAGTTCACTGGCATTTTTAGGACGAAAGCACGCTTTTCAGGCGTTGAGTTCACTGAACTCTGACGTCACTGCGCACCGTTTTGTTCTCGTCTCCTCCTAGCTTTGAGAAGGAAAAAACAAAACAGTTATCTCACGTAAACAGTGGGTACAAAAAATAATGCCTCTTTTTTTTAAATTTGAAATTTGGGCATAAGTATGACCATTATGTGAATGTTCTAACCTATTCGGATTGGAAGGAACAAGGAGTGGGGTGAGAGGAGGGAATGGGATAGGGGAGGAGAATTTTCGCAGTAATGACAACATTGACGTAAGGCAAACCATCAGACCCGAGAGGTGCAGTATGGGTGACCATTTACTTTTCTAGCTTTTCTAACAGCTAATTGCATTTACATCGGGCGAAGAGTTACGTACCGTAAGGATAAGACAACCCATTCGTCCGATACATTGGTTGAGTTACTTGGAAGAATTCGGGTTGTGGGATGGAAAGCGGGGGGGGGGGGGGGGGGGTTCTATGATACTCATGTTATAGTGTTCATAGAACGCGGACGGGTGGTGCAGGAAGTGCGTATTCCTGCCCCAAATTCGGGAAATTTGGGGAAAAAATTCTGAAATTAACCCTTTTTTTTAGTAATTAAAAGTACCCCTTTTTGTTAATGAAAATACTTCTCTTTCATCAACTTGTGATCTTTATCGTAAATGGTAAGAAGACGAAAGTACAGTACCCTAAAGAACCATCTTCCTTTGTTAATCTCAAAATAATTTATGTTCTGGACGTTTTGAGGTACTTTTGTTGTTCATTGTCTCCACAATCCAAGCCACACGCTCCCACTGCCCTTCGAAGTTCGAACCCCTCCCCCACCCGTAGCCTAATCCTCTTACGCCCCCTCCCCTGAATAATTTGGGCTATAAATACTACTCTGGTATCTGCAAACGCTGTTGTTAGTAACAAAAATGATGTCATAAAAACAATAATAATGGCAGTAAACGGACTGTTCTTTAACTTCCGTCATGAATATTTAATAGAACAAAAACAATTTGCCCTGAAGATATATAATTATTGAAAGAGAGAAGAACTGTTTTCAGGGGGTGGGGAGAATTCCTACATGTAGACACTTTTAATAATTGCCTTCCTTAAAATTTGTCAATATATTATGAGATATATTGTTTCCGTTAATAAAGCCAATAAAACAGATATACCAATATAGGTTTATTTCTAACCAGAAATATATATATATATACATAAAATATATTATATATTTATATATATGACCAGTTAAACGTATACCCGAATTCCAAACCGCGGAACTGCCGTATCAAATTTATTTTAGAAACATCCAAGAATTATGACATAAAAGAAAAGAAAACAAATGAAAAATTCTTTCAGAAATTAAATTTTGATTTGCTTGCAACGGTACCGGTTCATTATTTTTAATGCTTTCTCATGAGCGTTTGCAATAACATTGGTACGGTAGTGCATGTTGAGTGCTTGGTAGGTAGGTAGGTAGGTAGGCATGTGTGCCCTACGGTCTTAAATAGTTTACATGTACTGAAATCATCTCGACAGTACCTTTCTGTATATTAGTATAAACACTGACAAAATAGGAACGGATTATAGCTTGATTATTGTGTGACCAATGTAATTAGTTTCACATGACAGGTAATAAAACCACAAAGAAAAGAGAGTAAAATATAGTATGAAATTGGTAGTGACGGTAGGGGTATAGGAACGAGAAGGGGGGGGGCGATAAATTAAGTATTAGAGAATACAAGTTCTACTATTGTACTTAAATTTATGCAAATTATACCAAATTGAAGTTACCAATCTCGCGTTAGCGCATAGGCTTATGTTAGCAGTTAAGGTGACACTGTTATCCATGATATATCTCAAGTTGAATGTTAGTCATTCCGGAAAAAAAGAATATATTTTTAGAATAAGAAATGCTAAAGTTTATAGTTTTATTTCATTAAGAATCGGTGATCTAAGGATAGACAGTACTCAAGTGACGAAAATATAGGATGGGCTGATCATACATTTACCTTTAAAAAGACGGCATGTCATCAAACATTCACAGAGAGCAGAGATGCTGTAAACCCCCGCCCGCCCCTCCCCTTCCCTGCCCCTCCGCGCCAACTTCTCTCCAGGGTAATTGTACATATGCGTTGCAAGATATCTTCTCGTGCTCTGAAATTGGAGGGGGGGGGGGGAGGCCTCTTTGAAATATTATTCAACTGTGGATGGATTATAACATATTTGATAAAATTTGTAGAAAATGATGACATCTTTTATCCATTTTCATTTCTAATTTATTCTGTTTTTCGCCAAAAACGAAGAGATGAAACACACTCAAAAAAGGCAGTCCTTGTTAAATAGCTGTTATTATTTAAACACTTAAAAAAGCTCAAATATTCCTAATTCCTTTCTGCAAGTGATAATGTTTACCCTCAAGTGCATGACATATCGATCCTATTTTGTGATATATTGTATCAATTAATCGTAATAAAATTTTTCCAACCATATACTTTTCTTTCTCGGTTCGTTCATGATCGCCACGGGTCGTTCCAGTTCTAACACTTGTACGTAATCGTGCGAATCAAAAACGTTTTTTTTTCTTTTCACTTTAATTTTTCATATTTGACGAGATGAAACTGATTTGCGCATCCCATACACAAAGAGATTTATTATATTGCAGATCCCAACAGTACTTTTCTTGAGATTTTCGATTTCATATTTTGATATCATAATTCTTCTTGTCTCTGCTTTTTTTTATACTTTATCCATTTTTTTTCTTTTCTTTTTTTTTTGACTGTTTTTTCCGTCTTTTTTAAACGGAAGTCCAACCACGTGGGAGCATGCTTCTGAAGTCTCGCCCAGGTGGTATTAATCAGTTGGATCTCGCTCCCGTCCAAAACACCACAGCAAACTCAATCGTCACACGATGGAGAAAAAAATATTAATAAAAAGAGAAAAATAAAACTAAGGGAAAAAAAGGGATATAAGATTGGCTAACCCATCGGGAAAGGCAAGGATGTAAAATTTTGTTGACGACAAGAACAAAAGCATTTAGAAATTTGCCAAAGAGGAGAGAAAATGAGGTTGACGTGTGATCTGAAATACAATTAATGTTTAGAGTTCATCTCTGGTGGAATTCCGTCATAGATAACAAAGCAGAAAGGAAAAGAATAAGGAAAAAGAAACACAAAATAGGTGAAAATAATACTCGTAAGAATATGTATAGTTATTACCGTTGGTCCAATTAGAGTATCGGCTGTCAGGCTGTTATAAAATCCATGATATGAAGTAACCAATTTGTACGTAGGGAATTGGTACAAGTCGGTGAGTATCGGAAAAGGTTTTGATTTTTTCTCTCTGATATTATCATTATTATCATTTATTATTATTATTATAAGGTGAAGGTGCGTAGGAAATACAAATACGCGTATTTTATTGCAAGAGGTTTGGAGTTTACAAATATAGCATGGTCCTCGATTTTGTTAGATTTTGTTGATATATTCAATATTTGTCTTGCCAATAGTATATAAGTAAATAATTCGGTCATGGGGAAAATGTGTTTTTCACAGAAAGCATATTTTAAAATCGATGTACACGTTTAAAGCTCACCACACACACACACACACACACACACATGAGGCTTCTTCGCGAGTTCCTGCTTGCATGAGGATCTAAAATACATACAATCATACTTCTGCTCACCTACCCCTCCCCCAACCCTCCCGGCTACCGTCCCCGCTTCCGTCCCCTGATGAGCACATGGTGCTGGCTATAAAAATTGTTCAAAAGGACTGATTTTTTTTAAAGTGACAATTATTTACAAAACTATACAAACAAGAACAAACCATCAAAACAAAATGAAATGTGTCATCACATAATTCCAAATCTTCAGAAAACGGTTCAAGTGATGAAACCTCGTTTTAGATCAAGGAGTTAAGTATTATACGTCTTGCAAGCTTTGCATAGGGATTACAACAAATTGATAGATCTAAAGTCCATGACCCGAGACGCCCTCCGACTGTACCATGACCCCTCGTCTTTGTTTGACACCATTACACACCCACCCCCCCCCCTTTTCAATTTGACATAAATCATCATGCCAAGGACACAGCAACATCCCTTAGTCTGAGATAAACCCTGTTCAATATTTAATGATTAATTTTTTGTTTGTTTTCTCTTGTTTTTGTATTGTTAAAGGAAAAAAAACTTCGCCACGAGTCGGGCACGCGACAAATTTCATCACCCAAAAATAACCTTGAGTAATAATCCCCTGTTTTTTTTTATCTTCGTAACAAAGAGAGTATTTTGTTAAAGAGATTTTACCGCAAACATATTCTTTAATGAATGTATTTTCTTAATCAGGGAGTTGTTAGGGAACTCTCTGTTAATATGCGATAGAAAAACCTCATCCTTGTGGTATAACAAGGGGCCTTACATAACCTGGAGTTTCTAACCATTTCAGCACCCTGACTTAACGCTAGGGTATGTACATACGACCTCGGACACTCTTTTCTCCTAAGAGTGAAAATTAACTCTTTGAAAGTCTCCCGGATTATCACTCTTTTGAAGATATTTTCCTCTTACTGAAGAGTGGCCAAATTAGCTCTAAACAAGAGGTTGTTTTCGCTCTAAAACAATACACAATGCTGCAGTTCTACATGTGCTGGCGGCAGCTGCCTGGTCTATACAGGAGGCAATAGCCTGGTCTATGCAGGGCACAGCTACCCTGATCTATGCAGGGAGCAGCTGTCCTGAGTAATACAGGGAGTAGCTACCCTGATTTATGCAGGGAGCAGCAGCCTGATCTATGCAGGGAGCAGCTGCCTGGTCTATTCAGGGAGCAGCTGCCTGGTCTATGCAGGGAGCAGCTCTCTGATCTATGCAGGGAATAGCTGCCCTGAGCAATACAGGGAGTAGCTACCCTGATCTATGCAGGGAACAGCTACCCTGATCTATGCAGGGAGCAGCAGTCTGATCTATGCAGGGAGCAGCTATCCTGAGTTATACAGGCAGCAGCTACCCTGATTTATACAAGGAGCAGCTGCCTGATCTATGCAGTGAGCAGCTCTCTGATCTATGCAGGGAATAGCTGCCCTGAGTAATACAGGGAGAAGCTATCCTGATTTATGCAGGGAGCAGCTCTCTGATCTATCCAGGGAATAGCTGCCCTGAGTAATACAGGGAGAAGCTACCCTGATCTATACAGGTAGCAGCAGCCTGATCTATACAGGGAGCAGCTGCCCTCGTTGATACAGGGAGCAGCTACCCTGATTTATACAAGGAGCAGCTGCATGATCTATGTACGGATATGTATGGTATATCATTTAATGAATTGTAAGTTCTTTGCAGGGAATACTCTACAAATAACTGTATAGAACCATGCTCATATTTTAGGATCATGTGGTTTTGTAAGGAGTTCCCATACTTCCTTCTGGTGGCCCAGGTGCCTGCTCCATTCTCCGTCTTGTGCGGACGCCGCTTTTCTATAAATGTCCATACTACGTTTGACTGATACATTTTCTTTTGTTGACGATTGAGGTATAGACAAAAACAAATATTCAAAATGGTTGGAAATCGGGACAGTCGATTATTTTATTTTGCTTTTTCATATTTCTCAGTCAGTTTCCGGTTCATGATTTCCTGTTCGTAGTGATTTACTTTTACACAAATCTGATTTATAGAGTTGCAGTTAAAAATGCATGTATGTTTCAGAATTGTGACGTCACATAAACTTCCGCTGTTACGTCACATAAACTTCCGGGTGAAGCCGGTCTACTTGTAAACAACCACAGACATAACATAGAGACGAATAAGTGTAAACAACTTTAGTAAGACAATTGTATAAGCACGTGTAGCTGCATGCCCAACGTTTTTCTTTTTTCAATTAAATAGAAAAGAAGTAAAGATTAACTTTTTAAATTGTCTTAATTCAAGCGTAAATTCACACGTCATTACCATGGCTACGAATCTGGTTCTATATGAAATATGTATACGTATAATGCAAGTTTGCCTCAAGTACGTAAGGATAACCCAATTTTACACGTAGCCTTTATATAACATAATCTATAGGTTTTGCGAAACGTTTTAAGAAACGACCTACCAATACGATAAGAAGGAACTGTTTGATTAAAAAGTTTTCTTGCCAGGGAAGTTGTTCTGTAGCAGACGATTGTTATTCGCGTAAAAGCATGACGTAATCAGGTAGTCGAAAATCCGCTTACTCTATCCGTCCGACATATTCAGCTTGAGGAGAAATGGGTCCCCAGTTTAAAAGGATCTGTTAAGATTGTTGGGACCAAGAAAAAACATAAATCCTGTTCTATTTTTACATCTCTGATTTCTCTTTTTACGTACTTAGTTGTAACTTCGATCAAAGTGAGCATAATTCGCTTCTTTGGACAGGTTCTTCCGCCAACAATAACAACAACCCCCCCCCCCCTCCCCCTTTCAAATCTTTACTTATCATCATTTCAATTGCCATTTAATACAATATATTGGGATACAGTCTGTTTGGCTTAACTTATACAGACTAAAAACGTACAAATAAATTTATGAAAAAACTGAATCAATCAGTATCAATATACTAAGTGCGTAACTCGTTGTATGAAAATTACCTCTTGCTCTTTTCGGGGTTTTTCTTGGTTGTTAAAAATTTACTTTTTCAACAGCGAGTATACAAATTTATAAACTTCAAAATAAAATCATGGATATGTTGCTTTGCTTTTTCTCCCTTTCATGTTTACAATGAAAATTGATAAAAACTTTGCGAGGTAAATTAAAAAAAAATGTAAGAATGCTTAATTATTGGTTTGAAACCAAAGGAAAATATCTTCTTTGGAAGTCACAAAACTAATGATACTAACAAATTGCACGGGTGGTTGTGTATGTCTATTTAGCCTATATATGCCTATATATATCTTCCACTGCAGATGAAAGCATTATGCCTAGACTAAATTTTCATGCCTAAAATTCAAGTCTGCAGTTGTCGTTATTATCATCCGAGGGGATCATGGCTGCTTAGGCCTTATCCATGTGAATTTTGTTTACCTTCGGAGGATTGGGGGGGGGTGAGGGGGTGGGCGAGGATTCGGGCAAGGAAAGGAACAGTGTACTGAAGTTGCTTTTAGGTGGACTGAATCGAAATTGATTCAAACGTAACTAGCCTGGCCAAGTCGGACTTGCTACACAGATATACACTCGACTGATGTTTTTTTTTTTCCAACCGTCTCTGCTGCTTTCGAGACGAGCAGAGTTATTCAAACCAGCGATGCCGCGTGGCTGGATGGTTCGGCATCGCGGTAACCACAATGGGGGTCACACGCGTAGCGGATACAGCCGTCCCTCCTTGACCCCTGTTGACATTTCAGGTTCATCTTTAACAGATCTACGCAGGTGTCTTGGTATAAATAAAGCAGCAGCTACGAGTTGTCTTCGATTCGTCGGGATCATCCTAGAATTCCTATGCATGTTGTATGTCACAACCGTTCACCGTCGCTGCAACGTTCATCCCCGCCTTCTGCTCGGCTTGCTGACGTGCGGTAAGGGTACACACGGCGGTACATCGATAATTTTCGTAAACGACAACTTGTGTTTCATAAATAGTGTACGTTCGGACAAACAAGATGGTGAAGAGCCTTTTAGTGGGGGTGGGATGGGGTGCGTTGGGGTGGGGTGGCGATGGGGATGGGCATGGAGGAGTATCTTGAAGCCTAAACAATTACGGTAAGTAGGAAACTGCCGAACTTTGTTACAGTGTATTTTTTGTGAAGTAGGGGGGGGGGGCGGAGGATAGTGGTGACTTGGGGGGATATCTGAAACGAAACGGAATTATTCAAGTTACTTGATATGATAGCCATTATCATAAACCCCAAACAGGGTTGTTTCAAAAGTCCAATAATGAATCAAACCTCGAAATGTAATATTCAAATTAATGTATCCGTTATCCTATCAGATCCAGACAAACCGACACACTCACGAACACATACATGTCATCTAAACTTATGAACATGATATATTTTTCCTTCCTTTTGTCAAAACAGGTCATATCTGTATTTGATTGGGCGTTGCGGCATTCATTATTTATTACCTCATTGACATTTATTAACTAAAACTATGCATGAGTTTAAAGCACGGCCAGTCTTATATAATTAAAAAACTGAACTGTACATAGTATCACAGTCAGTTTCATGTCCAGTTCCTCACCTCCTACCCTTCCCCCCTTATCCGTAACCCACTCCCCCCTCCCCTTTCTCTTACTGTTTCTCTCTTCATCAGCCACTCCGGTGTCCTGTCCATCTACCATCAGTTCTTCATATAGATAAGATGTAATATAAATTTTACATTTCTTTTAGATGTCAGATTCCCCTAAGAATTGAAATATTATAAACGTTTAAAGTTTGATCCTGTCGGAACTTCTTCAGATGCATGCACACTGGGATGTATTTATCTATACACAAGCTTTGCAAAGACATGATCAGTTTGGTAACATTAATATTGTTGTTGTTGTTGTCGATGGTCGAGAACAAAATACATTTTGCATAACACAATCATATAAACAATGGGGGAGAGAGAGATAAATAAATGAAAGTTAGAGGTCCCGAAGTTTAATCTTGTTCAACAGACAGACTAAATTGGACCATCTAACACTGCAACAAAGGTGTTGTTCATCAATGACCTCACAAAGATTATAATGCAAACTGCCCCTTTGTGCGAGACAAAATGATAATATTTAGGTATCTTAATTCTCAGAAACGGAATGATTACCTATGAAGCACATTGAAACACATTTTAACAATTTTTGTTAACCGTGCAATCAACCATGCATATTTTACAGTTCAGTCCCACATATATATAGGCCTAAATAGGCCTATGTCAAATGAACTACTTACGTTACGAAACCAGGCCTGCTCGTAAGGTACATAAGAATCCCAAGTGACCGTTAATTCCTTTATCTTTTTACTAAATAACAATTAATTAAGATAGGATATCAACAAATGAAAAGACTAAGTTTTAATTCTATGCAAAGCAACTGCTTTTAAATGCTCCTCTCCGACAACAAAAATGACCTCCCAACCTTCATATTTCCAAAATAGATTTTAAATTTTCTTGATGTCAACGACTCGGACGAGGAACTTCGTTAAACAAGTTATGCTTTGCTATGCAGTCTATATTGACGTCCCTTCTGCCCCCCCCCCCCCCCGCACCCCCTCCAACCGGATAACGAGAGAGCGAGAAAGAAAAAAAGAAACAGTTACCACGGATGTATTACAAATTCTTAGCGGGATTTCACGGCTTTGATTTAACCCGATCTTAAGCTTCATTAATTTCTATTATCCACCTCCGTATAAGCCTCATTTTTTTTTGTCAAATATAAAAATTATTACATAGATGCGTGATAGCTTTGTAAATATTCATCAACGCCGACAATATACCTCGGCATCATTATGTTTGTACATTCTGTTACAATATGAGCCCAGATGTCACTGCTGGGAGATGTTATAGTCGCAATACATGCTAGTGACTCCCTCGAGTCAGTGGTAACAGTTGCTCTTGGCCTAGCGGAGCATTCTGGCACTATAGGCTATCTATATATAACATATAGACAGGCATATATGACTCGGATAACTTTAAGATCTGAATCTGCTAGAAGTGGGTTGTCGTAGCGGGCTAGTTTGTATTTGTCATTTGCTACCCTACCAGTTCAGATTTTGAATGAAAGAAAAATGATATTGTTCGGCCTATACTGGTCGTATAGCTATCACGTTAAATGCTAAACGATGCACTGAAGTCAATTTAACTGAATTCAGCTCAATTGAGTCCTGGAATTTCATTTTTAGTTTGCCTGCAACTGTTGTCAAACTGTTTATCTTCTGCAAGAAGTCGGTGTATATGTATCAAAGTTGTGGGGGGAGGGGTTCTATAAGGTTTCGATCCAGCTAGGTAGGACCTTCGTCAGAGGCAGAAAACATAGGTTTGTCAAATATTTTCGTTGCTGGAATAAAATTAGTCTACGTCATCATAGAACGATAAAAATCAGTATTGATTTGTTTATTGCTTTGTCTTTCCCCCTACAGCTAAATATCGTTTCCATTTTGTGTTGTAAATATGTAATCTGAAATATAACAAAACGTCTTTTACATGACAATCATTGTCCTATATTAGTTATTTTATTAATCCTTAAAACTGATTTTTTTTTTCTCTCTAAAATTTCACAATAAAATTTGTTAAATTTCAAACAAAGAAAAGAATTATGTAAAATGCACAAATGTCATCCGCAAAAATTTCTTTCTTTTTGTTTTCGTTTGAAATGATTTAGGTTTCAAAACAGGTTGATAAGTAAAATATTTGGTTTCCGAACCAAACTAAAAGATGACAACTTTAAAAGCAAAGCAATGAATTATTAACACCTCGGGAGGTAACGCAAGTCTTGTTACTTTTTAACGTTATATTTCTCCATCTAAACATTATCAATCATATATAAGCTATAGTTTTTTTTTTATCTTTCTTACTTATAATCTGCAAAAAAGCGATCTTCCAATCTTTAATTCAGCAGTTTGTGTTCATCATTAATTATTTTTAATTCACTTCCTTGCTTACCTATCTCCTCACAATTTGCATATTCTCGCTCTATCTGGTCCTAAAGGATCTGGTAACCTTTTGAGTACTGTACACCCTCAGAGACCGGTCACTTCCGGTCAACCGACCTCCTTATCGGAAATTAGAAAGAAGGGTCATCGTCTCTGACCTTTGGTCTATAGATATAGGCCACTGATCTGTACACTAGTGTACAGATCAGTGATATAGGCTACTACGCCCCTTATTCACAAATTGTTCAATATTTGAACGTAAGTTCAAAATGTCAGCATTAAAAGTTGAGTTTTTACTGAGCTGGTATATCTCGATTAGCTAATAAAAAATGAACAAAAAACTAAATCAAGACTTAACGTTGTGACCTTTACAACTGCAGTAAATGGTTGACAAGATACCTCCGTATATCATTCCATGAATGCACGGTTTATTGTAAGATGTAGTTTTATTAAAATTGCGGTCTATTTAAACATTTATCCAGTAAAAATTCGACTCTCTTTAAATTTTCAAAACTTTCCCCATTTTCTTTTATTTACATTTTCTATAATTTGGTGTTTTTCTATCCATATAATAACCAGTTTTTCATCTCAAATCAATATTTCATAATTTAATATTTGAACTTCTAAGAACATGGATCAGTTCAGAGCCTGTACTATGTGTTGTTTGTAAATGCACGCAAGTTTTATTTATATAAAAACAAATTCTAGATAACAAAATCCATGATATTATATGCAAAATATCTTGAAAATGTATTAAAACGCGATGGATAGGGGATTTTGTACCAAACAAATATGTCGGTTCGAAGATTTTTCTTTTCGAACAGTCGAACAAAGTTGCCTTCATCTATACCTCCCCCCCCCCCCCCCCAACGCCAAGAAGTAGGTTATAGTATTAAAACTGGATAGCTTTTATCAGCGTATATGCACCACCAAGAGATAAATTATATATATATAGATATATACATATATATATATATATACCTTACCGGTTTCGAACCTCTGGACATACAATCAGCGTCCATAGCCTAGTGGTTAGGGTGTCCGCGTACAGAGCGGGAGGCCCGTGGTTCGAATCCCGGTGGAGGCTGAAAGTTTTTTCACTGTTCTTGATTTTCCAACTCATTACGATTTTCATTTATATATATATATATATATATATATATATATATATATATATATATATAAATATATATATATATATATATATATATATATATATTGTTGAGCCTAATTAGTATGTAGGGTACCGCATGAACTTAAACAAATGAGTTGGTAATTTCCGATGGTATATTGAATATACACCAAACCCATTTATCAACCTCATAAAGCACTTTATATGTCAAACTTCATTTATTAGTTTTACTATCAAAGACAAAGAAATCAATGCCTTTCATCACTCTGTGCTTTGAGTGCCACGTCGAGCCACACACTTATAATGTTACCTATGCCGTGGCAGGGACACTCCTTCCCCGCGGTGAACAAAACTCCTGGAGACCGAAGACTACATATAGGTACTTAATTGAGCGGGCACCACGGGTACCATATAATGTCAAATGAAATTCGGAGATTCGTTCTTTTAGACAAAAAAGAAAAAGAAACTCTACTTGTGATTGTGACATTTTTAGAAGTACGGACGCGATGACGTCATTGGCAATCAATTTCATATGAGTTAAAAAAAAAATGATATTCAAAAAGCCAAATGGACATTTTTGGTTGGATAAAATGTAACTGAAAGAGCCAAATAGACGTTGTTGATTGGTTGTTTTGAACGAAAACACATTATTCTTAAGAATACTAATCCCCACCCCTTCCCCTGTACACATCTTCCTAAAAGGCAAATAGGGAGGGGGGGGATCGGTTAGTTAAAACAAGTACAGTTATGTTTGGCAAAATTTGAATAGACAATTGCAAGATATATTTTCAAGTTAAAAAGTTACAAAAGAATTGAGAAAATATTTTTTTTTTTTTTTTTTGTCCAGCGTTTTACGAAATTGGTTTGATTGCACGAAAAAAGCGAAACTAATACAATGATTGGACGAAAAAGATGCAAACAAAGAATATCTACTTGTAGAATAGAAACTAAAAACGGGAAAAGAGAGAGAATAAACAAGAGTAGTAAAACTTGTTCAACCATCCTTTTTACGGCAATTTGACACTTATTATTATTATTATTATTCATTATGCATCTAAGAATTGATTAAAGTCCCTACCGTATTGGTAAATGACTGCGTTCTTTTGGATCCCCAAGATTACCGTCTTACTATCAATGATTTCTCTTATGACCAGATACTGTTGCTGGTGTCCTTTCGATGAGAAATTATGAACACCATTTATAGGATATCTCAGTATTTTTACAACAATATAGGCGGGCCAGTATATAGTTTATACGTATCCCTTTATGTAGTAATGATATAGTAGTAACGCTCTATGCACATTGACTGTCGAACAAGCTAATATATTCTTTAAGTCTAACCTTCTTTACTTTCACTCATGAAGCATCTATATATAGAAGTACAACACGACGTTCTACTAGTTGTACCCCTTGTATGTATGGTGGGTGTGTAGTGCGGGGCGGGGTGAGGGGAATGGGCGGGGTGAAGGGGCTTGGTGGGTCTATGTGTCTGTTATTAGTGACGAGTTTCTTTCGCATCTTTCTCCGTTTTGTATTTTTTTTCCACGCAGAAAGCATTCTACAGCTCCACCTTGGACCTGCAGCTATACCCCTCCGTCTACCCCGCTCCCCGCTCCATTCATGACCTCGACCCCCCCCCCCACCCCACCCCACCCCGCATCCCCTTGCTCCTAACAAGTCACCTTCGGTTCCTCCGTTACATTCGAATAATATGTAATGTTCCATGGTAATGTAAATTGTTACATTAAAAACTTTACAATGCAATTTGTTCATAAACTTTCACAGTTTAAAAACTTTGTTTTTCTGGGAGATAACACGATTAAACTTTCAATGACTTGCTTAGCCTACTATAGGATCTCTCAAATTGTTGTACTCACACACAGGTATCTTAGTTAGGCCTATCACTCTCCAATTATGTGTAATCAATAGTTATGTATTAATTAATATTGCAAATACACCTATTAATTTATATTAATTATATCAGTGACATGTTTTGGGCCGAATAACAAAGTACAGCTTCAACAATCCAACTTCCTTGTCAAATAATTTAGTTTTTCTTTTGAGCGTTCATGCGCTTAAACAATAAATTATACTTAACTTCAATATTATAGACGGAAATTTCAGTCAATTCATATACTAAAAAGGCAGCATCGTGTGTTTATTCTGTTTTATATGACATATTTACTATAAATTTTTTTGAATAAATCCTAAAATGTAATGCTTTTATGTATTGTGTTATATAAATATATATAAATGTTTGTTTGTATTCATGAGGGGGAACATTTTCTCTAATGATCTAACATAATCTTCGCAAGCACCAATTTGTTATTATGGAGTGCCAAATGTACCAATAATCATTCACAACACGATGGTATCATGAAATCGAAAGTTGATGAAAAAATAGTAAAGACCGAATGAAAAAATGTTCTTTGTTTTTATCCATATCAGACGAACAAAGAGAGAGAGAGAGAATGGGAGGGGGGGGGGGGGGGACCAAGCACGCCGTATCCAAAAACATGTTGAAAGACAAACAATGCACCATAGAGAAGACCCCATGTCAAGATCAGAACACCTTCTGATATAGGCCAGTAATGCTTCAATTCGATTCGTGGTAGGCATGACACTTTTCCCACATTGTTTTCTTTGGTATTTGAAAATAACTCTCTCCCTCTTTCCCTCTACGTCTCACACCAGGTTATAAGTTAGAGAGAAATACTTTAAAATCTAAGAACCGACCCTCTATCCAGCTCGCTAAATTTAATTTTCGTAGAAACTATTTTAGTCATAGATTGTGGTGGTGTTTTCTCTGTGCGTCCCTTCTATATGTCCTCTATATGTCCTCCACCCTTGGCGCTAATTTCAATGTTTATTATATATATGGTACATATATATATATATATGTATATATATATATATATATATATACCTTGTCTTCTTTAACTGTTATAAAATAAATATAGACAACGATTCCCTCTAGTATAATAAGTGACTTTGTTCTTTGTTTTCTTTTGTTCTGCTATCAAGACCTTTACCTTTTGCTTTGACTGGCGTATTGTCCTCAACAATAAAACTCTCAGGGCAATTGGTTAACCGGTCTGGTTCGAGACCCCCTCCCAGAAAAACCAAACAGTGATAAATTAAGTCCCGTCACGAACTGCTTAAATTTGAGTCGAAGTCTCATGGAGTTCTGTATAGCTTTGCAATCCACTCATTAAGAGGGCTATCCATAGGTTCGGGGCTATCCGTTTTCCGTGGCATGCTGGGTCTATACTTATACCCAACAAGTCAAATTTGGCTAATGTTTCTAAACCACGTTGAGAATAGGTACGGATGCCCAGTATAACACCGTCTGCATTTCACTTTTCAATTTTTGTTTTAATTCATCCTCAAAATAACTATGATATTTCGCTACCTAATGCTACTTCGCTTTTCCTTATCTATTAATATTTGATTAATTATCACATCATTACTGTATTTGACACAGTATGTGCTTGACTTTTGATGTCTTGACGACAAACTTGATTGAATCAAATCGGAGAGAAACGGATGAAGTCGGAATATCGCAAAATATGATTATGTTAACCTAGTTTAAACAATGTTAGGTACATTTGCTATGAGTTACTAATGTTAGGGCGACACAATTCTATCAGTACCCCCCTCCTTTCCCCCACCGTCCCATCAAAAGGAATAATCATGTGTACGTCGTTACTATGACCTTAACCTGCGCAAATGAAGTCATGTTCAACTGGTCACTGCAGAAAGAAAGTTATCGAGCATTTTATCTTCTTTTTCTTTAATAAACATCCAATAATCCATATAACTTTTTTATGTATACATTTTGGAGATAAACAAACAAACGAACGAACAACAACAACAATATTATTACACAAGTAAACCAAACCATTACAACAAGCTCCAGTTTTATTATCAAGGCCGTTGAAAACACTTCAGGTGAGTGTACGAGATTCTATTGTTGGACGGGAGTAAAAATCTGCTGTCTTTAAAGTTTTGATTATTTTGGCATAAATACGACACCCCACGCTTGTAATCGTGTGAAGTGAGGAGTTTCTTAACAAGCTGTCGCGTTATAAAAAACAAAGAAATATCTTCACCCCCTTTTGACCCAGTCGACAGGAAGGGACAACATGGGGTCTGCTCTTTTGTACTTTATGTAACAAAAGAAGCATGTGAAGATGTAGAACACGTCAATTTCTAAACTGACGAAAAAGAAAAAAATGAAATGTTGCAATCATATTGGAGTTGTATAGTCGCCACATTCGATGGAATCATAGTAGACTGTTAAGAAAGAAGAACTTAAATAATGTATCTGGCAACATAGTAATTTGGCATAAGTCCAACAAAACTCACATGTATAGGAATGATGATATTAACCACGGAGATTGATCTCAGAGGTTTTCAAAATGATGAAACCATAAAATCATGACGATCATTTTTTTCTTGAGAGAGACAAGATCCCGCTCTGTTTTAAGAAAAAAGTACAATAAATATGGAACTCGGTAATTATTTGAGAAATCAATTCGTTGGTTACACGGGGACGACGGAGCACATTTTGAGCTATGGGATCGGGTGGAAGGGGGGGGGGTGGAGGTACGGGTAGCAGGGATGTGTGGAACATTGTTCTCTGTGAGATCAAAATCCATTAAAGATAAAAGGTGTCAGGGCTTCTGACAAACGTTTTGAATTATTATAACCGGTTATTTATTAGATGATGAACAATTTTTTTTGGCTATCGTTTGATTGTTTTCAAATCGAAATTTTAGCTTTCTCATATAGTTCCACCAGCCCCATCCTTCCCCCATCCACCCCCTGCCCTTTGTTACAGCCGCATATGTACCTCTCTGTTAGATTGGAGTTGTATCCAACCAGAAATTAATATTCATGACTTTGTCAGAATGTTCGCAACTTACAGCCAAAACCAACATGCAACTTCGAAGCATCATGACCCCATTCCCTATGATAACGAATTGTGAAAACTAGATCATGGACACACCGGTTAATTCCAACCTTGCAAATTTTAAGATATATATATGATATTTCATTCATGGCACCAACTTTTTACCGTAGATAATTCACCTGTTCGAAGATAGCAAACTAGATTGGACATCTCTCAGTTTGAGAAATCGGTGTATCTCGCGCTGCTGTCCCACCACAAGATGGGACCATCTCAGTACCTGCTGCTAGATAAATATGGGATCAGGCAATTAAAAGATGAGAGAGTAGAAAACATAGGAGGAAACAGTGTATCGGATTGTCCAATTGGAATGTCTCGGGGAAATATTTATTAACTTTCACCTTGTTTTGTCTTTATCATCAACATATACTTTTGATTGATGTACTGTCATTGTTCATTGTTAATACGTATGGACAAAGGGAATTATGCCAACCAGTGACGTCACATGGTACAATTTCCTCTTCAATGTACAGTGTCTATACTACATAGGTATATAGATATATGTGTGTGTTTGTATAGACCCGTACAACGAAGAAGTGAAGACATTAACTGATCATGCGTATAGTTCGAATATAGAACTTTTGAATATTCACGAATATATCTTGTGTTATAGTAAGTTGGCCTGACGTTTCGATCCTAGCAGGATCTTCTTCAGAGGCTAAATGACGAATATATCTTATAAACTGATTTGCTCGACTATAGCCTTTATAGTATATGTAGGAGAAGGATGTATAGGCATATATATATAGCGAGTATTAGTATACATAGAGAATGATATTATCTAACAAGGTTGCCTAGCTTTACCAGGGCCTGTTCAATCATGTGTTTTAAAGAGGGCGAGAGAAGGAGCAAAAGGCCATACAGACCCCAAAATTTCACATTTGTGCAGAATGCTTTCATGCAGTGTTCAATCTTAGGAGCCTTGGTGCCCATTTGTGCAAGACTGTAGGGGCGAATGTTTTACTGTTTTACACTGGCCAGAATTATAATCTTTCGCAGGAGTCACCAATTGAGATCCCCTCACAGGATGTATACCCTACTGGTCCATATACTAGCATTAAAGAGGGAGGATAACGTGGTAGGGGGGTGGGGGAGGGGTGTTTGGATTTCAGCATAAATTTTAGGATCGAAACCCTAACAAATAGAGGAATTTTGTTGCCCCTTCATATAACATACCTTCTTCACGCAATATGGACACCTCGTCCCTCTTGAGCTAAGACGAATCACAGCATAAAACACAAAAAGGCGAAAACCTTCCCCATTGGAGTTACCATTTATTTAAATTGTCAAAATTTCCCCTATTACATGTTCACTTCACTAAAAACCTTTATATTAAGGGAATTAACATACGTCTCCCTCCCACTAAAACAATTGACAAAAACAATAACCAATCAAATCCCCCAACCCCCCCCCCACCCCACCCCAAAAAAATACATAGATAACTTAAATTACGTCTAGATTGTATATAGAATGGATATAAGCGACTATTTATCTGTTAAGGGTAACAAAACAATGTATCATAATTATATCTAATCCAGTTTCAAACACACTCAGAATGAAAAGACATACTTAACGATATCAAAGACCTGCTCGTGATCATTGTGAATTTCTAAATCACTCTTTGGCACCGATCAAATGTAAACATATATAATTGATATCATCCTGGACCTGTTATTGCCTTGTTTCATAATATATGATGTTAAGGATTTCAGGACTGCATGAAAAAGATACTACAAGAAAACCGTGTGTATGTTGTATATATGGCACTCTGTATATATATTTAAATTGAGAAACAACTGTAAAATTAAAGCAGTCTGTCGAATATCACAGTATACTACTCAATAATTAAAACATTTAGGATAAATATCTTTAAAAAGTGAGGGGTTTGTTTCCTAAATTATCTTGCAAAAAATAATAATAATAATAATAATAAAGCTGTGACAGAATAAAAATCAAGGAAAGAAATCGAGGTTGGTCATTAAATTATTTTTATTATAATAATAATTTAGAGAAAATTATTATTTCAAGTGAATGCGGCCAAAAAGAAAGAAAATTAATCAAACTCTTGATACTGCTAAAGTTTGAAAGAAAACAAAATGGCGATGTTGTTTGTGAGTTGAACGGATCTTAATTATATGGGTGTCGGAAATAACTCTATAGCTGAAGGTGTCATGGTCCTTTAACATCCGGGATGTCCAGCCCGGAAGTAGGCTGCCAAGATAATTAAGATGGATTTAATCATGTCACAGTGCAAGTGTATCGCGTAAAAGGATGACTTTATATTTCCAAATGCCATTGTCCAAATTTTAAATATAAAAAATATTGTCCTTTAATATATGATAAATCTCCGGAATGCTCCTTTAAGGTTAAACTGATGATGACGTCACGGCCATTGGATGTCTAAACGTTAATGTTAACCAAACATGTTATGTAAGGTCATTGATTCTTAGATATTCTAATTGAGTTGTATGTTGCATTCACAGGAGGACATTGATATAATGGTCTGTTCGTTAGACTTAGTAGTCCAGCTACTTTAATTGATGAGCCTCATATTGTTTACATGGTCATTCCCTAAAATGTAAAAGTGTTATAGAAATATAACCTGAACATCAGTGTCTTTTAACAATCTACAACATATTATATTTGAATGTTGTGTTGCACGTCACCCTTTAACGGTATAGCCTATACCGTATACTATACATATAGCCGGTAAATCAAATTGTAAGACCACACAGTCAATGTAAGCCAGGTAACCATTATATCATAAGCTAAGAAGCTAAATAAACTATAGCAAGCGATAACACCATCATAACACCATTTGGTAGTAACGGTTGATTTGAATTTTGTGTCTCACATCACCCTTTAAACGTAGCCTACACCGTATACTTTACATATAGCCGGTAAATCAAACTGTAACACCACACAGTCAATGTTAGGATACGGATGTATACCAGGCATCGAGTATGATCATAAGCTGAGAAGCCAAATAAACTAAGCAAGCGATAACATTTATCTGAACACTAATCGGTAGCAACGGTTAATCGATTAACCAATCAGACTGAGTAAAGATAAACTACGGTACATCGCGAATAAACTATCGCTTCAATTTAAAATCATTTTAAATGAGAACAATTGTGTTTCATCAAACAAGTTGTTGGTGCATATATCTGACTTTTTGAAAATGGGTTAGGAAAACAAAGTAGGGGGAGGGAGGGAGGGAGGGAGGGGGGAGTTTAGGTGTACATGGGAGGAGAAATGTTCGGACCATGCTTTTCTTCAACTATTGTACATGGTGTTCTTGAGGCTATACAAGAACACTTATACCCTATACTTTATTTTATGTAAAAAACAACAATAGTAACAAACAAGTGAATCAAGAAGTAAATGGGGATAAGGAATCGGAAATGTTAATCCATTCACCGGACTCCTGTTAATAGCTTTGTATTTGTACCCACATGGAGGGGAATACTACTGTACTCATACTGTTGTATACTCGAACTCATGCTGTTGCACTCGTACTCATACTGATGTACTCATACTCATGCTGTTGTACCCATGCTGTTGCACTCATACTCATACTGTTGTACTCGTTCTCATACTGTTGTACTCGTACTCATGCCTGTTATACCCATGCTGTTGTACTCATACTCATACGGCTGTACTCATACTCACATTGTTGCACTCATACTGGTGTACTCATGCTGTTGTACTCGTACTCATGCTGTTGCACCGTTACTACTAAGCCTGCATGCTATTGATGCAACCACTTAAAATGCTTGCGGCAACGTAACAGCAGTATTATGCCAATAAGAGTATCGAATTAAAGTCTGTTTCTTCAAGTTGTTGTCTTCCAAAATTGACATAAATTACTCTGAAAGTTTGAGTTATATTATATGATTACGTATACTAACCTCACTAAACATCCGCTACAAAATGTTTTTCTATCAATACACTATAATTAAGTTTTCCTGTTTGTAATCCCGTTTTCTTTGTTTTTCTTTGTCTTTTCACTGATTAGTACAATTTCAAATGCCTTTGTTTTCCGACTTCCGGTCCTTTTTACTCATATCATATTCCCACAAACTTCCTTTGCTCTCTTTTGTATATTTTCTTCTTCCTGAAAATTTCAGATGTTGTTTTCATTAGACTCTATAATCAACCCCCCCCCCTCTTTTTATTTTTCTTCTATATTCCACTCCTTACTATATAAAATCTATTTTCAAAAAATTGCTGACCCTACTTCCGGCAAGAAAATACACTTGTTCTTTTTCCTCTCTCTTTCTCCTTATCTCTCTCCTTTTGGTCTAAGATGTTATCTTTGGTACATTTCCGCCCATAAACTGATTGATTCTACACTCCATAGGCCTATTTTCCACCCTGTAATATAGCTTCTGATATTTTATGTCAATTTGTGTTCAACCTCTTAATTTATTTACTCAATACTAGCCAACCTATCGTGAATACAATTTAACTTGTCTCTCTCTACGTGTAGAGAGATTTTTCCTCATTTTGATATAATCCCTTGTTCCCACTTCCTGTTATTTAGTTTCTTCCCCCCTCAAAATAGAGGAAAAAAAATAGAGATGTTAAGGATACGGTTTTTTTTTTTTTTTTTGTCTATGGGTATAAAGTCCAACCCGTTTTACGGACATATGGCACACTTGAGTATCAACCTGTTTGGGGCTTAGCAATAAACCATCCATTCTACCTTCTATACTAAGAAGGCTAATTGGTTATCACAACGCGCAGCGACAAAGTACATACCTAAATACTATAGCAGATATAATTATGGTCTGTTGAGCTATCGAGTGGCGCATAGTTATGTATATTTAAAATACAAAATCGGGGGCGCATGTCTGAAAGTCGTAAAAAAAAAGCTACGAAGTGTTAACCAACTTGGAGATAAAGTTTACAGTTTCGCGACAGGTCACACAACCGAGACAGCGAGCGGCCAACGTACACCTCCTTCTCCCCAAGTTGTGATATAATCGTTAGGCGAAAAACGAGATTTTTATCATTGTGAATTGCGGGTTGGGTTTCATTGTTGACAAGTATACGTTTAACGATAGACACCAATTTTTAAAGAAGTTTACTGGGACGACAATATCTATCTTTTCTTATCCTATTCTCACTCACCGCTAGCCAAAACCGTTTGTTTGGAAAACAAGATGATTATTTCAGACTTTGTGAGCCAATTTCCATATTTTAACGAAGGAAACGGTAAGAAAATATTTATATACCTATATTTTCACTTTGATGTTTTCGTTTGTTTTTTAGTTCGTTAACTTAAACGTCTTCTTCTTTCTTTGTTTTAATAATTATTTTATATTTTTGATGTGTTTTTGAAAGGTTTAAACATTACATACACATTCATTATTTAAAGAAAAATACCTTACTTAGTTTATAAGTCTGACATAACTTTGTTTGTTTGTAAGAATTTCAAAGTAAATCATATAATCATTGTAACGTTATTTGAATGTACATAAGCTGTTCCATTGTAATTAGGGTTATGAAATTTGTAGTTTACACCGACCATAAAGCGGTGCCGCACTACACTAGTAAGCTCTCTATGGGCATGCTATTTGTTAAATTTGTAAAGTTACCTTTTTTGGTGAGGCTTTGAAAAGAAATTAAAATTGATCTATTAAGAATAACCAGACAATAGGCAAGTTACGAAATAAACTGTTCTCTAACTGTTTATTGGCAGGGTTTTGTATACCCATGACAATCGTAAACATTTAACTTTTTTGTTTTCAATTTTATTAACTTTTTGTTGTTCCCATTCAGCACATTTTTTTTTTCTTCTTAGCAACAATCACTACCGCGGTAATTTAATTTTGTAAATGTTCGTTTGACTATTATACATTTAATATAGCAAATTCAATGGACAAAATTGAAAGACAAGAGTTGATGATAATTTTTTTTATCAAACCTACGCGGATTTTTGGACTACACACAGTTTTGTGTGCGTGTGTCTGTGTGTGTGTTTGTTTAAAATCCAATATTCGATTCAAGCTGATATTTGACAGAAATCTAGATAAAGAATATCAATCTAAAACTGAAATATTTTCTAATAAGTTGCTATCATTTCACTATCATTATGTTTTGCGATGTTGTTGCTTTTTTTCGTAAATCATGTGCTTAATTCAATCCCATAACGAGACCTTTGACCGACAAATGAACGGGAGCTGCATGCCTGTCGTGTCCCAACGAATAACCTGTTATATATCTCGTAAACTCTAAATTAAAGGAAATTAACCCTATACCGTAAAATTGAGCGCTGCAGGATGATAAAATATTTAAAAAAAAATCTTTCTATTTTATACCCGATATCGTCATATTTCTTTCTCCTATACTTTTATCGCAGTAATAATATGCCGTTCCCTATTTCAAACACAGTACAGTATTTACAGCGATATTTTGCATATAAAACACGACGCGGTTAGTGTACACATTTATTGACATTCGTACAACATTTGTGATGCTCCCTCATGAATTCTCGAATAACGCAATCAACAATGCAGCGGTTTATTGGCGAAATTTCTGTTATTTGAATTACTTAAGAAATGTTGTACTTGTGTGTGTGTTTTTGGTCATATTTCAAGTTGTAAGAAAAAGGTTAAACAATCAATTTGGGGTTGGGAAATAAGGGGAGGGAGTGGTTGGGGTGCGTCATAAATTTGTGAGCCTAAGAACAATTGTAACCATAGTGATAATATAACTCAGTTCCAATGACATGATGACTGTAACATCGAATGGGAACACATCCTTTTATTTTCCTTGTTTTTAATATAAATGTTCTCAATTTTAATTTTTTTTTAATATATATATATATAATTCCATATTAACCAAATTATCACATTAAAGTCTCCCTCTTCCACCCTCCCAACCCCCCCCCCCCTCCCAAACGAAAATAATAATAATAATGATAACAATAATATGACATAAGGAATAATGTTCAATTCTGGCTCATTTTATTCGATTAGTTATAGTTAGTAATTTCTAATTAACAAGTGAAATTTCTAATTATGCCCATCCAATTTTGTTACTATTCAAGAAACAAAACTGATATAAATAATATTTATTTTATGGTGCCTACTACATAAAACTTTTGTTATACCACAGTGTCTATACTTTTAATACTATGTTCCGTAAAACGGGGTTCTTTCACGGACCCCCCCCTCTCTCTATCTTCCCCCACCCTCGCTTTCTCGTTCCTTTCTTCCCCTCCTCTTCACAATCCTCCAGATGGATTTTTAACCATGCTCGTCAGTAGACTTATTCACAGAGTTTTTACCAACTAATTTTTTATTTATTTATTTTCTTGGTAAAGATTTTCGTATAGAGGATTTATTCATCTTGGTCAGTGATTCTTTTTTTTTCATGTTTTTAATCTTCCTATAAATTACAGTTATTTGGTTGATTTTCCATTTTTGAAACAACAACAAAATTAAGAACGAAAGATCCAACCAACCCCCCCCCCTCCCCATCCACCAACCCCTTCCTTAAAAACAAATATATAGAATTTATAAAAAAAAATGCCTGTTAAAGGTATTTATGTTTCTTTGTTGCTGTTGCTTTTAATTATATTTCTGTACTCCAAAAGTTGTTGAAAAGTGTTCTGTCCAGTGTCCCGTATGGGGATGGATGGGGGGGGTGGAGGATGCTAAAAAGTGCTAAAAGATTTCAAATGTACATTCCTGCATATTCCGGGCGCTCCAAATCATTCCTTAACTCACACATTTTATTGTGTGAGTATTTGAGGGTATTCAGCCTGCAGAAAATGACCATTAAAGTAAATGATAATTTTACAATTATTTGAGCTTTACTGGCAAATTTTGGAATAATGGTAATAATATTTAATCTCGACCGGACTCATATAATACCGTACTTAATACACCTTTGATTTGTTTGTTTTTTCTTCAAATTTCATAAATTGTTTTTACTTTATTTTCAGATAAGGTATCGTTTTAGATAATCACTCAATAATAATAATAATAATATTAAATAATAATACCTTTGTGAAGTTTATAGATGATGTTCTTTTTTATTAATTTCATATTTGTTAAAACAATTACCAATTATCCTCTTACCATGGGGTCCGACGACCACTTCAGATGTTTTTATTAATCACTTGTGGACCACATGTGACCTTTAAACCCCAAGTGTACCCTCGCGCGATTACCATAGTAACAGCCTGGTACCATTTGTCCCGTTAAAAAAAATCATAAAAAGATGTAATTCTTGCAAAAATATGAAAATGCTTCATTTCCATCTACACATTTTAACATTCATCAACGTCACCCTCTCCTTCACACAACCCCCCCCCCCCCCCTAAACAAAACGAATTCAATTCTCATCTTCACGAGGTAATATGAGTAGTCATGAGGTACACTTTGCACAGACATAATGGTTGGCAGAATATCTTCTTTTGTATTCTTTATAAAAAAAAAAAATGAAAAAAAAAAAAAAATTGGTGACTCGCTTAAAATACCTATTTGGTGAGGCCGAAGAAAGAAATGGCAAGTGCTTTTCTAACCATCAAGTTGAATTTGTATTATGAATTAATTAATTTATTGTTATATTTTACGAGAATTCTTTATCAAAAATTCAAATATTTCATTGGCGTTGGTCTCTTGTTTTTATTTGCTCTTCAGACTATCCCTTAATATTTTCATCTAAGGATATCTTTGTATTTTTTTTTATCATTAACAAAATATGTATTACTATTTTTAGCGTTCTATATATCTTCATGGTGTCAGTACAATCAACTTTGAAGAATTTCTCTTTAGATCTAAAAGAAATTTAAAATTACAACAGGAACTTCCATTTATGTCATAGTGTGGCCAACAACATTACTACTTTTAAGAATTTATTTAAAAAAATCTTAGCATTAAAATACATTTTGCATGTATACTTTTCTTCATTTATCATTTTAACATTGATTTTTTTTTTCAATTTATTTTGCTGTCATAAAACCTCAAACTATTCACAGTGACACACAATTTTTTTTTTCACGGTAAACCATGTAGTTGAAAAACGCATACACCTCCCCCTTTCGCATTCTTAATTATGAATATGCTGAAAATCCTCTTTGTGAATAATTTTTTTGTACCATATCGTAAAACTTTTCCTCCCGTGTATATTTTTGGCTATTTGTTTGGAATTCGACAAATAGGTGTAACGGTATAGTTATGGTGATATTACCACAAAAGCTATTCCTATCCACAGAGAAAACATGTAAACTTTTGTTGTCGACCGAAACCATTTTGTGATATGGAAGAGAAAGTACCGTACAAACGAAATAGTTATTAGCCTTGGTACTTGTATGCGGGTCGAGTGTGAAGTTTTTTTTTACATTATTTATATACGACAAGCCATATCCGATGTGTAACGGTAAAACGGTTGATTCTACATATAGATAAGATATATATATTTATTTCGTCCATAAGAATATGGAAATTTGTCTCCCTGCAGCAAAAAGGTTAAAGTATCAAATATTAAAGTTACAAATTATGGCAATTAATGATGTTCATTCCAGACATAAAATTACTATTCATTATACTGTTTTACAACGTATTCTATCTCGGTTTATCTTTTGAAACGACAGCGGTGTTGAAGTGATTCTGTGGTATACGCCTTTATCTCTAAGTGGTAACGTTACCTTCAAGAAACGAAACTGGCTTCGTTTAGAAAGCTCAGTGATTGTGGTTGTTTAGTATAGTAGTTATGTAATTACGCTGTATTGTCGTTTTTATTAACAGTCTGTAATATGAAAATTTGAATTAGGAAGATTCAATAGTGGAAACTTTTGTTTTGTTGCGAAACTTCGAAGCGTATATGTCTGTGTGTGTGTGTTTGGTTTGCTGGAAAGCCATTTATTTGTACCTATCTTCAGACAAATGAAATACATTTTACGAATTAATGTTACTCATTTCAAGTTGTAAAGTCATCAATACTTATAATAATATTTGAAGCTATATATATAGTGCAGTATTTATAATTTATATAACAGCGAAATTTGCCAATTTTCACAAAGTAGATTCTGTTTATGTGTCGATGCGACATGGAATATTGTTTTTTACTGTTTTGTTTACTTTTCACAGTAATTAATTAAACAAAAATTGGTCATTTAACGAAATGAAGAAAGTTTATTAACAAGAAAGAAAATTAAGAATATATTAAGTAGATGACATTTCTGAGCTGTTTTTATTTTCATCTTCTCGAAAGTAGTTAATATTTATTCCATTTATGTCTTTGAAATATCCATGATAATTTAAAGAATTTCAAAGATTCTATATCGAAACTAAACGACATCGGAGCCGCCAATATATGATTAATTTTACTCGCTTTCATGCATGTGTATTCATATCCCAACATTCAAACTACAAACTTTATCACGTTCTCTCAGGATTACGACGTTCAAATTGCTAACGTCAAAACTGAGCGAAATTTCTTTCATTGTTGGAAACATATTTTCGTTTTGTAGATATAATGTCATGCATCATTGATTTGTTTTCTATCTTTTTTGATTTGTATTTATAGATTCCTTTCAAAACGAAGAAATGACGCCCTCTTCAGTTCCTAGTGTACAGTCCCACGGTGAACACCATTTATCCAATCCCACCGCTGCTACCAGTCCGTCCGAAAAGCAACGGTCAGAGGATACCGATGTCACCATCGCGGAGAAGAACGAAGACAGTTCGAATAATAACAACACGGACGCGCAATCGACGAAATCGGACGACCCGGACAATGACGACGCACGGAGTGAAAAGGATGATGGGAAAAATTCGGGTGGTGACGACAGCAAGCGGAAGAAGCGACGTAACAGGACAACGTTCACCAGTTTCCAATTAGAAGAAATGGAAAAGGTCTTCCAGAGGACACACTATCCTGATGTCTACATGCGGGAACAGCTAGCACTGCGGTGCGATTTGACCGAGGCCCGTGTTCAGGTAAGCTTCGACTATATGATTTTTACTATGAAGATACTATATGTGTCCCTTCCATCTGTTTATTTGTTCACTCTCTTATTTCAGTAGAGTGAAAATTCAATCTAACTGTTTAAGTTTTCTCTCTAATCTTTTGAAATTATCTACCAAATCTTTCTAGGCCTATACTTGATTAAAAAAAAAACGTTAGAACGAAAACTCGTCGTCACAAACGTTTGCTATTATCAGGGAGAATTTGTTTATATTTTTTTATGATTCATATGTAATCATGAAATAAAAGATTTGTATAAATTGGCAGTCTATCAAATTTAGAAGAGAAAACATTTTCTAGCAAATCAACCTGAAGTTCTGCTGCATTATTCCTACTATAAAACTTTACAATTCTCCTCTGTATTGCGCCTCCCCCTCTTCCTCCTCCTCCTCCTCCTCCTCCTCCTCCTCCTCCTCCTCCTCCTCCTCCTCCTCCTCCTCCTCCTCCCCTTCTCCTCCTCCAACGATATTTATTGTTTGAACCTAAAGGCCTATACTATAGGCTGTATGGTTCGACCTTCATACAAATCTAAAGACATGGGCTCTCTATTACTATAAGGTATATACGGTAGGTCTTTAGAATCAATTTTACACCCTTAACAGATCCTTTTTGCATCACCGAATCATATCCGTAGTATTGTTTTTGGTCGATTTACCCATTAAATGTGTTTGAAATATTTTCAAAGCAAGGTGTCTTTATCTCTAAATATTTGCTCGCAATCGAATCCATTACAACTTTCTACATGTTTGAACAGCTTTCTAATCTGTCTCAAATTCCATCAAGTTGTAAAGTCAGAAAATTGTCACGTTTCACGGGAACTTTTTGAATATGTCATTTTTGACAAGCTTCCCGTTGATTCAGAGGGGTGGGGGTAACCGGAGCCCTCTTGGCGCGATCAGAGACCACTTCATTCGCAGGTGGAATCCTTCATTTTCGATAATACCGCAAACAACCTCTCTGTTTGGTCTCCACCAAAAAACATAACCTGAAATGTCGGAGTTTTCTTTTTATATCATTGAATTTAGCTTTGTTTGGTCTCCGTCATTAATGTAAGGTTTCTTGTACACGTTAATTATACATCACGTGTATTAGCAAATAAAACCAATTATGTGATGCAACTGCGCATGCTCAGATCATTTGATCTTAAGAAGCAATAGGCAGTTGTTGACCATACACCATTGACCATATTCCACACACTACTGACTACAGAGATGTTAATCACCAATTAATTAGTACATTGTCTTTCTTTCTTTTGTTCCTTTTTTTGAGTGTATGTTGGATTGTTTTTTGGATCTCTCCAACTTTCTCTCTGTTTTATAAGGTTGATCTCTCTGCCTCTCGTTATCTCAGTCTCTCTGTCATATTGCCATGAAAGAAATGAGCTTTTCCTTTTTTTTTACTTCAAACGTATAGTCTATCGTTACAATGCTAAATATGTAGAGGTACATGCATAGCATAGGGAGGACGTGGCTATATTTTTTGCCCCTTTAAGCATCAACCTTTACATAGGAAAACATAGGAAGTGGTTAATTTTAATTTAAAAAAATTGCATTTAACAAATTTACGTGCTAGCAGAAACGAAAAGGAAAGTTCCTAAATTTTCGAGTTTCACTTGTAAAAATGTACAACAACAGTCTTCTACACTAATTGATTACAACTTCCTTTAAATAGCAATTTATCATTTTCATTTAAACGTCATCAACGTGAAATGGTCTCCACCAAACCCAAACCCCATCCCAGCCACACCCACCTCCTTTAGGGCTGTTTTAACCTTTATATAATACATACATCTACTGTTGTTTGCAAGTTCTCGTCCACCTTCGTCTAACAGATGGGATATTATAGTATAAGGTTTTTACCTTAGGTCGTAGAAGTTTCATATTTGGCGCGCATGTTTTTATCCCCCATCTATATGCACCCATCTGCTGACTATATACAGGGCACCGCCAAATTAGGCTTAGTAAAAACGAAACAATTGACCCACTGTCACAGGGTGGTCCTAAAGGGAACATGATTTTTAGTCATGTTTTCTCTATGTTTTGGGGGCAGAGGAGCCAGTTATGAAACAAGAGACGATGTCGGGAAAGAATGACGGAACTTACCCGCTGATTCTGTTGTCGCGCGGAGTTTCTTGAGACAAAAGGATGAGTCGGAGTTAAGACAGATGCTTCTGGAAAACTCGGTGTATCAAAGAAATAGTGTTTCAAAAAAGTACAAGGATCCATTCAAGAATTTGCTCCAAAAAAAGAAGAATTAGAAAGAAAAAAGGAAGCAAAAAGAAGAAATAGAAAGAGTTGAAATTCTCTGTGACATATTTGTGAGCAAAGTCGTGTGCACCCCCAGTCCCCCCCCCCCACCCCAGTCATCTTAAGTCATGACCGCGAACACGTGATCACGACCATGGTGCGTCTGCCATACAGTATTGCAAATTCCCTTGGAAAGAGCTGAGGTTATATGTAAATGATCTAATTTAAAAGAGAAAAGTTTATGTTTCATAAATTCGTAAGAAAATGAAAGTAACAGAAGACACACTATACGTAGCATGTTAGTGTCGTAGATATTTGAAACTAAAAATATGGGTACGTCTTTTTCTAAATCTACACACGGGAGCCATCATTAATTCATTGTATTTGTTTATAATGAGCTTTGATTAATCATTGATAGAGGAATCACGTCTTCGAATGTTAGACGTGCAAATGCTACCAGCTATAACATAGCGCAGAGAGATAAGCATATTACGTGAATCATGTTTATCGCTAGTTTCTTACAAATCAAGATAATATTTAAAAAAAAAAACAAGACAGACAGACAGATAAAAGTAAGACACGCGACAATATATCCTGTTTTCTCCGAATCTATTCAGACTTGAAAAATTGATATGTTTTACTTTTATTTCTTCACCTAACGTTTTTGTCTGATTTTCGCACTTAGCACAAACACATTGCAGTTAAGTTGAACACTGTAGAGTGACGCAACCGACTTGTAGTAAGTGTGTGTTCATAGTGCTATTTGAAAATCGCTATACATTTACTCATGAAGTTATACTCGTAGCACGCGCACGCGTACTTGGGGCATTTTGTAAATCTAGTAAATAGATTCTAGAGCCAGATTGAGTACTCACCAAGCTTGTACTCGTATGCGGCGTACTCATATATCAAATAGAAATTGTAATTGTACTCGTAATCATGGTTCTCAGGACATTTTGAATAGTAGCACAGATACTGCAGTGCACGATTAAGAGCATGGACTCGCGCATAGGGATTAATACTCGTACCCTCAAACCAAGATAAGTTCTAGTTGTACCCCCGTACTTGAACTCTAAGAGGGTACACATTAATGACGGATTTTGTCATGAGTGAGATTAACACATTTAGCCCTAAAAACTTGTCTGATTAGATATAGCTCTTAAATAAGTGAATATTTAATGACAAATTTGGCAATCTTTCAGAAAGGATTAAATTTCTTAACTAGTCTATACTTGTTGACAATTTCAAAGGGTGAATTCTGAACAATTCGGGAAAATCTAAAAAAAAAAAAATTCCTTTTCTTTTTGGAGAAAAAGAGAACTCATCCTTGTCAAACTATTGCTATTGCTATTATACTACGTTGATAAAGTGTAAAAGCCTTTTTTATTTTTTGTTCACAATGTTTCCTTCTGTTTTGTTATTTGGGAGGTTTATAATATGTTTTATTGAATTGTCAGTGAGTGTTTATCGATTTATAGCTGTGCTCAATTCCAAACATCAAAGGCTACTACTTTCGTCATTGTTAATTTTTGTACGCCCTCATCATCACTTTATAAAACTAGGTCACATGACCCTCTTGTTTTGGTCGATTTTCAAAATCCATGGGGTTACCCAATCTTTCATCAATATTCTACTTAAGTCTTATATACCAGCTGGTGGAAACGGAATCCCACAAAAATGCTTTTCAAACGACATCAAAGGGCGGGGGGATTTTCTCTTTTTTGAGCCTTATGTGTAACTCGAAAACGTTGTCTCTCTAAGCCCCTTTTCTCCTCTCCTTTTTTTTTTTCCTCATATTTTTTGTTGTCTCAAACCGCCTCCGATGAGCCAATCTTGCTTGTAGAGAAGTTGTTTCTCCACTGGGAATTATTCATTCTAAAAACCGAAACATCCAAATTGGTTTTGAACAATTACAAGTTGGAACAAGGAAATTTATACCCTTAGGATGAATAAAATAAAAATTCCGGACTTAATTCTAACGTGTTCGTCAAATCGTAGCAACTGGTGAAACAAAACCATAAAAAATTGATAACTACAAATACATATAAATATCTTTTTTTATCGCCATTTAAAAAAGTTCCAAACTAATGAAAACCTGATTTGTAACCCTTAAGAATTAATATTGATTTTTATTTGATGACCGCATAAAATCTTCGTCTAGAGGACGAAATGGAACCCTAGGGGCATTTTAATCAATTGGAAATATTTTATTCTTTAATTTGTAACAGTTTAAGGAAACAGAAAAGATAAAAAACCAACACAAAAGATTTTAAAAGTTTTGGTTGGTTTATTATAAAAGGTCAGTCATACTGATACAAGTACTGTTACCCTGTTGGTGTATTATACGCATTGTTTTATTTATAAGTTATGACTGTGGTAATTAGCAAGAGGGGGCTCTATGACGGCAATGGTGTGTTTCTGTGTGGGGGGGGGCGGAGGAGGGGGGAGCCCGTCTTATTGTTATTATCGACTTTCTTGTAATGCCCTTGGATACATTATTTGAAATTTGATTATGCAGGATGGGGTGGGGTGGGGGTGAGCGGACGAGGGGAGGGAGGAGCGGGCATTGTATGAAGTCATGAAATATGTGATAGGTTTGGTTTGCATACATACATGCATACACACATTCCTACATACATACTGCATATACATACTGCATACAAACATACTGCATACATACATACACACATACATATAAAGAACTGACTGATAGACACTTGTGTTCGATATCACAAAAAAAGGTTTCCTGTAAGCGGGCTGCCCATCGCGACATTGACAGGTGACAAGAATGGAAAATTTCTCCCTTCGCTAGGAGAGATGTTTTTCCCCAGGCGAGCTTACGGAGAACCCCCGGGGTGCTACGTTACAACAACAAAAAAAGACGTCCATAGCTCGCCTCGGGGCAGGGATGGGGGGATCGTCGGCTACAGATCCAGCCGGGTTAACTCTGTGTAGTGTCGTTAGACATCCTAAATCCAACATATGCGGCTTTCACAAAGGGTTCAATTAACGTTATGTTTGTCCAAGTTTATATGTATCGGTACCAGAAAGTAAGTAGGAGCAAAAAAAAATCGCGGTGTTGACCCCGTGGGGTTTGCTAGCTTTTGCAAGAATTTGCTACAAACACGAGAAAAGGTCGGATAAAGAATATACTCTTCTCAAATTTTCAAATTGTGCGGAGGTGTTCGTGCATGTCTATGTCTTTTTCACATAGATTCTAAAAATATCAAATTGTCATATTTATTGTATTGAAATCTCCTTACGAAGACGTTTTTTTATTATCGTAAATGAAAAAGCTTAACTCTTCTCATTTGAATATCAACTTTACTTAATAGAAATACTATGTGTGTTATCTATAAATTTACATATATTTCAGCCTATCGTATTTATTATACGTCACCGTTGACATTTTTATTTTTATAAGACCAAATGAATTCTTATTGTTTTTGTTTTGTTATCAAAAAAGGGACGAATGCATTTTGATGTTTCAAATGTTAATTTTACTATATTAATGTTTCAAATGTAATTCTGTTCACGTGCCATCTAAATTTCGTTGTTATTGTTCGTTGGTATTTTAAATTATTTGAATGAGGAGTAGCAAATTGAAAATAAAAATGCTAAGATTTGATATTTTTTCTTCTTTTTTTTAGATGGATAAGTAGCACTTTCATAATCATCATCATAATAACGCCAATTCTTTCATGTCATCTATTTTTGACAGGTATGGTTTCAAAACAGAAGAGCTAAATGGCGAAAGAGGGAACGTTTTCAACAAATGCAGACAATGCGAGGGTTAGCGCCGCCCGGCTCCGGTTATGAAATGCCAATGGCCCCGCGAGGAGAATATGGACAGGTGAGCTACTTCTGTCTATTAGAACCTTGCAACAAATATTTACTCAAATCAGCCAGTTTCGTTTGCCAAAAGAAATAATGGTTTTACCCACCAAACAATTATACCCTTGTAGTTATATTAACAAAGTTATTCAACTAGTCAACCATATCCAGCAAGTTATGCAAACTATTGAGTTACAAGCAGTCACGTGAGGGACGAGAAATTATCGCGGAATACCCCCCCCCCCCCCCTTCATTTATTACATACACATTGCAAATACGGTATGGGGGATGGTGGAATGTAAATTTTGGTAGTAAAACTCAACGCGGTACTTGAAAACTGGAGTTTATGTTTCATGAACAATCTCCCCTAACCGTACCGACTACGAAAAATCAAACTAAGATTGAAGTTAGCAGAACAAAACTCGGCCACACATTTGCCATCGTGGAAAGTTTAATGACCAAGTCTCATAAATTTGACTCCATTTCAAACATATCGTGAGCCCATACACTTTACATATAACTTATTAACATTAATCACACTCAGAATATAGATACAAAGTATAGACATCGACATACAATGCTTTCTTTTGTTAATGCTGCAGTTGTTATTTTTGTTTTGTGGCTGTTGTTATTTGCTGATATCTAACCAACTGCTTTTAATGTTATATTTTTATCGAATATTCTTTATTTTTTTCTATTTTCTTTCAATTTATTATTCTGTGGCTTTTGCAGTGCTTATTTGTGTTTGTATGTGTGTGTTCTCTTTTTCTGCATCAGTTAATATATGTTTAATCTTTATACACTTCGTTGTTTGCACGATATCCTCGGAAGTTTTTCGTCGTCTTGCTACCGACGAGAAAGGGGTAAATGCGTCTGACGTATAGCGGATTAATAAGCAAAGGTGTGTGTATGTGGGGAGGGGGGGGTCTGGTTGCCGGTACCCCCCCAATTCCATTTTATTCCGAAATGGAATATGTGTGTGCAATGTGAAGACGATAATCTTGTTCATCATCGACATACTCCTGCAAGGCTTGAACTGGTAAAGTTACTAAGCCAATAAATTACTAAACATTTTAACCAACCCGTTTCCGTTCGAAGCTTTCAAAAGCGCTTTCCACCCCAAACATGTCACCTTTGTTATCCTGTTGTCTGACGTCACCCATGTAAATTCGCTTTGCTCCACCAGGTGGGTTCATCGGGATTCCCAATGCTTACCTCCGGGGACGCTGTTCATCACACGCCCGCCCCTGTTGAGGGCGCTATGCTACGCATTTGTCGTAATTTGCAGAATCTGAGGCGAGAGTTCGACTCTCGCCGCATCGGTCCACCCACGTCAGGCATAGCAACGGGTCCTTTAACTAACCAAGTGTCTTCGGTAACATCCGACCCTCCCAGTCAGCTCACTACCTCACCAATGGTAAATATGCAAACTGCATATGCATGAGCTTATCCAAAACGCATGCGCATGAATTTCAGCATGAAAGTGTAAGTATCATTGCTTTGCTATGTATATAGGCCTATATATCTATATATATATATAGTTGCCTACCGCTCATTTTGCATGCTTCTTAACCTTCAATTAACCCGCATGTTCTGTTGCATGTTTTATCTGTGAACTATCTACAAAACATCTTCCTGTGTTGGTATAACAACACAATATGTTTTATAATGGTTATCTTGATGTA
Source organism: Apostichopus japonicus (assembly GCF_037975245.1). Lineage (NCBI taxonomy): Eukaryota > Metazoa > Echinodermata > Holothuroidea > Aspidochirotida > Stichopodidae > Apostichopus > Apostichopus japonicus. The sequence continues at coordinate 22,216,234 of NC_092567.1, read as the reverse complement.
GGCCTTATTATATTAAAGAAATGTTATCGAATGAATGAATAAGCATACACTGTATGCATATAAGCAACATGTTCTTTTTCTTAATGATCCACAAAAATGATTAAAACACTGGCAAACTTTTACTTGCATGTTCTGCATGATAAAGACGGGGAAAAATATCTCGGACTTTCAATTAGATTTATTTCAAAATTTCGCATTTTTAATGCGGAAGTCTCAAATTATTTATGCCCAAAAGTTGACAGCTGATCGCGAATTTTCGGATCTCCAACCCGAATTTTCGAGATTATTTCATCATACTTCGAACATTCTTCATAGGCCACCGTACGTTGTTGATTTTGCATTACCTGTGCTACATATGTCATGAAAATCACACGAACGATATAAAAGTACGGGGGAATGATAGCATGGGGTTTATTCGGTCATTTTTCTTCTTTTTTTGGTAATGGTGATGCCACGATTGGTGTGTGCTCAGATGCTTTTTAGAATAATTTTTTTTTTAAATCGTTTTTGCTCAATGTTGAGAAACTGATAGAGATGTGACCAATGGAACTCTTCCAAGACACAATGACGTCACTTTCAGAAGAGTGATTACTCATATTCTATTACGAAAAGAAGGAAAATTGTAATTTCACGTTTATGACATTTGTGTTTATCTGTTTGTTTTATCTTGAATATTTAGGTTCCTGCGTCGCCATGGGCAACGAATATGACGTCACCATTAGCGCCTACAATGGATACGCGTCAATCGCAACTGACGCAGGCGGCTAACTCGTGTATGGTGCCCCAAGGAGGTCTGCCTAGCTTCATGGGCGTGGCTACACATAACCTTAACCCCGTAATGAACGCGATGTCGCCGACTGTGTCTGCCGCAGGTGGTACGTACTTACCTCACGTCACCCCGCCAAATATGAATGCATACAACGGACAGTTCCCCGATTTCCATTGCCAAGACAACGGAATGGACAGAAGGACTGACAGCATAACTGCGTTAAGGTTACGCGCTAAGGAACATAGTTCCGTTATGGGAATGATGAACGGCTACTCTTGAAGTGACAAGAGCCGAGACTGAAAGAGTAATGAGCAGAAGACGAAACCGCGCCCTGATGGCCTTTCAAGGCTGCCGTAGAAGACGCGGTACGCATACCACTGACACAGGAAAGAAAGAAAGCGGTTGTATGTTTGTGAACAGACCGATGGTACAGTCATGAAGGAGCAGAAGTGTCGTTGCCATGGCATGCAAATTCTTGTTGCCATGGTTATCCGAATTGTTTCCACACAAACGATGAGAACCAAATTTGAGTGCAGTCACTGTAAACCAAAGTTCATTCGTTTAATTTTACGTATATGACAGTAATGGACTATAAATTAGTTCAAAGACCTCCCCATTCTCCTATTCTCCTTATTCGTATATTTTTTTTATATTCTTTTTGGGTAAGATCAAGATGTTGAAGTTAAAGTGAAGTAATAATTTAGTAATTTATGTAATTGCTGTATCGCATCCACGGAATTCCTCCTCGAAACCAATTCCAGTCTCAATCAAGGTTCCGTATATATCTTTAAACTCCGAAGCACCGGAAATGACGTCATACGTTCAACGAACTATGTCACTTCATTATTGACAGTCTCATTATAGCATTGCATCAAGTGCAAGATAATATTAGTTCATACATGGTTTATTCTAAAACGAAAAAAATGCAGGGTATGTAATCCACTATTATAGGCATCCATACAAAAATATCACGTCATAAAACAGCTCAACTGAATTTACTGGTAACACGTCACAGAATAAAAAGTGCAAAAAGGAATAATAAATAAATGAATTAAAAAAAAAAAAGATTGTGTAATGAATAACAAATTTATGATCAGTTAAAGCCCTGAATGCCGAAGAACATGATATTCTCTTTGGGGAAAGGCACTAAGGACATCGCTTATGTGAAGTTCGATTTTTTTTCCTTAAATTTTGGTTTAATTTGCTTTTCCGTAGGTACATAACATCTACATTGATATATGTCTATTAAATAAAACAGACCATATCAGAGCAGAGCAAAAGGGAAAGAAAGGTTTAGGTTTACAGTTTAGCATATTATACGAGTTTCGTTCCAACCAAATGATAGTTAAGAAAATATGGAATATAAATTTACTGTGGCTGCTGATTTCGGAATCATTCTTTTGCATCAAATCCTTGCATCGACTATTAAAACAAAACTAATCAAAAGTCTAAAACATGCAGTCTCAGATTTCCTCATCAACGAAACGTTTACTTGCGAGTATTAATTCAAATTTCGTCGCCCAATCTGTTCGTAAAATGCTAAATGACATTATAAAATCTGAATATTTTCGAAACAAAAAGTATCTTTGTATTCACTATATATAAAAGGAAGCTTGAATAGTAATGCAAATGACTTTAATTTTATTATGCAATATTTTGTTCAATAGCATTGAATCTGTTCCGAGAATCAACACATTAACCGTCTACGGTAGACACTGGAAATGTGATTCATGTAAACGGCTTGTGTAAGTCCAAGCCGACAGGCATTATGAAAACGCGATTTAAAGCCATGAACATGGTTATCGTTAACTATTAAGCAGAATAATTTATATCACTTTTCTTAGATAAAACTGAGTCAGCAATCATCATCAGTCATTTTTATTTTATGAGTTTTTTTTTCCTCTCAGAAGGTTATGAGTAACAAACGTTCAAGGTTTCATTTTCATATCTGGTCAAACATATGTATCTTATTATTATTAGGTTTTATCTCGTTGTTTAGAATAATGTTCCCGGTATTCTCTAAAGGTATTCGTTTGTCATATATGTTAATATGATTATACATTATTTAATTCGGTTCATTGTTAATATACTATTAGATTCCCATTAACATTCAATGAATGTATTCAAAATATATAACGCTTAAAATTAAGGTCGGCGACCAACATTATTATTCATTTGTTATATCGAGCTTAAAATGAAATTCATAACTCAACAGCGTCTTATAAAGAAAAAATTAACATGCAGGAAAAAAATGCTGACTAAATTTCTCAAAAGTTTACACAAATATTGTCTGTTTGATTTTCCATTACTTCACCCTGTCATTGATAGCTCATTAATAAGCTAATATTCAAGTTAATTGTTTAGCATCGATTTCACCGATTAATGAATAGATCATTAGGATCTATGCAATTAAGATTTTTCGTCAACACCATGTAATGGAATTATTTCAAAGAAGGTAAGGTGGGGTGGGGTGAGGTGGGGAGGGATGGGGTGGGTTGGTGGAACCACAAAAGCTCATTTGGTCTTGTTGGTGAGCAAGTCCTACATGGACTTACTTCAAGTCTTTTACTCCTCTTTTAGTCTTTTAGTCCTTCACAGCGATTTGAATTCTATCGTTTAACAAAACTAGCCTCTAGATTATGCTTACGCTGTTGTGGTCATCATATATCATTAATATCATTAATATATGTGAGATCGTTGTGACGTATTTCTGAAATTCTTCCTTTCTTCCTTTTTCCTTACAAAAATACTTTTCATTTGCATTTTCTTCTGTGTGAAAGTGTTTGTCAATTTAATAAAACGTGCGTACCCGAGCCAAATATGCGTTATATATAGTTTCAACGACCCGCAGGCGTAGAAAGAGTAGACTGATAAATGCTTACAAAAATCAAATCACAAAATATGTATTTAGCTCTCACCATTAATTTTATTTCTCAATAGGTGGTCATTCTACCTCATAGGAACAATTCACAGTGAAAACTTTGTAGAAAGTCTTGTCCTACTTTTTATTTTTCTCTAAATATTTCTCCTGAATCATATGAAAGCTAGTTCATACGATTCGTAAACATTAGGCCAAGGTGTATTCACTTTACTTGTAGTCTTAGTCAGTTTTAGGTTGTGGTTATTTCCCCCTTAGCTGAAATTTCACTAATTTGGCAAAATGTATTCATGAAGTGTCATTTTCATTAGTTTGGTTATTGGTATAGTATTCCAGTATGACGTAATCATATAGGAAAGTGAAGACAGTGGCATTCTCCATCACCTAAAACCCGAAAATTTTTCCTTGTTTAAATCGATGTGCGTACACGTTAATAATGAAGTCTATACAGCAAGGCTATCTTTAAGTTCGTCCTTTACACATTAGGCAACCATACGGTCTTATGATGTTGCACAGAGGTACATTTGATTACTATTTTATTTTAGTTTATACGACACAACGATTGGGAAAAGATTCCGACAAAACGTTTCATTTTTATCATATATGTCAAAGAAACTAGGGTTTTTCTTTGATACGTACAAATTTTGAATTAATTGAAAGCTTGATTAATTTTTGGGAAATAATTTGCCGGAATAACTCAAAAGGCATTAAACTGTTGAGAATAGCCTATACAAAATCATATTAAAATATTATTAAGATTTAATTATGAATATTCACTGGCAAACTGTCGAAAACAGACCAAATGTGTTATTTAGTGATTCATTTGTAAAGTTTACAAATCTAAAATCATACAATTATAGCTCACTGTAAATTACTTTGCAATAACTTTTACAATCGTGTTTTGATGTTTTTATGAATTTTTCGTCTTTTTGACAATACTGTACAAAATTTGGATTGTAAAAAGTTTTTATGTAAAATAGTAAAAAGGAAAAATTTTACTTCTTTATCTTCTATTGTTTTTATTTATTGCTTCAGTGTTTATGTTTATCTTGCATGATGATAATCTTATAAGTTCATGAGACCAAGTAAACAATTTTAATCAAATTGTTTGTGGAAGTTGGGCGAGTAAGTTTCAGTGCATTGAGACAAAGATTCGCATTATGGTCACGTGGATTATGTAAATGTTCACAATAATGATAGTAATGGGAAACAACAAATTACAATAATAAAAAATTATAATACGTACAACATATTCAGGTCCTCAATTATTTCATTCATGATCAAGGTAGCGTTCGATGAAACACGCTGGGAATGTAGACTCGAAGTAGTGTATTGGATGCGCATGCCTATACGTGCGCGAAAGTAATAGGATGCGCATCCAATACACTAATTCGAGTCTACATTCCCAGCGTGTCTCATCAAACGCTACCTCATCATGAATGAAATTTACTACCTAATTATACTATCAAATTAAAAACAAAGCTATGATTAATGACACTGATGACGTCATAAACGAAGTGTCTCTTTTAATGTGCCGGCGGTTTTTCGTTTCCCTCGTCACTCAAAGCACCAATAGGAAACGAATATCACGTGATCGACTGATAGCCTACCACAGTTCATGCCCATTGTGCAACCTAACCAGTCGTTTTTCATCATGAATACTCACAGACGATTATAACTATTAATATTGCGTTTGCTATGAGTTCAATTCAAACTACCACTCCTTTGGGACCAAAGCTGACGAATAGAACAATACCAATCTTTAGCCAAGAAGTTCTCCTCACAGATATATTGCCACTATTTTAACTTTCAATTAGAACATATAGACATATCGAAGGTTCGATAAGTTATTTTCACAACGATGACTTTTATACGTAATGGACTGCTGAAAGAATTTGTTTTGTATTTATAAAGTGCTGGTGGCATTTTAATATTATTTATTAAAATGATAATAACTAATAACTCTTTACAAGATAAAGGAAAACTTATTGGTCAGTCTGACTGGGTTCCTATATAGTTTACCACATAAAAAAATGACATGGATGTTATAAATTAACATTTTGTCAAGAGAGAAATATGATGCTACATCTCATCTCAATTAATATGCTATGTTTGTTGATAGGGAAGCACAAATAGGGTCAGTTCACGAGGTAGAAACGGAACCTTATAACGACAAGTTTATTACTTCATTTTGGCCGAGAGGGGCACACTAGACATGATGCGTGACAGCATCAAATATTGCTTGTGCTACGCTAGTTGTATCCCCCCACGTACCACCCCCCCCCCGCTCCGGGAAATAAGTAAAATAAATGATTCAAACAAACAACATTTATCTTTCTCCTGAATTATAAGTTTAACTGTAAATGTGTTGTTAAATAAATCAGCTGGCAGTAGTATTAAACCGTGTGACCAGAAACGACGAAATTCGTTCTGCTCGAATGAAGTTGCTATATCCTTTATTACGATAAATATTTTCTGAGCACTTTTGACGGTTTAGATTTAATATCAAGTTTAATAAACCAATGGAATCCGACAGTTTGATGGTCTGAACATATTAGACCATTTCCATTCATCTCCCATGGCCGTGTGGTCAGTCGGGATTTAAGAAAGTTTAACAGACTGGACACCGCATACGTTTAATAGCGAACTGGCAAGAAATCAATGGCTTAGACCTCCACGATTTGTGTTTTGGCTACCGGAGAGTGGATAAACAAAAATAGAGCGATCGAATTTCATTTTTCATAATTTTTTTTCTCTTGTAAGCCCGAGATGGTATCCCATATTGTCTGTTTGATGTTTCGCTAACTTGTTTACATGTATTCGAAGTTTCTTCATGTCACGACCCCGGGCGGGAGAGGAGTGCTTCGCCTGCCGTGCGTGCCGGTTGCCACACGCTGGGTCTGACCGCCTCATGGAGCGAAGCCATTATCCGCGAAGCGAGACTGGTGTAAGATCAGTCTAGGCAGATACAAACTGCTGATTGCACGCTAGATGTTCCTTGGTATCCAAATGCTTTACACGGGATTACAAACGCAAAAACTAAACTACTTGTAAAAAAGTTGTTGCTAATTATACATTTGTTCTCGGTTTCTATGTAGTTCACATGCATTGTCAACAGATTGCGTGGTTGTGTTGTTTAATACTGTGCGTTAATTACGTTCACGTTATGTTAGCCCGTGGAAGGCAGAAAAGAATGGGTTAAGGGAGTTTGGGTAACCAATGAGAGAGAGAGAGCCAGCCAATGCCGCTTAGATGAATCAATGACACATTTCCTGTAAAATGCAGACGAAAGAGACACTAAGGGCGCAAGGCCTCAGCGTTAATCCAGTTGGGGGGGGGGGGGTCTTAGCGTATTCAAGGCGACTAGGCACGGGTTACAGTGCGTAATTGTCAACAGCAAATACAAAAATGAACGACTGTGGTGATTAATGTGACGACGAAATCTGGCTGATTCTGTGGTGTATACATAATGGTGATATTCAGCGTTATGCAGGGGGCGCTATCATATATGCAGTTTCGCGGATCGAGAAAAGACCGATATGACAACGCCCTCTATTGACTTAGGGCGTGGCTAGAGATCCCCATACGTAGGACACCCAACTTTTTGAACGATTACATATTTTAAAAGCTCGGCGGAACGATTGCGACCGATATCGTCGGTGCAACGGCTGATGGTGACGTCATTTTGTCCGTCACTAGATTGGTGGGAGTCGTTGACCGGTGTTACGTTGACCAATGGGTTCCGTGTATGTGACGTTACTGTGGTCATTCTCTACATACCGTTCGATCAAATATGTAGCAGGTGTGTGGAAGAATGTACAGAGTTGCAAGTCGCATTGAGCAACGCTGTACCTTACACGTAAATGTGTGAGTTGTATATAACTAGTATGAACAACATGCGACGTGTGACGTGGTTGTAACTAGTTGAAAACTCTACAGATGTTGTGTATTTCTCCTTTGCATTAAATGAAGCTTCTGGGGAAACCGACTTCACGGTGGTGTATATTTTTTACTCTCCAGTCCCTTTGATTAAAGGGACCTTTGATACTTGATTGTGACGGATTATTAAAAGTTCAGTTATATTTATAAGATCATGATTAATGGACAACTGCAAATCAAACTAATATTAGGCTACCGATATGGATATACTGGTGATGTAGGAAAATTATGATTTGATGAATATTTCAGCGATATCCCAAACATAATTTCGTGAATTCCTGTCACATGTATACCATTCCTCGTGACACCACTAAATTCCCCCCGAAAGCCTCAAAATGTGCACTTTTGCGACCCCGATTTTCGACCAGAGTTATAAGAGAAAATGGATTGTCAATGAATGACCCCACGCGCTGTACTTTCCTCTCCCTTATATGCTTTTGCCCCTGCGGCAAATTCTCTACATATCTGCCTACACCCCTTGTACCTCCGGAGTGTTAACTATAGAGGGTACGTAGAGTCACGGGCCAGATCCCGCGGGATCAACTCGGTAAGACGATCTTAGTACGTTAGAGTGTCACCAGCCGTTTTCTTTAATGGAAAAACGGCATGTGTTCAAACCTTCGGGCAAGTTTCGTGAGATTTGGAAACGACGGTAGCTTTTTAGTTCCATTCAGTGTCAAGTGTAAGAAGAAGGGGATAAAAGTACGTGAATCGGCAAGTATCATATCGAAATATGAAAAATGTTACACGTTATGAGTAAAATTGCTCACTGATCGAAGAAACAGAATAATGCATTACTTTCTTCTAATTGAATAATTTTGTTTTTCAAGGATACGTGATCGTAAAATTGCAAGTTCCAATTATTGTTGCTCTGTTGATCATACAATTCAACAAGAACTGTTTCTGTATAAAATAAAATAAAAATTTCTCCCGCTGTAGAAGGTAATTGTATAGTATAACATCAAGTAACTCAAAGTGCTATTACTTATCACCAAAACATCACCGAGCAAGTATGGTACGACCTAAGTGAACATGTTCTGTAAGCACTACCGTAGATTTATTTTTAAAAAGGTATATTTGCGATAACACCGTTTCCCACTATGTTGTGTTCATGACAAAATTTACAACTTTTCTTTTTTCGAATCATATTCGAACGAGATATTCTTGTATCTAAGAACTCATCAAATTTGTCAGGGCGTGACCCCTTTGGGATGAGATGAGAGGCAGAACTGTCTCCAAAGTAATGTCAGGTAACTTTTAAGCAGGTGCAAAGTTGTTACCAGTTTTAATCTCACACGATGGACGACGACTTGTATTAACGGACCACACGTGAGTTATTATCGGGAACCAAATGAAAGATAAAACCGTTCGACACCTTGTATTACATGTCACATGAACCATTTTCGAAGCCATCCTATTTTTACAATTTTTAAAACAATAGAATATGTTTGTTTTGTTTTGTTCTCTTCTTAAGCATCATATTTCTTTCTCTATATGATTCCCCCCCCCCTTTTCACCCCCCTTGAATTTTGGTGAGATTCAAATTAAATATTAACTTAAACGCAAAATTAATGTTGATTTGTTGTAGACTGTTACAGAATCCTGTTATCAGTCCGTGTTGTACAATAAATATAATACAAATTTGTCAAGGACAAATGTTGTTGTATTTCATACAAGGGTGCTCTGCTGTATACATAAAATTAACAGAATTTGTTTTAGCTCAGCTATCATTCGTTGGCATTCGTTGGCATTCGTTCGGTCGTTCATTCGTTTGGTCGTTCGGTCGTTCGGTCGTTCGTTCGTTCGTTTATTCGTCCCTTCGTTCATTCGTTCATTCTTTTGTTCGTTCATTGGTACATTCGTTCATTCGTTCATTCGTTCGTTCGTTCGTTCGTTCGTTCGTTCGTTCGTTCGTTCGTTCGTTCGTTCGCTCGTTCGCTCGTTCGTTCATTCGTTTAGTCGTTCAGTGAACGTGAACGCGTGAACCTGGACCCAGGGAAGTGGTCATGTTCTTCCCAATTAAATATAAAAAAAAGACTTCGACTACACGTTAATTTTTGACGACTGAAGTTCTGAGATTTAAGTCTTTACCGACCACATTATGCAGAACAAAATATGGTGAATTTTCGTCAAGGAAAATGTTGCAATTTGAAAATTAATCATAAGTATTATCCACCATTTGAACAGTAACAGTGATATATTTATCATAAAATATTGTTCACTTTGTGAACAGTAATAGTTTTATATTAATCATATAATATTGTTCACTTATTGAACAGTAACCGTGATAAATTTATCTCAAGTATTATACCCCCTTTTGAACAGAAACATTGATGTAGTTATCATATTAAAGTATGATCCTCCAATCATATTCGGACAGTAAACATTGATATATTTTTCAGGTGTAGTATGTACATTTTGAACACTACTATTTTTTTTTATGTATTTATGACGATATTGTAAGATATGTCATCGTTGAAATTTCAAAATTCGAAAATGATTTTTTTATTTTTTATTATTATTATTATTTTTTTTTAAATATTTTTTAAAGGTAAAGACTTGAACGAGTTTATAGTTAGTTAAACGTTATTTGGATGCTCACGAAGACCAGTATCCGTCCAGTCGGTTACAGAGACGGGGGTAAGAGGCATGAATTTAATTTACACAGCTATGGTGTGATTTGTATCCTACTGTGCTGATTACACATCAATTCCATATACATGTTTTGGGGGGAAGGTGAACCCGTCTAACACATAGGCGAGGAATGTTGAATTAAAATATTTTCGGAAGGTTCGACCGGGGCTAAATCGATAAAGCAACTGTTCGACACCCGTTCACCCATTGACGTTAATTGATAAAGAGTCAACGGAATATTTACTGAGCAGCGTGACAACGCCGCTCTAATTACGTGATGGAGATTTAACACATACATATATATTTACACATACAGGTAGATACATGGCCATACAGAGTAAAGGGCAGAAATAAACGGTAGCTCTAACGTGCCATTACAGTAAACTAAGTCTTAATATGACGCAGATCTGTAAAGTTTGATTACTCTTAAAACGTTCCCCGTCCAAATGGTCCTTTAGCTGTTTGAATATTTATTTATTTATTTAATTATTTATTTATTTATTTGTTTGTTTTTTCTTAAATCACGTCATTCTCCTTCATCAAGCTTAGAGACTCTAGTTTTTTAACAAGCTATTTAAATATTTTGTGAAAAATGATTGCGTATGAAAGTTACACAAATTCGTCGATATTTACAGTAGCTATTTTTTTTATGTGTGGCTATTTTGCAGCTCAAAAATAATGAAGAATAATTTAAAGAGGTAGTATATTTCAAAAATGTTCCATATTCTTTGGTAATATATTCTTTCTCAATGGCTAGCTCGCGGTCATATACATTACATTGAATCAGCAGTATCATACAGTATCTATATATATATATTAATTTCCTGTTAACGAAACCAGTGTGTGTCTCATATATAAAACAAGCGAATTTACAATGATTTTAATAATTATATAATTCAGCCCATTATTATGATAATTGAATTATATAGTTCAAGCCCTACTAACTTACTGAAACACACACACCTAGAAACAGACCCACCCAAACACACACGAACACCCAAGAAACAAGCTGTAACGATAAAAGCGTGCCCTGTCTTTAAACCTAAAGAGGCGAAAGAAGTTCGCGGGCACTAATTTAAACTAATAATTTGCTCCTTCCAAACTCAATTATCTCTTTCTTTGTTATTTAGTTGGGTATTCCCCCATTTAACTATTTGTCCACCTATATGGCCTAGCAGGCGTAATTACTTAACAAGGCTTCACGCTTTCCCGTTCCGTTTTGCATTTCGATTAAATCACGTGACTTTATGTCGATTCAGTTTGCATACTCATTAAGCCAATCCGGTATCTACCATGGAGTTAAAATTAAATGCTTCTTTTTCGGGAATTACACTCAAAGTATTTAATTTAGGCGGGGATCCCCCGGTTTACAGACAATCTATTTGATAGCTTATTAAGTTAATACTTCTGTCTGTATCTAAAAAAAATTGACGTAACTTTTAAACTTATTAATTTCATTCATCCTGATTCATTCATATATCGGAGATCAACGTTTACTGTCACTATACGTCAAACGTCTATAATGAGGGTACAACAGCATGAGCACGAGTACAAGTAGAATATACCTTGGTATGAGTACACGTACAACAGCATTAATATGAGTATGAGTACAATAGCATGAGTATGAGTACAACAGTATGAGCACAAGTACAACAGCATGAGTATGAGTACAAGTACAATATACCTTGGTATGAGTACACGTACAGTAGCATGAGTTTATATGAGTACAATAGCATGAGTATGATACAACATCATGAGCACAAGTACAATAGCATGAGTACAAGTAGAATATACCTTGGTATGAGCACACGTACAATAGCATGAGTATATATGAGTACAATAGCATGAGTATGATATAACAGCATCAGCACGAGTACAACAGCCTGAGTATGAGTACAACTGCAGGGGTTCGAGTACAAGAGCATACGTACAATCGATATATCAGCCTTCTACCTTCCCTGATCAAACCAGAGTATTGTAGCCTATATAGTAAAAGTGAACAATATTGTATAACACATTGGTAACGTCACATGTAGCAGGCCGGTTACACAACACCGCGCACTATTTGGTTGGCAAGGAAAGGGCGTATATGAATCATAACCGGTTGAAAATAAATTAAACTCTAGAAATGTTGTAGGAGGAATATTATATTATTTGCTCCAGACCGACAGAGCAACAGAAAAACGCCCCGGAAAATGACTGCACAGCCAAATTTTCTGGAATCTGGAATGGGATGGTACAGTAGGGATATGAGGGGGGGGAGGGGAGGTGGTATACGATCCGGTGTTAGGGGGGGGGGGGTTGAAACAAACCAACCGAATGTCAATCAGAAGGAGATAACATTTGACCAGACGCCATCTTAAAGAGTTTCTGTCGCGGGATGAACTTTAAATTAACGTTTAATGAATAGTGTAATTCCGTTCAATATTTTTTAAATACGAACCTTCTTCATTTACATGCCAACTGTTGTTACGCCAACTTGTTTTTTGCATCTTTTCCACAAGATGATGCATGCAACAACACGAGACAAGAATTTATGTTTACTCTACACCCCCCCCCCCCTCCTCTCTCTCCATTTACTCCTTTCTATATATTAGTCGACACATATTTATGTCACTTTAATTGAGCGTTATTCATACACTAAAGAGATTCTTCATAACCTCCTTTCCAAATTTCACGCTCGTTATATTTCTTTCATTCCCACTTAAGACTTTTCATTCACAAGATCATTAAAGCTGCGATGTGTTATGTTGTTGTGTTGGGTTGGGATCTTTGTGTGTCTCCGACCATAACATGTAATAATGATGTATGGTTGGATAGAACAAAGGTATCTATTTGGTTTAGAATGACTTGGCTTTCTCCTTATTTGGCAAGTTGCTAAATGTCTATTCTAAAACATAGATTTTAGTGTAGTTAAAGTAATAGAGTGTATGCTTAGATAAAATGATCAGGGATAATGGAAGAGTGGGAGGGAGCTTTGAGGAGCTTTAACGGCATCTTACCTCAAATTTGACTCAAACCTTTCAGACGAAATGGACCTTCTGTGCATGAATTCCGTACCATCAATTCCAGTATTTGAATGCTCCCTGCAATAACAGGTCACAATTTCAAGTACGTTTCTATCTTTAATTTGCTCTCCCCAAATGGAACTTTTAATTAAAAATAGGGAAACGGGGTACTTATATTACCAAAAAGAGCAACTCGTGAAAAAGGGCACTTTTGCGGGGCACGTGTCCCTCTGCCCCCCCCTCCCCCACACCCAACTTAACTCTCCGTTGAAGAATTTCTGGGAACTTCATATTGCGGTATACATTCCATACATTCTATAGCTTTAAGTTTGCCTATATAACCTATACAATTAGCAATGTCATTATATTCTACAACACTATTCCACGGTATACGGGCGATGACTGTACTATAGGACAAATCTGAAAACTAACAACAAAACACACAGAACAATGTGGGTTGAGATAGCCTAACAGGATGTAGCTAATAAGAGAGAGGATGTAGGCCCAGGAAACTCACGCCTCCCGGGAATATCAACGTAGACAGCTAAAACGTCTCATTCACCACTGTACAAAAAAAACGTCCCCGATTTTTTTTATATTTTATATAACGTGTGACTTGTTTACCAGTCTTTTTAACGGTGTAGTCAAAAACATCATTTTGGCAAATATTGTGAACCCATTTGTTTTTTGCTTTTTGCTTAATTCGATTTACAATTTTAAAGGTAAACAATAAAGAAAACTGAAAATGAACTTTAGGATTTTTTTTTTATCATCGTCATCATCGTAATCATTATAATAATTATTATTATAGATTTATTTCAATTTGTTATAGGTTATAAAGTTATTATTATGTACAGCATTGTTTATATATTTAGTGCATTGACTTAATTACAATTTGGTTTTGCTTCAAGTTTTGCTAAGTGACAGAACATCTTTAAAACACAGTTCCCAGAAAGCCACGTTTTAAAAATTAGAAGAAAAATAAATATGAGAATGTCAAGAGAAAAAACTAATACTTCGAATTGAGAGAGGAAAAGATCTTTACAAATTCAGACGTGATTAAATGAATAATAAACAGAGGTATCATCTATGTCGGTTATAACACTTATACAGATCCAATAGGGACGTATTATAGTTCAGTTTAGATCCGAGTACAAGTCTGTGCTCGATTCCAACTATTTCGAGTTTGAGACAAGTCCTATCTATAGGAGTGTTTTCTATGGAGTGTTAGCTCAGTGGTTAACGCCGATGTCTTTCAATCATAAGGTCCCGAGTTCGAGTCATTCCAAGATTAATGTCGTCTAGTTACAGAGTTGTTGACCATTGACAATTCATAATCATGGAAGTTAAATATGAATCTAAGAGACTGACTTCGGTCAGTTTGCAGCTTTGATAAGCCAATGATGGCTTCGCGAGTTCCTGCTTGCAGGAGGATCTAAAATTTATACATACATACACGCATAGTCCAGAACAGGCCGATTACAAGACAATTCTGTGTAAAGAACAAGACCCTTTGAACCCTCCCCCACCTGTTCCCCTTTATTTCCATTGGAGGTACAGGTGGGGGGAGGGGAGTGGGAGGGGGAGTGCTAGTCATATCAGTACCGAAAAGGACCGGACATGTATTCTTGAAAGTTTGTGTTCGAAACAATCAGTTCAGAATGCTTTCTTTTAAAAAATAGCAGTACATTTCTTTTTGTATTTATGAAAGAGCATCATATTCTCAACATAGCACTGGTGATCATTTTCAGGCAATTCCTACTCAGTGTTATTGAGATACCAACATTTGAAGTTCACAGGTTTGGTACCAAATGTAAACATGAAATTAATTTAGGTGCGAGATCATAGAAACACACAGGTACATACAAATTGTACGTACGCTAGAATTCAATGCAAATTTCACAAGTATGCTAAGAAATATGTTCCTCTTTCAGCAGTCAAAATGAAAAGTAATTGTTCATATGGATCATCCTTTGAAATCTTCCGAAATTATAATGTTTCTGAATAATGGATGACGTCACTCTAAAGAGCGATCATGGTTTCGATCCAATCAGGGAGTTTATGTGTAGATAATACATAGTTCATATGTGTATGCTTTACATACAGTAGTCGTTTATATAGTATTTCTGAAAATATCTTGGTTTCACTTCGTAAGGTCATTTTCGTTTGTAAAATCGTCCTATTAAAAATTAAAGAAAATTTGAAAGGATCCTTTAAGTGTAAAATATTACTCCTTATTTAAATAAAATTTCCAAAACAATGTAGGAATGATAAAGAAACTTAGAAAGGTTGTACAAACTATACAGAAAAGCTATAAGAGGGTTCGATATTGAAGAGGGGGCTATATGAGAATGAGTTCGCTTTCATCTCCATTCTCTCAATAATAGTTTGCCTTCATCATGCATGGCCATGGTAGAGCAAAATCACAAGACAGGAACCTGTGCACACGAACAACCACGCGCAATTGCTTTTCAACATTCTATCGAAAGAAGTTATAGGAAATATTATCTTAGCCTAATGGTCAAAAAATTATCATGTACTACTGATGTTGGAAACAATGACCATTTTACATAAATATAGGCGAAGGATCTATCAGTAAACATTTGTATTGCTGTTTATTCGACATTAACGAAGGGAATGTTTAACAGTAAATCGTTTTTCAGTTTTTGTAGCCGATGTTTGGCAGAGTGTCTAATAGTTTATCGTCTCTGCGATAGAAAATGTTAATATGGTGAAAATACAGTGGATCTTTTAACTTTGAGCAAATGTGACCATTATTTGACTCTTCTAGCATATTTGGAACCAATATAGTTTTGTGATCTTTAACCATAAAGGTGTTAAAAACAAACTAAAAATTATGTCAACGTCTAGAAAGGCAATGCAATGTGACCAATCGTGGCGTGCGGATGACGATAGGGGGTGGCCGTACGAGACAACACCACCCTGCCCCCTCACCAACCCTAGCCGCCCCATGCCCCCGTTATTTCCTCTGTTAGTATGCAGTACACATTGTTCTTCTTGCCCTGTGAAGAACATACCCCACCCCATCTCGTGAGACGATGGCACTGTACAGTTGTCGTTCCCCACACAAAGCTGGTTGATGACCACATTGTGCGTGACGTAAGGAGAGATGAGCCCAATGGAGGACAACGTCATCGTAGGCAAAATTTGATGATTGCTCTCGATAGTATAAGATGATCTATATAGAATCTATAATGTAGTATATATCACGTCATAGAAGAAGACAGACTCGTATAGACTCAGTTTTCATGCATAGTGCAATTTATTGTGATTACAAAAAGGGTGGCGTGCTTTACAATCAGTGTGTAAACAACTTTGTACAGATCAGAGCAAATGACCGACAACATTTTACATTCATTTACTTATCTTTTTGTTTCTTAGACAAACTACTGTCTACATATAACATTACACGGTTTTAGTAGACACAACAACAGCTATACTGTCGGGATTTAACTTGACGGTTTTCTTTCGATTACTGTATCAAACATTGGCCTGTAGATATATCGCGATGTTTAATAATACACCGGTTTAATTCCTTAATTTCTATCTCTTTAACCAGCTATATACTAACACCAGACTTATTATACTGCAACCCTTCCTTATTACCTTACTGTCCTATTCAACCTACACGACTAAAGTCACTAAAACACATTTGTAACAAGATCCTCTCTATTGATATCGCTTAACTAGTACACAGTATACCGTACCGTACCATTTGGTACCGGCTCCTCGATATCACGTGATGTCCCATGCCATTATACCATAATACAACTGACCATAACGAATCGAAACATACGCTATCTTACCTTATGATATGGTACCGTATCCTTCAGCTATTTCGACATCACATTATCCCATACCATCCCACACAATACCACAACTGACCATACCGAATCGAAACATACTGTACTCGTCCTATACGAGTCCATACCCATAACGTACCATGCCATCAAATAACGTCCGACACCGTATTATATATAGTTTACAGGCCATGTCATGACATTTAGACCTTCCACTTGAATCTTGTATGGATATAAAAATGAAGACCAGGGAACAGTCAACGTGGTCAAGATGATGTGTATATCGTTAAAAAGAACTTTTTTTAATTTTTTTTTATTTGAACAAGTATAATTCTTAATATTGAAAACTTTAAGAGTTTAACCCTGTTACATATTCTAAGACACATCCTTTAATCATTAACATGAATAATACAGAAAAAGGGTGTGTGTGTGTCGCTATAAACGTGTTTTATTTTGTGTTTGTGTGTTACCATGAGAACTACAGTAAACTTCGAACCGAGAATATACATACCTGTCTCGTTTATGACATTAATACCTAATATAATAAAAAAAAAAAAATGCATCATAAATTTGATAATTCCGGCCCCACAATGTTTCTAGTTTGGCTATTAGACTATTTGACAGAATGTTTCATACATGAGAATTTCCCCCTCCCCACCCCCGAAAAAATAATTTGAATGAAATTTGAATGAAATAGCGATCTCAAAGAGGTAAGACCAACAATATGTACGTGCGGTTATCATTATCTCAAGTTTTTCACGTTAATTATTCAAAAAACACGGGTAGAGATTGTTTGGCGTTTCTGTGATATACATTAGCCTGTCTGTTTATATTCACCATTTGGGAACATCCAACAATTTCTGCTGGTGAAATTTATAGTTACAAGTGTGCACTATTCACCTTTAATTTTCGCAAAGAAATATATCTTTATCGTTGGTGGAATATCATCATTTTTCGTGCGCTACCATTCTTACCCTAGAATTTGAAAAATATGTAAAACATAAATCGGGTAACCGCGAAATTGAACCGATTGTAGCAATATACAAAATGTCGGGTACCTTTGAAATTAAACTGACCATATGTATACTCCACGATAACACAGCTATCGGTGTTACGCAAACATAATGGGCTGACAATGGTGATAATGTTTTTAGCACATTTCGTTAAAAAATATGATATATCGACACACTTTTCATGACAATATTAGTTTATGGGAAACTGAAGATAGGGGCAGTAATAGTAACTCCACATTGAAGTAAATTCACTGTCTATTCGTTTTATTGATTTATTTATTTCATATTCTTGCCAAGGATTTATCTTTATACAGTTTCGTCTACAGCAGACTGTCTCCCCCACAAGGAAAATCTGAAATTAACAAGTTATGAGAAATGAATAGGTTTTATCCTGATAATTTATGGGAAAGTATATAAGTATGAAAGGTGAGGACTTAAGAATATCAACTTCCGATCAAATTGGTCAATCGATCGATTTAGGTTACCGTCAGTAATACACCCTGTGTAGTATTTATGTGATAATAGCCATGCAGTATAAAACCAAATAGCGGAAACGCGTATTACAAAAATCTGATCCAGTAGGGATTCTCGATAGATGGTCCACGAGCCATATCCGGCCCGCGAAAGATTTAAATCCGGCCTGCGACAAAGGATTAGGTCCACAAGCTGTCACTAATTGGTATATGCGAGTCTTTAAGTCATTAGACATCCTAGCGGCCTATCCCGTACATTTGCTCAAGTTGGGTGTAGTGAGAGAAGTGCATTCCCTTCATTTCCCTGGGTTTAACCAATGATTT